>NC_044329.1:76690581-76993611 GCF_007399415.2 Gopherus evgoodei
TGATTGTTGGAATAAGCATTTGCAGTGTAGGGTCTACAGCTTAGAAATTACAAGAACAATGGATTGTTTTGGAGGAGGAAAAAAATTCAGTTTAATTTTTAATAGTTGTACAGAAACCCTACCTTTGAAGGTGTCTGAGAAAATGTAATGTTGGAATAGGTAAAAATCAGCTGCATATTTAACTTATGAAGTATTACATAAAATTGATTTCTTTTAATGTTTCATAATATTCTACCACATTTGACTATTTCACCTTTGATCCTAAGAACATCATAATACATAAGCTTATAAAAATATAAAGTCTATATTAAAACATTTCATTCTGACAAACTGACAATCAAGGAGATGCACAGTTACAGCAGTCATTCTGTTCTTAACTCACCTACTTGTGCCTAGGTACTGCAGCACACAAGGTAAAAAATGTTTGTTTTGAATCCGAACTTTAATGTTATTTTGTTGTTCTGTTTACATGTCTTTTAGGACAAAATATCTTTACAAAATTATTAAAATGACATGAAACATTCAAAAGACTTTTACATCTTTTTTTTTTGGTCAGGTATAAACCTAATGTGATTAGACTTTTTCATAAATAACCATGTTGCTGACAACCAATCATGGGAAATTCAGTCATAAATGCAACTTGTTTTTACTTTGAGTTCAAAAACTTGGCTGTTTAATGTACCCCATCTTTTCTAATTACAGATCCCTCTCTCATCCCTTTAGCTTAACCGTTTGTACTTTTCACCTTTTTCATATTTCATCTTTGCAATGAATCTACTGACCCTCACTTTCTTTGCATTTCTCTGTCTCAAATGTAAGGAAAGGACCATTTTAAAAATGAAACTGCCTAGCTTTCAAATGTAACTTTCAAATTTTGGTAACAAAATTATGTGATGAATGCCCCACTAGACCAGACAATGGGATATTCTGTACATGACCTACCAACAACTCATTTTTAGTCTTCCCAGCAGGTTACTACACTGTCCACACCCATCACAGCCAACTGGCTCCTGCTCTGTACATTTCTCCATCATGCTGGTGAAGTCACAGAATATTTATAGCACTGTACTGTCAATTAATTTATTATACATAAAAAAAGGATAAAATAAGGGTGCTTGCAAGACTGAGCCAACTTAGTGCTAAAACAAAAAAGTGTTATGAAAGCAAGGATATTGCCAAAAGGCTGACAGCATCACATCAGAGCAGAAGATGGTTAACTGAAGCAGGCAGGACACTGCCACAGGACCCCAAAAAAAATGAAAGGCAAATACGTGACTGATAGTGTTCCTATTGTTTAAAGTTGTACATGAATCCACCACTTATTGCCCATGCTGGCATCATGTTTTATCATTCCCTTTACAAATTTCATTCTATTTACCTTTAAGTATCCATTTCTTACAGCTGGCACTTTAAAAATGGACAATCTAAAGTATTTCTTTAATGGATAGGAGAATACTCAGCGCTCCAAAAGATCTAGTATGTTTGTACTAACAGGTAGGGAAATTAATACTGAACTTAATTTTAGCAGAAAGAAAAAAACAACAACCAAGGGTTTCCAGAAAACTTCTCTTAAAGACATAAAAAAAAATTTGCCATTAACACACTATTATACTAGAAATGACTTAAGTATGACAAGAGACTAATAGAAACTGTAGATTGTCACAACAGACAGCATTAGTCTGATAGAAAAGGGAACACAAGAAATGAACATGAAGATATTAGCATTTCAACAGTGAGGAGTCAATGCTTCTTTCCCCTATTCTTTGTAGGATACAGCAACCTCAAATACTACGAAGACCTTTACTGCCCCTGCTATGTTATCGTTGAAACAGTTCCGTGTTCTATTAAAAAAATGTATTACAACTGTTTTGAAAGAACAGCCGGTTCTATACACATCCAAGATCAAACAACAAAATTCTCAGTTACTGAATACATTTTTCCCAAGGTGATCATTAATGAATTTTTCTTCAGGAACTGTCCAGTGAGAAGAGCAGACCAAACAAACTGAGGTTATCAATACTATCGAATTTACGATTCAAAACACTGAGAGTAGGACTCTGCATTAGTGATGGCACAATTCCATATGGTACTGAACTCTCAAATGCCAGAACCAAGAAGCTTGAAGTTTTAGTCATGTAACTTCTAAACCAAGAGTCAATATTAAGACTGATTTTATGAAAATATTCAAAATTTAATTAGAAACAATTAACCATGAAATACATTAATAAAATTCTAACATGTAATTGCAACATGTACAATTCCAGACTCTATGTCTTTTATATATTACAATAAACTGCAGCTATCAGAAATAAAGTTTGGTTTATATAAAAATATATTCATGGCTACATAGTGTATAGTTGAATGTATGCTAAGCTTAATTTGCTATTGTATGCATTTGTTATACTCCATAACAGTAAATATACCTGGTTTAGTGTATTATCAGTCTTTAGCTCTTTATGATTAGAATACTGAATATAGATGGGTTGGTTACGAAGATGAGGTGTCACAGCGGAATAGTAATTAACCATAGTGATAGCTGCTTCTTCTGTTGCCAGCTCCAAAAAAGCCTATAAAGCAAGAATTAAAAATAATAATTATAATAATAATATAGTATTTACACACTATTTACACTTTGTATTGCTAGAATAAAACACATTCACATAATAAAGGGATTTGATAAGATTTCATGTTTTACCCCAAAAAACCCCAAACAAACAAAAACAAAAAAACCAAAACCAAGCTCTCTGAAATGGGTCCGTAGTTGGCAAATAAACCTCATATATTCAAAGACACCATTTTAAGTCTGCCCAGTTTAGCAAACTGGGGTTTGTGCACATAAAATGATACCTTTGAAGAGGTTAGCCTAAATGGTTAGCCTGAAAGCCATATTTTTTTGAGTGTCATCTGCTCTGAACTATTAGCCCTTCACTGCTTTCTAATATAAAATAGACTAGAAATAGTATGGAGCACATGAAAGAGGAATGCAAACTGAAAGAATGCAAGACTTTTCATTTTAATTATTTACCATTACATCTGGATTAATCTTAGTAAGCTTTTACCAGTATATTTGGAATTAGAAAATACTTAATCATTGTACTATAAATGGAACTCTGAAACAAGCAGAATACCTGATTTTTTCCTTTTAGCATCAGGATGTTGGTTACCTTACCAAAAGGTAAGCCTAAAGCAATAACTTCTGTTTCTGTCACTTCACCAGGCAATTTCCTGATATGAAGAACACGAGAAGGAGCCCCATCCATTTTATCCTCTGCTTTGAATTTCTTGTTGTCATTACCATTGGCTGAAAGACATTTTTAAACTTCATTTCATATTTACAGGTCAGTAATATTTTAGAAAATATCTACATAAGCAAACTTTTCAAATAAGATGCACTTTGTACTTGATGCTAAATATTCAAGTCACCATGTGAGCTATGGACCCTTTCATTCATGTCAGCAAAGCCATTTAACATTTACCTACAATTTCTAAAGGAACTAACAAGCAGATGAAACTGTGAAACTGTCAGAGGTCATATGACAAAGTTTGGGGAGAACAAATATGGTGCCAGAGGACCAGAGACAAATCTATGTAATTGATAAACAAGTCCATAGAATAAATCAATAGGCAGGCACTTATGTAAAAAAATCCTCTCAGAGCCCAGCCTGAGTTGTTATCGGAGAATTCCATGAAGGGAAGAGAATGGAGAAGTCTACCATCTTCAACTCTTCAGAGCAGTGAGGGTAGCCTCTCAGTCATAACTACAGCATTATATTCATATATTAAAGTCAGAGGGAATCATTAGGCTTTCTAGTCTGCCCCCATGTATAAAATGGCCATAGAATTTCACTCATTTATCCCCATACTGAGCCCAATAACTCGTATTTGATTAAAGCATAAAGGCATCCAGTCTCGATTTAAAAACATCAAAAGCCGGAGAATCCTACTCTTTATTTGGTAGTTTGTCTCATTGAACCTCCACTGTTAAAAATCTGTATCTTATTTCTAATTTGTATTTGTTTAGCTTTAACTTCCAGCCATTCGTTCTTGTTATACCTTTCTCTGCTACATTAAAGAACCCTGTAGTGCTTTATAGTCTCCCTGTGAAAATACTTCTACACTAATCATAGACTTTAAGGTCAGAACGGACCATCATGATCATGATCAGAATCTGACTTCCGGCACAAACACTTATCCACTTACGCCTCATATCACTCTCATTTTCTTTATGATAAATTAACCAGATTGAGCTTAAGTCTCTCACAGTAAGGCATTTTTCCAGGCCTCAAACTGTTTCTCTCTCCTCTCTGCGCCCTCTTCAATTTTCAACATCCTTTTAAAAATGTAAACAGCAGAACTGGATGCAGTATTCCAGTAGTGGCACCCCCACTGACGGAGTGGGAAGGAAGAATCCACACAGTAGCAGATGCTTTGCCCCTGACCTTATAGGGTATGTCTACACAGCAAAGAAAATCTCATGCCTGGCCCCTAGCAGTCGACTCGGGCTCACAGGGCTTGGGCTGTGGGGCTGTTTCACTGCTGTGGAGACTTCTGAGCTTGGGTTGTCGCCCGAGCTCTGGAATCTTTCCACCCTTCAACTGGGGCCAGGAGCTATTCTGGTGTCTATACAGAGAATTATTCATTAATAGGACAAGCAGTAATACCAGAGCTAAGAAAAATATTTGTAGTTTTTTTTCCCCTCCAATGAATAAAAATTAAACTGGCAAAACTCCTAAAATTAAGCAAGTTTTAAAAAAATGCATGATTACTCTATGACAATTAGCGTAAAAGACATTTTCTAATAAAATGCAAAAAAATCAAGTTACATTGTTTCATTATGACTGATTATGACTATGTACTATTGAGTCTAGTTTCCTGACTGTGTTAACAAAAGCTATTCTGATACATTGACAGATGGGGTTTATGCATCATGGGTGGACTCTATGCCAGCCCATAAAGAGGCTCTCTCAGTCTGAACAGCAGGGAGTTGCTGCTACACTTGTTGTAATGTGGGTTTCTAAGGGCCCAAAATCTTTTAAGGAAAGCATTCAGTATCACTTCACGCACAGTAATTCCAGGGAGCATTATTTGACTTCATATGTGTTATGTGCCAAGTTTGCATATTTCTGCATAAATATGATAACTGTTGATCTATATTAATACACAGCATTTGTCAAACTTCTGAAAACTTCAGGAAAATAAAAACTAATGTGCTCCTTTCAGTCCTACCATGTGTTAAAAAATACCCATAATTTAATTTTTTTATTAAATTAAGCTACATCTTATAATACATCTTTACATTTTTAATTAAAGAATAGAGTATATTCAATATGGGATGCTAAGAAATGTTTGCATAAAATTATTTATTTTTTAAAGTGGAAGAAGATTTTCAAGTTTCCAATAGTTTTACTTACTAGTGATTGTTTTATATTTGTTACCTCTAAGTGGAATTTTTTTCTTTACATCAAACAATCCAATGTACACCTCTACCCCTATATAACACTGTCCTCGGGTGCCAAAAAATCTTACCGCATTATAGGTGAAACCACATTATACTGAACTTACTTTGATTCGCCGGAGTGCACAGCCCTGCCCCGGCCCCCTGGAGCACTGCTTTACGGCGTTATATCTGAATTCGTGTTATATCGGGTTGCGTTATATCAGGGTAGAGGTGTACCTTTAAATTATTTAGCAGTAGGATGAAAGAGCTTGTTGTTTAGCAAGCACTCAGATTTTCATACATAGTTTTCTCCTTTCTTACATGTTTTAATAAGCAGTAACATTATTAACAATGCTAACATTTAAACTACTATTACTGGCACCTGAGTTAGCACTGATAAAAAAGAACAGGTCAGTTCACACCTCAAAGTTTCATTTCAGGCTCTTTGCAAACTCAGGCAGAGATCCCTTCTTTTGTTACAAAAACGTCTCATTTTGAAGGCTCTCAACAACCAGAACAGCCAGAAACTAACTTTATTTGTTCTTAAGGAATACGAAATCAGGGACTGAAAATGAAATATGGGACTCAGGAGTACAAATGAGAGGTCAGTCCATACTCCCTTATCTCCAACTAGTACTTCACAAATCTACAAGGCTACATGCAAAACACTTTGAAACACTGTATTAAAGGAAATATTATAATTTTATTTTAACATTAATTTTGTGCATATTTTAATTATTTTTTTATTGATCTTGTAGAAATGGAAGGGTAAATTTAAGATTAGATTTCAAACCCAATATTCAAACTTTTAGCCTTTCAAATGATTGATTGCTCTCCCCACACTTTGAAGTTGCTTGATATTACAGTTATATCTAGAGTCTTAAGTATAAAAATGAACTGTTGTAATGGTCATTTTATCTTTGCATAGATACTCTTGTGAGAAATTCCAAGTTGCTGATTGTTTAAAATGAAAACAGAGATTCCCTTTAACTTATGGCTCAGAGTGAGAAATGAATGGCTGTCTCCATCTCAGCTCATCAAATGGATGAGAGTGTTGCATGTAACAACAGAAAGCAGTTTACTCTACATCTCATGGAAAAGGATGGAGTGCCAACAGATAATAAAACATGCAGTTTCTCAAAAATTCTAGAGTCACCTGCTAACAGAAAGCAGTGATGTCTTGATTCTTCCCTCTCTTTGCCAGCCAGCGGAAATCAATGTGTTTTATATGAGTCATGGATTGAATAACACTGCCCTTTGTACATTTTTACAAGGTACATATTAAAGGGAACTTTCAAAATAAAAATATTGAGTTTGAAAATATGAAATTCATTCAGTTTTCAAAACTATTATTAGAAGCATTTGGAACTGAAAGAAAGCTCTCCACCTTACTCTGTGTGGTCTCTCACTTACCATTTTAAATGATACTTTTCAACAGGAGATAAAGTTTAATGATATATGTGGGAGAAAAGGGACTGATGATCCCAGTTTAATACATGAAAAAACAGAAGCTCAAAGCCACTGGAAGGTGAACTCAATTATTGTTAGAAAATGTTCAGTCATTTAACAATGGTATACCTGCGTAATCAACCACTGAATGGCTGTAGCAATTATGTACTGTGGTTCATCTCAATCACAGATAGATTAAGGAAACAACAGACAAGCCTAAAAGGTCTTCCCTGATGCAACAGGCTAAGTAGTAAATAGTGGAAAGCCAGGACAAATGTCAGTGTTTCAATTCTGCCAAAATTACAATTACAGTATTTGGCACTTTAAACAGCTGATTGCCTACAGGCCTGTATTATCATGAAATTTAACTTTTACCAGATCTGAAAAATCTATTCAGTTTAAGCTCCTCCCCCACTGCTATTTTCTGGAGAAGATAAAAATTAATGTTCATTCACAAGGAAAAATATCGGCCACTCGCTGTGGAAAAGCATCATCCAAAAGGATCATCCAAATGATCATTGTTACTAAACTGAATTATTTGTTTAGTATTATCCCTGTTGCCAATTCCAAACAAATCCCACCTTCAAAAGACATCTACATGATGGAAAAATCCCAAAGCTCTCTCTGAGTAAAATGTTAGTTAAAAGTAATCTCTACAATAGACAACAAAATTATCACTTGGAATTTCACTGAAGAAAATAAACACACACATACACCCATTCTCAAAAGTACTGTCATAGTTTTCCAAATCTATACACAGAACTCCAAGATAGTGAATAACCAGCAACAATTTAAAAGATTGATGGCTGTGCTATACATATGCTACTATTTTAAGTCTATTAGATGCATAAGATTCCTTGGGGCTTAAACCCTCCCAAAGATTAGAAAGACTATTTATTTAGCATTAACTGAGTTCTTGAAGTTGCCTGTTTAAGAATAGTCAGGATCTTTCACTCCTTTAGCAAGGTATTGATAATTCCTATAAAGGGCAAAAAAACCACTTAGCTTTCTTTTAAGCAACCAAGAGGGTCATGGATCAGATCCAAAGAACAGAAAAATCATACATATCCTGAATAAAGCCATGTTAAATGCAACCAATAGACGACAGATCATCTGGAACATGTGACTCTCAATCATACAGGCTGCAGAGACCATCCTGGAGCCAACTCAGAAGTCAGAGCTGCTTTAGAAAGAAAACAGCTAATCCCAAAGCCCAGAATAATACCAACCAATGAACAATGGGCCAACTTCATGTTGGAAATAGTTAAATTTGAAAAAAAAAAATACTAGCATGAATTGTCACTTCTTTTTTGTGGCAGCATTAAAAAATGCAATTTTTTAAGTGTTTGAGGTCAGAGCAATCTATGTTAGACAAAAATGTAATCCATCAGTAAAACTTTCTTATGGCAACTTAATTTAACGTTACTGTGAAAAACTGAGATGTAATTGAAAATTTAAATTTAAAAAATTAGACATCTCCTTGCTATGCTGTGATACAAATGACCCACTGTAACAAACATTTTCCTCTTTCTTCCTCCTACAGTGAATGTCCTACAGTTCCCTTACCCATATTTGCTCAGCCTCCATTACCTAGGTCCACAGCAACTTCTGTGTAGTTTGGGCAAGGTTTATGCCCTGGAAGAATACCTATCTATTAAAAAAAAAAACTTTAATTTCACCTATTGTTTCTCTTGAGGAGTTACAATTTACCAACTATAATTCTCTTGCAAATATAACAGCTGATATTAGTTCATTGCTAAAATAACTGACCATGATTAATACCATAACATTTATTACAAGTTTAAACTAAACAATGCAAATATCTAAAAGTTAGATAAAATTAGTGTGACTTGCTATACTTTGGGGGTGCATCTTGTTAACTCCCATATTCCTCATCTGTATATAACTGTGATATTGCATATAAAGCATGCCATGTGAGATATCAGGAGAAAGGTTAGAACAGTGTCTTTCAGCAGATCACATCTAAATACACCTCTACCCTGATATAACGCGGTTCTCGGGAGACAAAAAAATCTCAGTGTTACAGGTGAGACCGCATTATATCAAACTTGCTTTGGCCCTTTTTGGTTCCTTGTTCCCTGACCGCCCCCTCCAGAGACCCCCATCCCCAATCACCCCCAGGACGTAACCTCCTACCCAACCTCTGGCCCCTGACTGCTCCAATCCCTATCTACCCCCCACCCCGCCCCGCCCCCTGACAGGCACTTACCAGCAGCGGCGGGAAGCAGAGCAGCCCAGCCCCAGCCCGCTCCACTCCGCCACCTCCCAGCCTTGGTACTCCACTTCCCACTGCTGGGGAGTGCGGGGAGGTTGGGGAAAGAATGCCCTCCCCCCTGCACTCACTGGCATCGGGAAGTGGAGCGCCACAGCTGGGATGCGGCAGACTGCAGTGGGCTGGGGCTGCATCGCTCCGCTTCCTGCCATAGGTGAGTGTGTGTGGGGGGGTATCCTCCCCAACTCACACTCCCAACCTCCCCGCACTCACCGGTGGCGGGAAGCGGAACAGCCCAACCCCAGCCAGTTCCACTCCACCAGCTCCCAGCTGTGGTGATCCACTTCCCACCAGGCAGGACCTTTCCCCAGCCGCTCCCCAGCCACACGGCTGGGACCAGGGCAAGGAAAGCGGAGCGGGCTGGTGAGTGTGGAGAGGTTGGAGAAAGGACGCCCCTCTATACTCACCAGCGACGGAAGCGGAGTGCTGCGGTGGAGAGCTGGCAGAGTGGAGCGGGCTGCGGCAGGGCTGCTCCGCTTCCGCAGCTGCGCTGAGTGTGGGGAGGGGATCCTTTCCCCCAAGTCCCCTCCCTCAAGCAACACAGCTGGGGCTGGGGCGAGGGAAGCAGAGCGAGCTGCTCCCAGCCCCCCGCTAATCCCCCAGGCCACTCTGGCACTGCGGGGCCCCCAAAAGTGCCCTCCCACAGCTCCTGCCCGCCCCAGACCCTGGGGGGTAGCCCCTGACCACCCCCCAAGACCTTCTGCCCCTTATCGAACCCCTCAGCCCGGGCCTGGTCCAGCACCCTTAACACGCTGCTCAGAGCAGTGTGTCAGAGCAGTGTGTCAGAGCTTTACTGCCTTGTATGCAAACCCGCCTTATATCGGGGTAGAGGTGTATGTGTATCGTCAATGCATTTGAAATTATAAAAATGGTGCATGGTTTTCACTAAAATATGCTGAGGGTTTGGGAGGCACCCAGATTGACAAGGGAGGTAACTAACAGCAAGGTGGGTGCTGTTGAACAGACATCACCGGCCACTGTCCAGCAAGGGAATGACAATGCAATGACTCACCTGCATGAGGCCACACCAGGGGAATTGCTCAGCCTTGCCTGGAGACTCAGCAATGTCCATGAGACATGCCTGTACTTGTGTTTTACAAGCACATGGATTAAGGGTATAAAACAGAAGACAGTGGCCACATGCTTGGCTTCCCCTGCTCCCACCTATGCTGCAAGCAACAAGGACACTGAGAAGACTTAAGACTCCAACAGAGGAGACTGACCCCGGTTTCAACGTGAAATCTGTGTACAACGAATTGCAATATCCAGTAGGGTGAGAAAAATTGCTTAATCTAGATGTTGCCCAATCTAAGAATTGAGAGTTTAACCTGCTTGCTTATATTTATTTTATTTTGGTAACTAACTCTGACTTTTTGCCTATCACTTAAAATCTATCTTTTGTAGTCAAACTTATTTTACTGTTTATCTTTACCAGTGAATCTGCCTGAAGTGTGTGGCAAATGTGCTCAGGTTTGCAAAGGCTGGTGTATATCCACTTTCCACTGGTAAACCAATTAATAAATTTGTACCGCTCAACTTGAGCAATGCAAGATGATATATCCCTGAGTCAGTGCTGGGAGCTGGGGGGATTCGGCTGGTGCCTTTCTCTGTGTGATTCATGAGTGGCTCAGGGAACATTCATGCAACCTAGCTGGGCTGCGGGAGCTCTACATGCAGTTGTGCTGAGTGATCACAGCACCTGGAGGTGCTTGCTGCTTGTCACTAGCAAGGCATTGAGAGACAGCCCAGACTGGAAAGAGTTATGGCAGCACAGCAGTCCCACGGTCCCTGGGTGCACCTCGGGGATCTCGTCATAATTAGTTTATATCTAAAAGAGATATATGGACCTGAAGTTTTAAGTGTCACATCCAAGACACTTATCATATTTAGAGCAATGTTTCCCAACTGGTGTGCCATCATGTCCAAACAGCTGTGCTGTGGAACTTTTTGAAAAACTGCAAGTGAGAATAAGGGGGGAGGGGAAAGGGGAAGCTGCCTCACTGCACCACCTCCTCCAGGAGGAGAGCAATTAGAGCTCAACTTCCCTCTTTTCCCCCCCTCCCCTCCTGTGTGAGCAACAGGTCGTCACCTCTGCCCGTCCCCTATCCACTGACAGCCAGAATGAGGATGAGCCCGTGGAGCTCAAGGTGTGGCATGGCAGAGAAAAGACTGGGAACCACTGACTTAGAGGAAAGGGAAAAGGAGCTGAGACTTTAAGTTTAAATTTCAAAAAGAAAATAACTTTTGATTGTTAACTTGAGCTAGTGAACAGATTTACTTTCAACTTTCCTGAAAATTCAATCTTAAGTCTAGGAAGGGGTGTTGACACCAAGCTCAGTAGTGAAATGCCGAACATATAAGAAAATTGATTTAATCTCCCCTACCATTTCAAATCTCATTGCAGACTTCATTATGGAGTCACTACAGTCACCTTTTTAAATGTACAAACACTTTTTAGAGTCACTTGACATTTCGGGTTGCCAGATTTGGGGGAAAATGTTAGGGACACTTAGTCATGGTCACACAAACACTTCATGTAAATCAGTCCATTAAATAATGTGTATATTTACCAATATTGTGCATATAACTATAAACTTCATCTTAAAAAATGTATATAGATTTAGCACTACTACAAGTTTCCAGCCCTGGTAAATGAAGTCCTCTGCTTATCTATAGCACAGTGGCAGGGTAAGCTTCTCATATACATTGCCCTGCTAACATGCCTCAATCTGATCTGAAGCTACTTTCTTTACAGGTAAATAGCTGCCCATACAGCTCCTGGCTTATCTGAATCTGTCAGTAAAAAGCACAATGATAAGTTTATGATTTACAAGTTGGAACACAGAGTCACACAACATTCATTATACGGTAATTTTAAGTTCCTACAGAGCCAAGCTGGAGTCAAACTGGTGATCTTCACAGACCATTAGCAATATGTCAAGGCATCCACTTGTAATCACAACACAGCCTATATAATTACTGTACCAACAACTGGGAATTTCGTTTTAAAAAAAAAAAAGACTTTTTTACAGTGATAGTTTTACCTTTCAGTCAGATTTTTGAATAAAAAATGCTGTCTAAAGTTAAACTGACAGCAGCAACTGTGAAATAAGGAAGGTCCAGTATGTATGAATAATTTTAAATTATGGTGATCTTGTTGACAGAGAATCTAAAGTCAACTTTCCCCAAGTTGATGGACTCTACCTGCATGCATCACAAAATAGTTTTCTGTTCTGTAGAATGACTGACTGCCCATTTATTTCCAAAATAAAATAAAAACTAATTGTGGGACTTTCCAAAAGTTCTTCATTTGCATAAAATTGACCCAATCAATCCCCACTGGTGATGTCAGTGACTTCAGAGTGACAGTGCCACATTCTGACTTGCCAAAGAAGATAGGTTTTTGTGAGGAGGAACCAGCCAGGCTGTTATCTTCAAGACCTGGAGGAAAAGGAGACTATATTGCTTCTGGCTATATGATGCCAGTCCATGCTGGCCAAGAAGGCCTAAGTTTTCTCCATTCCCTGCCTGGCAACCAACCAAGGGGCAGGAGTCCAATAACTTGTAAAATCTAAGATGTGATAGCCACAAGGAATCAGCTTCTAATATTAACAAGCTGTGTTGAAAATGTTACAGGCTAATCATTATTAGCTTCCTGAAGATGCATGAAACCATAACAATGTAAATCATCTTCTATAAGTATCATGTGTTTCGATTTTATTTTTTCCAGCAGGACAACACTCCTAGAAGGTCTAGTGTTCTCTCCTTATTAGGCACAGTTAATTAAGAGTAAGTGTGTGTGATTATTTGCAAACCCACATAGGGACAACTCCTAAAGTCAGCCACAGAAACAAAAATTAAATTAAGTACCTTTAAAAAAAACCCAACTAATCTCACATGTAAATTTTATGGATTAACATTATGTGCTTAAATCCTGATGAACTGTTCTCTTTACTTTAACTGTTTTATATTTAACATGGAAGTGAGCTGATCTTCACGGTGTGAGTCTTTTGACAAACATAAAATCATATAAATTGGGACACAGTGGAAATGTCCTCCTATTTTGTGACTGACAGCTAAACACAAAGACTGCCATTTTACCAGATTAAAAGAGCTACAAGCAATTGTTATCCTATTTGGTATTGTTTAATTAACCTGATAATTAGATTTATTTAATATTACATAATGAATTAAAATGAATACTCACAATTAATAAACTATGTATGATAGGAAAATTGTGTCTGATTGAGCAATTTACCAGATGTCAAAATAACAAGAACAGAGAAATCTAAGGCACAGATAATCCACCTAGTTGTGATGCACAGAACCTATCCCTTCTACTGTTTCCAAATAAATGCTAATCAGAGAGGATCCCCTGGATATATTTCAAAACACAAAATATGCAATCTTAATATTCTTAACAAAGTCAGGCACTCAAAGATGGGAAATGCCCAAATTAAAGTTACCGATATAATCTCAATTTTGCTCTCTTGAGAATATGCATTATGATAGTATGCAATCAAATAATTAGAGACTATTTTTTCCAGCATGTCTCATAAACGGGGTTTGACGCCACACCTTCAGATTCATAGGATAGGTTTCTACCAATTGCTCTAAAGAAATAACTGGCAGTGGGTTTGTAGACCAGCTTCTAGAAGACATAGATGGCCAGCAATTTATACAATTGTTTATTAGGCAGGAGTGGAATGTGGGGTGTATCAGAATTCCTGGCTCAAGAAGGTAAATGTCTACCAGTTAAGCCAAGAACACAGATTTTACACACAAAGTGACATAAAAGCTGCAAGTGTATATTTTTATCTCTATTTTGTGTAGTACCAAGTGGGTAGGGATTTTGGTAGTGAGTAACAGTGGGTATGTTATAGTGAATCGGAAATGGATCCTCTAAATATGATTTAGTACTATTAATATAGGAATTTTGAACTTTAAATATATTTTTACAATGTTATGGATCAAAATTAAGGTTGAGTGTGCAATATAAGTTAAGTGGGATAAAGAGGAGTTAAGTAGCATTATAAAGCAGTAAGTCTCTTAACTATTCATTTCCAGATTTACTGTTTAGGTTTTTGTCTTCTGCAGTTATACAAGGTTTCATAAACAAAGTTACAATTCTTGATGTTTAAGCTAGATTCCACTGAAAACACACTTTCAAGCATAAAGCTTATTTTTAAACTGTTCTTGCTTGTGAGCTTAATGTATGCACATATATGCACAAGCCCACTGGTATGATAATCATAAATGTCAATTTACATTACTACAGAATGATAAACTGGTCAATATAAATCACCAAAACTTAGGATGGGTAGTAATTTTTTAAAACTTCCAGCAGATACTATTAAAAATTACTAGTTGTGAACTTAGTTACTCAAGTATTTGTATTTATAACATTTTATTGTTAACCACTGCCAGTTTAGCTATGGCTTTATAAAAACAGGACATATAAATTCATTCAATGTATAACAATGCACCTCTTCTTGTAAGGGATGTCAAATTAGCATTGTTAAACCATATTTTAAGATATACATGATCACTTGTATGCCACATTGTTAAGTGTTTTGTGAATGCAATTAAATATCTATCAAAGCATATTTCTAATGAGACAGTTAAAAGTTACCACAGACACTGGATTGTTAATTCCCCAAATTTTAGTGGGTTTAATATCAATACATTTTTTCAGATGTTCTGCACTGATGGAGTTTTCTACTGGATTATAGGAGCAGCAGCAGCCACTGCTACAGTTAACGTTGGGTAACTGTTTCCATTCCAATCCCTTGTTTCCAGTCACTCAACTTTCAGGAAATTTAATCCCCTCAGGCTGAAATTTTCCATTCTGTGTATCTGCCCACTGATGATTTTTTATTTTATTTTCTTTTATTTTTGCGTGGGGGAGAAGAGAGAGTGAGAAAAGAGGTAAGATTTGGCAGATTTCAGGAAACACAGTTTGTCTGTTTCCATGTACAAGGAACTAGAAAACAGATATACTTTTCCATACATAAAAATATTTCTGCAATTTTTATTGAGCAGCCCTACAGTTGAAAGGAATAAAGTTTCAGAAGACTAAATTTGGCACAGAAATAGCACACCACAGAGGAGATGCATGTTTCCTTGTTCTATAGAAAATAAATGTGTTTTATAGCTAAACCTTAGAATAAGAGCACTTTTTTTCACCATATGCAAAGTACATAGTTAAGAAAGTATTTATGGGGCATGCAACATCTGCTTTCCTAGTTGCCTAGTGAAAAGCATAGGGAAGCATATTGTTAAAGACACCAGTTTAAGATCAGTTAGTGCAGGACTTATGACCTAGACGACACTGGTGCCCTGCAGAATACCCAGAGTTGAGGTCAAATTCTAATACACCACTACCTTGATATAACGCCACCTGATATAACACAAATTTGGAACAGTAGCTACTCCAAAACACACTCAAGAAATGGCTCCACCTCCCTCTTTTGCACTGCGCACTCTGGTGGATCAAAGCAAGTTCAATATAAACACAGTTTCACCTATAATGCGTTAAGATTTTTTGGCTCCCAAGGACAGCATTATATTGAGGTAGAGGTGTATTTCCCTGTTTCCATTCTGATCCATTTCATAGAGTATCAGAGTCCCATTTAATCTCTCTTTGCTTGGAATACTTTTCAGTGAGTCAATATCTGCCATTCATCAATATAAAAAGGATGATTTCATAAACACTGGAAGGAGGCTCAGGCTCTCCAAAGACTTCTGACCCTAACTAGTTTAAAATAGAAAACAAGAATGGAATTTTACATCAGCTTCAGAAATGATGAAGGACAACATTTACTCTAATAGTTTTAATCTGTGCTTTTGAGGGTGCAGCTCTCAGCTGTAGGTGTAAATGATGTCATCAACTATTGCTAGAAAAACTCTGAGCCCTGAACCCTAATCTTAAGCAAAGACAAAACTGCTTTCCAGAATACATAGCAGTTGTTAGCTCTTGTCTTCACCTTTAAAATAATCTATTCAAGCATCTAGGATTTTCTTCTCAAATGTTATTTATGGACTTTTCACGCAAAGGAGTCACAAATGACTCGTAAAAACTAATTTTGATATAAATATATATAGCTTAAGTGAAATACAAAACACTTCTGGGGTTGACGACTGCACCCTAACACCACATAGCTTTGAGAAAATGCAAGGATGTAAAAGTATTGATACCAGAAATAACATGGAATAGAGAGATTGGGACCTCTGGACAACTGGGGAAGAATTCCTTTCTGAAAGGAACATAAGTTAGAGTGTTTGATTTGAAGTCTGTTTTGGTAAAGGTTGTGTACTTTGGAAGCCAAGTACTCCAAATCCTTATGTATGTTCTGACTGCAGAATGTTTATCAATGCTTAACAGAGTTGTTTCCAGATCCGTTCTCTTAGACTCTAAACTATTAGTTTCAACCTGCCAAGGTCAGAATGAAATGTTGAAGTTTTCCTACAAATATGTCTTCATGATCGTGGATGATGATGGCCTGTGAGGCCAATAATGATGCAATAAGAATTACAGATTCTTTACCTCGTTTTATTTTGCAAGTCACCCAGACAATATGAAAAAATAGGAGAAAAGGTTAACGTACAGAAATCCTTGAAGGAAAGAGAAGGTGTCTATCTGCCGTATCATTCACCGTCTATTTGAAGAGAATTGTGAATGGAATTTTCAAGAGAGACTAGGGAAATTTGGTACTCAAGTCTCACTGAATTAAATGGGAGCTGGATGCCTAATTCCCTTGGGTTCCTTTGAAAATCCCACTTTAAAATCTTAGACAAGTGTAAGTGAAAAATAATCTGATCTTTTGCTTCTTGTCGTGAAATTATTTTTTATTTTTACAAAAATGTTTTTAAGTGCTTTACAAGGTATAGGACCAGAGAGGGAAGAAAGGAGAGAGAAGGCTTTAAAAAAAAACAAACAAACAAAAGTCTTTATTATGAATCACTGTTGGGGTAGCACTAGTAGTAGGTAGACTCTTTGGGCTGTGTGAAGGTAAGTTGTTTTCAGATGTATTTTCACCAAATAGGTCATATCCTGGTTACAGAAATATGAATTGCCCTCTTCCTTCTTTTATTCTATGAAGACAACAGCTTAGACAGTATTATGGAATCTGATGACAGAAGTGACAAGGTCATAAATACGTCTTGTTTCCCAGGAATAGTAGAAAATGAAGACCAGGACAAATCAGAAAGAGAAGTTCTTGAGAACTACACGGTGCAAAAGAGGGAAGCAGAGCCATTTCTCGAGAGTGTTATGGAGTAGCTACTGTTCTAAATCATGCTTCCTTTACAAACAGAGTGATCAAGGATTATATCTTCTCTTTATAAAGGCTTCATAGTCATGATGCTTTGAGTGTGATAGCAGAACTCTGACTCATGTCAATACTATCACATATATATAAATTCAATGGCAGAGAGGCCAGAAGATAGATTAGAGATGAACCTATTAGTCTGTTGACCTATAATACATTTTTAAATGACATTTCGAACCTATAAGCCTTAAGTAGTCTTGGTCAAGAATCTGAATAAGAAAAATGCTTGGTTTTCCTTTTAGGCTTAATTATACCTTAGTTGATCATTTACATTATGAGTGGTTGAAGAAGAATCTGTACTGACCTCTCGCTTGCAAAGCTGGAAAAATATTTCCTGGCTCTGGATACAGCTGGAAGGATTGTCCATTAGATCTCACCAGACAAGATGTGGGAGTTAGTCAATATTTTCTGTTCAGAGGCTTATGTCTCATAAGAGAGCTGGACTGAGGAAACAGGTTATGTTTTGATGAATTCCTGAAAGTTTTATCCAAGGATATTTTCAAGACTCCCCGTTGAAAATGACAATTATATTACTGCATTCAGGAACATCTTTGTTAGGGATTCTTATATTTCTTTTAGAGTTCCCTCCTCTTTTTCCAATATTTATTATTACCATTAGAAAGGGCAACGGATCTGGGCATTATAGAAGAGTTCCGGTTAAGATTATTCAGTTCATTGAAACTTGTGGCTAGTTTGACTGTAAAATAAAAGTATAGGCTAAGATTTTTCAAAAGTGACTAATGATTCTGAAGACCTACCTTGAGACACCTTGAAAGGCTCTGATTTTCTCAAAGTACGAAACCCCATTTCTCTGAAAACTGAGCCCTATTAGGTGTTTTAAGTTGGATACTCTAATCACATTTTAAAATCTTGACCATAGTTGTTTTAAGGCCCAATAGTATGGAAAATCAATATTTTTCAACAAAATTCTTTAGTGCATTTGTTCCATCTGAGTACAATGAAGTCTTTCACAACCAGCTGGTGGCCCCTATAAGAGCCTGGGAAGAAGGACCAATTTGAGAAGAAAGAAACATTTCCATTTTGCAGTCAATTTAAACTAATTTATTTCTCTCAAATTTGTGTTTTAATATTGGCTCACTTGAAAAATCACATTAACTGTAATGTAGCAGTAAAACTTGACAGTAATATAGCTTTTTTGTTTAGAATCTTCGATTAAATAACATGGATTTAGTCCTGATGCACAGAAAGCTTGGGAGCAGGGGAGAAGGAATCATAGTTTTTCCCAGAAGCTGGAAAAGACTATAAAGAAAAGATGGCAAGGAGGACACTTTCTAACTCAAGCATACTATTATTGTGTCCAAAGATACCTAGAAATGAAATAGGAATATTGTCCAGAAGCAAAAAGGAAACCAGGAGAGCTGGGTAAAGCACTGGTATCCAGAAATCTTCCTTTAATATAAAAATAATTTATAGGATCTCTGTAGTGGCTTTAAAGCTATGCCACAGTCATTAGCACTCAGAAAGCACCACCTTTTACTGCAGGATTACTGTTGATATGGTCCACTGGTAGCAGGAGTTACTAGACCACCTTGCTGCACTGCTGTGGAGAATTCACCTACCACAGTAAGTGGCGAACTAAGTCTTCTGATTACAATTATTTAGATCACCCACTAACAGACTAGAGGTATGAACTAAACCACTCTGCCACCAGAATGAAAGACCTAAGTGGTAGGTGTGCCAAAACAGCAGGCTGAGCAAAGCTCCTTTGACAGATACACTCTGAAATAGCTGTAAGGAAGTTATAAAAGAAAGAGGAACAGGTTTCAATTACTGAAAAGCCAATTTATTTGGAGTCCCCAGCAGTTTGACAAAGGAACAGTAACACGTGCTGCACTGAAGTGCTGCTCTGAGCCTAAAGCTACTTCCATCCTAAGGCAGTGAAACTAGGATCAGAGTCTAGTGCTGTGGCAGTCTAGCGGAGGAGTTATTAGAATTTTAATTATTCATAAAGTTACTCCACTAGTGTGAAATGAACAGGCTAATCCAGCAGGGATGCCCAGACATGTGGATGCCTACACATGACAAAGTTAAATTTCTATAGCAGTTCCTGTTAGCCTTTGTTTGCTCTGTATCACTCCTTAGTTTGAAGAGAATTGTATAACTCATTCCATATTAAAAAGTTTAATTTCTTTCATGTCCCATCCAGTTCCCCAGCCCTAAGAATTGTTTCATCATCTGTAAATTTCCATTAATTTAATTGGTTTACTCGTTCAAATATTTTTTGAGTGTTTCAATATAGATACAGGATTGTTAAAGTCTGGTGCATGCCAACAATTTATTCTTGTACAACAGGATGAAATCTACTTTTACTATTTTAATTTTACTATTTTCCCCTTGTAAACAGGAAAAGATTCTGAGATATAATGTTAGATTTCTCCTCTGGAACACTTACCAGTAACTACCATGCTGCTCATGTTAGAGTTCGGACTATTGAGAACACTGCCTGAAAGAAGTTCGTCAGATCCTCTCTAAAAAGAAAAAGACAGTAAGAGTTTTTTTTCCCTTCTATTTTTGTCATCTTTAATGTTGATATTAAAACTATCAGTTTGACAGGGCAAATCCCTTCAGAGAGCTTTAAATGAACATTACATAAGATTTGGCAGATTCTCCCTCTTCAGAAAGTGACAGTAAATTAAAAAATTAAAATCTAAACAATACAGTATATTTACATAGCATCCCTCAAGTCAAATAATTCCATACACAAAATCACTTCATCCACATCTGAAATGCAATCTCCAGGGACCACAAGAGCTGTCCAACAGTGCACAACTTAACAAAATATTTTAAAATAGGAAGTTAATATCCACTGAAACTAAATGGGGAATTCAGGCAAATACTGAAATTAGAATTTGACCAAAGTGCTAGGGCTAGCACTCCTATTAGAAAAAGTTCAAAGCAGACTGTTGTGTTTTGCACTTCTTTATAATATATAAAGGAACGCTGAAAACAATTTGTTTGTTTGTTGGAGGATGGATTTCTTTTTGGTTTAAGCTTCATAAAAATATGAAGAACATCAAGTCTGTTCTTTCTTAGTCTTCTTTTTGGATGATTTCAATGTGGAATGCAGATACCAGAGGAGATTTGGTGTTGAATCCTTAAAGAGGGATCCTTTCCCCCCAAGCATTTGAGTTAAATAGGTGTTAAAAATTAGTCTGAAGCAGTCTAAATACACTTCTACCTCAATATAACACAGTCCTCAGGAGCCAAAAAATCTTAATGCATTATAGGTGAAACTGCGTTACATCTTACTTGCTTTGATCCACAGGAGTGCACAGCCCCACCCCCCCGGAGCAGTGCTTTACCGTGTTGTATCCGAATTCGTGTTATATTGAGGTAGAGGTGTACTTAAAAAAAATATACTTCCCCTCTCAGTGATCAGGTTTCATTTCCTTCCAGGATAGAAAAAACACTCAGAGGCCTAATGTAAAACAAGTAGGATTTTTTGTTTGTTTGTTTTTTTAAATCTTTCAGGCCTTCCTCATAAGTCAAAATGAATTAAAAAGGGCATAAACCTCCCTTCCTTTGCATGGCATCATTAATAGGCTACTAGATTTTTTATATCCAAAAGAGGTTAGGACCTCCGTTTTGTGTCTTAATTCAAAGGTATCTCCATTAGCACCAATGCCCTCAGCACTAACCCAGGCCATTGGGTCATTACTAAAAAGGGTGAGTGCCAGTTACTGAATCACCAAATATTACTTTGCATGGAGTCTGTTTCCATTCTGAGTACTGACCACAAACTGCTTTACTTATGAAATCTTTATAATAATCAAGATGTTTCAGACTGTGCTGTCCTTGAGGCAGATATCATCTACCTCTGTTTGAAAAGCATCCTGTATATTTTGGATAGTTCTTCATTCTAAATACATACTAAACTAATCTGAGGATATCACAATACTAAGTAGTATGCTTATACCAGGATTCATATAATCAAGCATATAATCACACACATAGGAATATGAAGAGGAATATTAGAATATATAACACATTTTGAAGTATCCCATATCTAAAATTCACAACATACTAGACAACACACCAAGCTATTACAGTCACTAAGCTTATTCAGTTTTGAGCCCTAGTTCTCAAAGTTATTTAAACAGACTACTTCTAAATAATTTTAGTTTGCCTCACACTCTTGTTGATTCTAGATTCTGCTCTACACATTTTGGGGTTCAAATTGGCAAGATGATTTGACTTTAAATTTAATAAAATGAAACAGCAATAAGTCTTGTCACTGTCAGAGGAAACCATTTTTAATTAGATCAAAAGAATAACTTAAAACAGGCAAAACTGAAAGCCAATTCAGAGAAGCTATGGAACCTTTCCATTATTCACTCTATATGACTGTTCTCAAGTACAAAGATGACTGAAATGTGGCAGATGGAACTCATTGAAATGTTCTCTCTTTCTCTTTGAAAATCTAAATTACTACCCCAATATTTGCTAAGGAGAGGATATTATAGTTTGACATCAAAATTATGGAAGTAAAATCATGGAAGACAAGATGGTTGAATTCAAAAAATACCTGCACTTCTGTGCAGTCAGCCCACCAATACATTTCCAGAGAAGGATATTTTACCTCTGTTTGCAATGGACAAAAATAACTAGTGATGGCAGCTATCATTAAAAAAAAAAAAAAAAAAAACAAAACATACCTCAGTTATTTTTACTACCAATTAAACAGATTATACATGGTTGTTTAAAAAAAAAAATTATGGTAGTTTCTCAAAAAAACCCGTGTAATATAATATTACTGCATATTTAAGACTTCAGTTTGCTTGTCAGACACAGCCCTTCCCCTACATCCAAAGGGAATTCCCATGCTGCTCCATGTACTGACCTGGATATATCCAGATTCTGTTTTCATTGCTTCATTTGAGGGCAATTACCTGCTTAGTCTCAGGCCTGAACATAGATGACACACAGGCCACATCTCTACCAGTGCCGGATCTAGGCACATGCATTTTTGAGTCTAGAAGGCTTTCAAGTCCCAAGAGTCTCATAATTTTTTCTTTTTGTTTTGGAAAGATGGATGCTATTTCAGTCTTGGCAAAGCAACAACTCTTAAAATCATGGAATCCTGATCTGTCTTAAGTAACAGCCAGACCACTAACCCTATGTATTTACCCTACGAAGGGAAGACTCTGTACTAAACAAACAAACTACTTGATGAACTCCTAATTTACAACTTAAACATGGAGGATATTAGACCCAGCCTCTTTTAAATAATCCTCGCTCATGCCGACAAATTCTGTTTTGTCCTTCCTATCTCATCCTGTCCCCCTCAATGCAGCCTTTCACCACAAGTGTGAAGAAAAATATTTGAAGTGTGGTTCTATCCAGAAAAGCAGATGTGTAAAAGTGACACTGTGAGTTTCCTCACACAGGACCAAATTTTCAAAAAAAGATTTGACTGCCAAGTTAAGCCTTCAATATGCAACTCCCAAAAGCAATTTACAAACTTCAGAAGCATAAATTGCTTCATGTACTGTAAATCTGAAATATAAAAATTAAAAGAAGTGGAATGTAGGGAATGTTTAACTGTGTATAATACCATTGCACAACAAATACAATCAAATCTTCTAATTTTCAAAAATTATACGATAAACCTATAGAAAAGGAGGAAGAAAGTGCAATGACTAGCCACAGTGTTTAGATCTTTGCTTTAAATGTTGCAACTAATTTAGTATCCATATTATAATTAGTTTCAAAATGGTTTGTCCCAACACGCATTACTTTGAAAATGTGTCTAATCTGAATGCCACAGGTTATGTTACACACTCTCCCAGTTTTATCAGGCCATTAAAGTCATCAAAATCCCCTAAGGTCTAACCATGAAACCATTCAGGATGGCAAAAAATCTACTGTCAACTATTTTTCCCACATCTCCAGAATAATATATTTTAACTCTAGTAGAAATCTCTTTCCACATTTAAGAAGCAAAGAGTAGAAATAAGCAGCCAATTCGCAAACATTTTTAAAATCTATTACTGGATTGAAAACTTGGCGGCTACCAAGTTTAACTGCCTCGTGAGGACCTGTCAAAAAAATTTCTAAAAGTCTAAAAATATATATATCCAAAAGTTGTCTGCCCAATATTTTATTAACTCCTAAGTAGAGAAAAACTTTTCGGAAGTTGATTCTTGTACCTAACGTAACAGATCTGCTTGGGTTAAAGAAGGCTTATTAAAAGCATCACTCAAATTTGTAGTCTCCTCTGACAATGGAAATAAACAAAACACGAAGTGAATGATATTACTAAAAATAGTCAACAAATGAACAAAACTATCCCTCTACTTCAAACATAGTAGTAAGAGCCAGCAATATCATCTACTCTACTGTGATACAATATCTAAACAGTTTTTAATTACAACTGGTGGAGAGAATATAATAATTAAAAAAGAAATGCTGTTAACTCTTGGGAGAGATTCTGATTCACCGATGATACGTATACCTCTGCCCCGATATAACATGAATTCAGATATAACACGGTAAAGCAGCGCTCCGGTGGATCAAAACAAGTTCGATTTCACACAGTTTCACTTATAATTTGTTAAGATTTTTTGGCTCCCAAGGACAGCGTTATATCGGGGTAGAGAATAGGAAGGACACTTTTTCTGTGATGAAAGAAAACAGAAAAAATGTTAAATGGTGGTTTTAGTTACATTGTATATTTACCACAGTTAGTCTCAGCCTAGGGACACATGTCAAACCATGAGCATAACATCACTGTGAAACACTCAAGGTATGTTTACAATTGCAAACAGCAGAGCCACAGCTGGCCTGAATCAATTGACCAGGCTCTGAGACTTGGTGCCACAGGTTTTTTATTGAAGTGTAGATGTACCCTTAGCTTCTAACAGCATCTGCAGGCAACTGAAAACTAGCAGTATGATGGAGGAGTAGCAGCATTCAAAAAAAAGTGTTCAAAATAATCAGTGACTACCATTCCAGTAGCTTGAGTCATTCTTCTTCAGTGTAAATTTCTTGCAAATCCAAAATATAAAGTGTCTTCAGGATTTAAAAAAACACATTGTCTCCAGGGATGAAAATACTAAGAGTTTGAGGTAGTACATTGGGGGGAAGGAGAGGGCACAGAACAATAAGCACTCATTTACAGATTTCAATTTGCATGATAGATAGATATGAATTTAATTAATATTCTGTTGTCACATGATGAATTTTTAGTGAAATACAGCATGCATATTATTTGGTTTATGCTTATTTAGTGAAGAGGACGTGCATTTATGTATAGACATCTTACCTTACACACTGACCTCAAACAGCAATATCCCCAATCTGCTCCAAAAATAACTAACAGAAACCAACTCACTTTGTATAGCAACATAGTATCACTAGACTCCCCAAGGCCAGGGCCCCAAGAATATGAGTTACATCCATACACATTCTCATCCTACCTATAGTCCAAAAGAAATTCCATGCAGGTTCACTGGCGTGCTACAAAACTCCCCAGTTTCATCCCTGCCACATCACCATACAGACAAAAGACTTGTCTAAACAGTTTTTTACTGATTTAAATACAATTTAGTTAAATCAGGACAAGAACTGTGCGTAGACCAGCCCAACAACTCTGTATTCCAACAAGTGGTAACTCATTGCTGTAATTTGTTTTAAGTTCACTTGTCTTTCTCTAACTAATTAGACATTACATGCATACGTGTCCTCATTTCTCCTATAAGTCCTCTCCCTCTTCCTCACTTCTCATCTAAGTTTCCTGGAAGCTGCATGGCCACGCAGCAGCCTGTTTAGTACTGCGCAGGTGCTTAAGGAACCTGTTTGGGGACCGGCCGGGGCCGGTGGAGGGGCATCCCTTCCCCGGCCCCCACCTAGCCTGGCCCACAATCTGGTGCAGCAAGGGTGCAGGGCGCCCCTCCTCTGGCCCCAACTCTTGCTGTGGCACAGCCCGGGCTAGCCTCAAGCATGACCAGAGTGGCCCAGACCCAGCCATGGCTGGGAAGCCCAAATAGGGAAGGGGAGCCTATCCTGCAGCCCCAACCCCAGAGCTGCTGTAGCAGGGAGAGGCATCTCCCCCGCCAACCCAGTGCTGCTGGTGCTGCTGCTGCTGCGGGGAGAGAGAGTTGGGTGGGGTCCTCTCTCCCAGCTGTAGCCCCTAAGCACGCTCCTGCACCTCAAACCCCTCATCTCCAGTCCCACCTCTGAGCCCTCAACTCCTGTACCCCAATCCTTTCTCTAGCCCTGAGCCCCTCATCCCTGACCTCATCCCAGAGCACATCCTCCAGCCGGAGCCCTCACACCCCTGCACCACAACCCTCTGCCCCAGCCCTGAGCCCATCTCCAGACCCACGCCAGAGCCTGAACCCACAGCTGGAGCCCTCAGAGCCCTGCACCCAAGCCCTGCACCCTGTCCCAGCCTGAGCCCCTTCCCACACTCCGAACCCCTTGGCTCCACCCCACATGAATTTTGTTATGTGCACTGATACGAAGGTGATGTGTTTTCTGCTAATTGCTCTTTAAATTCTTTTTTGTCCTGCCTCATTCTACATTTACACTTGACTTGCTAGTTTATGTTATCCTCAGTAGGATTTTATTATGAATTTTTTTAAGTGTGTCTTTTTGCATCTAACCGGCTCTTCATTGTTTAGCCTTGGTCCTCTTACTGTATTTTTTTTTTATTTTTTTTAAATTTGGGATATACATTTAGTCTGGGCTTCTGCTATGGTGTTTTAAATAGTTTCCATGCAAGCATTTCATTCATAACTGTTCCTTTTAATTTCAATTTAACTAGCTCTCACATTTTTGTGTAGTTCCCCTTTTTTAACTTAAACTGCTACTGTGGTGGGTTTCTTTGGTATTTTCCCCCCTACAAGGATGTGAAATTTAATTATATTATGGTAGCTATTACTGAGCAGTTTGGCTATATTGACTCGTTGGACCAGATCCTGTGTTCCATTTAGGACTAAATCACAAACTGCCTCTCCCCCTGTGGGTTCCCAGAAGTAGTTGCCTCAAGAAACAGTCATGAATGGGGACCAAAAATTTCTCTGCATTCCATCCTGAGGTGACATTTACCCAGTCAGTATGAGCATAGCTGAAATCCTCCATTATTACTGGGTTTTCTGTTTTTGTAACTGCTAATCTCCCTGAGCATTTCACAATCACCATCACCATCCTGATCAAGCAATTACTATTGCTATACTGTTATTTAAGAATGGAAATTCTACTCATACATATTCTATGGTACTGTCTTGAATGAATGAAACTTTTACTTTATTCGATTCTATGCTCTCTTTCACATACAGTACCACTTCTCTCCTCCTCTTCTCCCCCCCCCCCCCACCCAGTGCAACCTACTCTGTTATTCCTATATATTTTGTACCCTGGTATTACTCTGTGCCATTGTTTATCATCATCTCACGAAATTTCTGTGATTCTTGTTATACCAGTATCTTCATTTAACACCAGGCACTCAAGTTCACGCATTTAAGTATTTAGATTTCTAGCATTTGTAAACAAGCACTTATAAAATTTGCTAATATTTAGATGTCTGCTTTCATGTGATGTAACTAAAGGGAACTCTTTTTCATTTGACTGTTTCTCTTCAGTTCCTACCTGTACTTTATCATCAGCTGCTACCCCCTACTCTTTACTAGGATATAGAATACCCCATTTAATAAATACTCCCTCTATGGAATGTCTCTTTCTAAACTGTGTGCTTCTATACACCCGTCAGCTTTCCCTCAGCTCTTAGTTTCTAACCTCCTCTACGACCTTTTTAATTTTACATGCCAGCAATCTGGTTCCCTTTTGGGTTATGAGAAGCCCATTCTGCCAGGATAGGCTCCTCCTCTCGCAAAAAGTTCCCCAGTTCCTAATAAACCTAAATCCCTCCTTCAAACACCAACATTTCATCCACACACTGAGATCCTGCAGTTCTGCCTGTCTAACTAGTCCTGCACATGGAGCTGGAAGCATATCAGAAAATGCCACCAAGGAGGTCTTGTACTTTAATCTCTTACCAAGTAGCCCAAATTTGGCTTCCAGGACCTCTTTCCTACTTTTTCCTATGTCACTGGTACTTGCATGTACCATGATCACTGGTTCTTCCCCAGCACATCACAAAAATTCACCTAAATTGACTCATGACGTCCACAACCTTCTCTCTGCAGACAATCCACCATTTGTATTCCCAATCATCACAAACCCAACTATCTATATTTCTAATAATCAGATCTCCTACTACTATTACCTGTCTCTTCCTAATAACTGGGGTTCCCTCCCCCAGAATGGAATCCTCAGTGTGAGCGAATACATCATCATCATCTACAAGTAGAGTCCCAATGATGGGCTCATTTCCCTCCGCTCCAGCTTGATGTTTTCCCCAAGACTTCCATTGTCCTTAACAGCACAGAGGTTGTCAGACTATCCTTTAATTAGTTCAGTTAGGGCCCTAACTCTCTCACCCAGCACTCACTGCTGCTCAGGTAGGTAAAAATCATCATTTGTGTACAGAAGACAATACCTTAAATCCATGGTTTGGGGCAGGCTGAATTTTTATATATTTGATTAGCCAAGATTTTACAGTTGAGAGAAATGGAAAGTTTGTAATGAGAAGATTGCAGTATTTTCTCAGGTATGAAATATAAAGTAGTTAAGCCATCTGAATTTTGGTTATAAAGAAGCCAGGTGAAATACAAATTTCTGATTTATCCATTTTTAAAATACTTATACTTGAGGAATTAGATGCATAGGTTATACATAAATATACAATTTATATAGACTTAAGAATTTCTTCAAGGAGCTAAAATTAAAATATTTGATTGATCTACCTGCAGGAGTAAGATATCAGCTAAAACAGGGGTGTGCAAACTACAGCCTGTCCACTATTTTAATCTGGCCCTCAAGCTCCCATCGGCAAGCGGGGTCTGGGGCTTGCCCTGCTCCGCTCATGTTGTGGCTCTGCGCAGTTCCTGGAAGCAACAGCATGTCCTCCCTCCAGCTCCTACATGTACGGGCAGCCAGGGGGCTCTGCACTGCCCCCGCCCCAAATGCCGCCCCCACAGCTCCCATTGGCTGGAACCACGGCCAGTGGGAACTGCAGGGAGGGCACCTGTGGATGGGGCAGTGTGCAGAGCTGCCTGGCTATGCCTTCACATAGGAGCCGGAAGGAGGACATGTCGCTACTTACGGGAGCAGCTTGAGGTAAGTGCCGCCCGGAGCCTGCACCCCTGATCCCCCTCCTGCACCCCAACCCCCTCATCCCCAGAGTCTGCATCCCCAGCTGGAGTCCTCATCCCCACCCCCGTTTTGTGAGCATTCATGGCCCACCATACAATTTCCATACCCAGATGTGGCCCTCAGGCCAAAATGTTTGCTCACTCCTGATCTAAAGCCACTCCTGCCTGTGGAAAACAGAACCAGAATTCAGTGTCATTACACTATACTTTTAGATTCATGCAACCGAATAATTCTTTCCTCATTTCCCCAAACTCTAGCGTGGGGTGGGGGCACTACTCACCACGACTGGTCCTGTGACTGGCATGGTGCACAAATACCCCAAGCAGAACTGAGAATATAGTGCCTAAAACTTTAGGGGAGCAAAGAGAGTGAGTTCTGCATATTAAATGTCACTTTCCATCGTGACTACACAGACAATAGTACATCCATATGTTTTATCTGCAGCTGCTGCCACTGCAGCCTTCAGGGTCTCCTCCTCCACACCCATGGAGCATCTGAGCCAGAGAAGCAGGAGACAGAAGAGGACTCAGGATGAGCAGCAAACAGGGAAATTGTCTGGGAACCATCCAAGAGAAACTATGGTCAGTGCTTTTGAGGTAGATGCTGCATTAGAGGGGCTGTGTTGTGAGCTGGTGGGGTGAAGATTTGAGCGTCTGTCTGCTGTGACCATTTGTTTGGCTATGTTTGACTGCTGCTAACTGCAGGGACTGCTTGACTGCATGCCTGTTTGAAAAGTGTGACTTGGAGAACTTTGTTCCTGGTGAGTCCTGAGTGGTTGACTGAAGTGTGAACCAGGTGAGGCTTCAAACCTGGGTAACTTGTTTTGAGCCAGCAGCCTTATAAAAGGCAGCCAGCTGCCAACCTAGTGAGCAGTGAACAGAGGAGAAGCAAACAGAGGAGTTTGCCTAGGAGTTCACCTAGGGGGAGAGCCCACAGAGTTTTTGCCTTTCAGGCTTCTGGGAACCGTAAATACCAGGGTGGATAAAAATCAATTATTTTAAAAAAAAATGGATTTTTTTAAATTTAAAATTGGATTTTTGATATGCTTTTCCCCCTCAAAAAGCATCTTATCTAAAGACAGTTTTAATAAAGATACCTTTGAACTATAATGTATCTCCTCATGGAATAGGGATTATAAATTCTAATTCTATAGTATGAGACAATATATTCATGTAATGTTTAAGAAAAGTTTCGTTAAGGAGTTCCAACAGTGCATGGATTAGGGACCCAATTTTATGGAGTTCCAGGGGCTTCTGTATAGATTATTTAGGTTCATCTTTCTATCTACCCAATGGGACTTAGCTTGAGAAGCACTGTTCTAGACTGAGCACTATCTGATGTGGGGGACCAGCAATTTTTTTTTCCCCAATGTGTCAGGGACAGGTGCCATGTTATTATCCTATTTGACGCTCTTATGAGGAAACTCGTTGCGGACTGGCAGCTGATGGCTCGTGGACCGGCACCAGTCTGCAGACCACCACTTTGAGAAGCACTGGTCTAGAAAACACCATCAAAGATGCTTAGCTTTGCAGTTCTCAAACTGGATTTGTGTTTCCAGAGATAACACACTTGTTAACAACAAATATTTTTTTAATAAATAAATCATATATAGAGGTGAGAAATAACAGACCTCAACCCTACTGTCCCTCTGCAAACTTGTGTACACAGAGTCAATCTCTGACCTCTCTCTAAATGTGCAAAGTTTCAAAAAGTTCTATTCTGCCCCCAACATTCATCTGGACAAGGGGAAGAAGCCTGGAGATAAATATGAGAAGTGAGGGACAGGCAGTAGAAACAAAGGCGAAACTGTCTGAGCAGCATATTCCAGAAGTTTTGAGGTCTTTCTGAGTGTAGCCTTCATTGATCTGTGATCTACTATACCATTCTCTCACTAGAAAAGAAAACCTATAATGGCAGCAGGCCGTAAAAGAAACCCAGTTTGGAAATATTTTAATGAAGTTCCTCTTCCTGTGAGTAAGACGCGCATGCGTGCAAAATGCAAACAGGGCAACAAAGAAATGCAAGGCCTGATTACTCAAATGAAACAACATCATGAGAAATGATCCTTCTCAGGAGAAAGTTGCGTTAAAGATGATGAAAGGAACATGTCTGAACACACAGGATCTGCAGGTTGGTAAATTTTTTTATTTCATAGTTCTTTCTTAAGGACTGCTTGTCTTCCTTCTGGACTATTCTTGAATTCTCATGTTTGAGAAAAATATATAGTTGTTATTCTATGGCAGTGTTTCCCAAAATTGGGACGCCGCTCGTGTAGGGAAAGCCCCTGGTAGCTAGGGCCGGTTTGTTTACCTGCCGCGTCCGTAGGTTCAGCTTATCGCGGCTCCCACTAGCTGCGGCACGGACTGAGGGACGTACTGGCCACCGCTTCCAGCAGCTCCCATTGGCCTGGAGCAGTGAACCACGGCCAGAGAGAGTAAAACTGTTAACCCGAGTCTTGATGGGTGGAGCAACGTCCACAATGATCCTGTTGTATGTGCTTGTGTGATAATGGAAGAAGGGAATGTTTCCTTGTAGAAACAATTGATACATCAGGAAATGCACATAGAGCAGAATACTTACAAGTAGCAGTAAAAGCTATAACGAACTTGGAAAAAAATTCAAATGTCTAGTATGCAGCTTGGTCACAGACAATGCTGAAAATGCAGCCAAGATGAGAAGAAATTATTTAAAAGAGAGTCCCAAGCTAATAACATACCGTTGCAGTGCTCATTTGATGCACCTCCTAGCCAAAGACTTCAGTGTTGCAGAAATAAAGGTTAATGTTGTTGAAACTGCAAAATACTTCCGTAACAACCACTTTGCAGCAGCCGCTCTGAAAAAAGTGGGAGGAACCACACTAACTCTCCCACAAGATGTGTGATGGAACTCAGTAGTGGACTGTTTTGAGCACTATATCAAGAACTGGCCTAATCTGATGACAGTTAGTGCCATCTACTTTTTTCACGATTTTGATCACAGTCACAGTTCTCAACATTTCTCTTAAGCCCAATGTTGAACACATGCTGAGTACTCTGAAGCCTATTTCTGTAGCCTTGAACAAAATGCATGGAAATAGCTGTTTTATTGCTGATGCTGTTGAAATTTGGAAGGAACTGAGTGAGATCTTAAAGAGAGAAATATGGAATGACAGAGTTAAATCACAAACATTAAAAAAAACAAAATGGGACAAGCACTATCTCCAGCTCATTTTCTTGCAAATATTCTCAATACTCCGTACCAGGGTCAACCCTTAACTGCTGAAGAAGAGGAGTTAGCTATCACATGGACATCCAGCAATCATCCCTCCATAATACCAACTAATAAACTTCAGAGCTAAGGGTGAACCATTCAAGAAATATTTATTTGCTGATGATGTTTTAAAGAAAGTCACTTTCACCAGCAGAAGTCACTTAAGCATTTTGATTCAGAGACTGTTGAAGTGATAATCTCACTTTAAACAGCAGTAGCTTCTTCTGTCAGTGTAGAAAGAATATTTTCTCTCTTTGGACTAATTCATTCCAAATTGAGAAATTGTTTTGGATTTGAAAAAGCAGGATAGCTTGTTTTTCTTTTCCAGATTATGAACAAACAGGAAAATTAAGGTGAAGACGACTGAGTTAGCTGCAGAAGCCAATATTTTAAGTTTCTCATATTGACCTGGCTGACATAGTCTATTTAATTTTTTAAATTCATTTAACTACTTTAGTTAAAACAATTTTAACAAAAACAAACCTGATTTAAAAAAACGTGAATGTTTAACTAAATTCAAAAATGCATATGATTATTTTGTTAAAATATTATGCTGCTTGTTGTTTTAGTTAAATAAAACAATTTAAATGTCTGGTGATGTTCTCCTCATAATAGAGCATGGCAAGAAAATCCTCTAAGTATTAATAATTAACCTGTTGAATTTGAGATAGTTCACCTCCCAATGGCGAAGGTGAGTTGACAATGTTCTATTCCTACATGTACAGTAATCACCACACAATTCCTACCAGGCCACAAAAGAGCAGGGCCAGATAGAGCATACTACATCACCACACATTACTCCACTCACTGTTAAAATTGCCTTTCAAAGCCTCCCTGAGCTGTACAGCTCCATGTTCATCTCTTCTAATAGCCCCATTCAAATTCAGCAGGCAGCCACTCCACCTCTGCCCTCCATCCCAGCAGAAACTTTTCCCCTTTTGCTTTAAAGATATTAGGCAGGACACAGCAGTCAGCTGTGGGATATTTTTCTCCCTGAGGTCCAATCTTGTGAGTAGGCAACGCCAGCGACCCTTCAAATGACCAAATGCACATTCAACTGTCACTCAATACCTGCTGATCCAGTACTGAATCATTCCTTGGTGCTGTCAAGGTGACCAATCTATGGCTTCATGAGAAAGGGGAGCAAAGGATTGGCATTTCAATATTGACAGCGGCAATCCACCAGTAGGCAAAGAGTCCATGCTTGTAGCTTTCTGAACAGTCCTGTGTTCTTAAAGATGTGAGTGACATGTACCTTCCTGGACCCGACATTGATGTCGATGAAGCATCCCCCAGTGATCCATCTATGCTTGCATAATCATAGAAAAGAGCCCTTTCTACCAACGTATACAGTGGCAACATGTTCTGGTGCCAAAATAGGGATATGCATGCCATCTGTTGCTCCACCACAGTTCAGGAACCCCACAGCTCCAAAGCCATCCAGTATGTCCTGCACATTGCAGTCACAATCCTGCATAGCATGAGGCATTTAAAGGCTCTGTACACTCACATGAAAACAGCCATGGATTTCCTGACCCCAAATTGGTTTCAGACAGGTAACAATCAGGTGTTCCACTTGTGAGCGCCACTCACTTCTCCACTGTCAGCGCAGCTCTCATTTTGGTATCTTGGGCGGAAGGGCTGGAGAAAGCTCCCTACACAGATCCAGGCACATGGCCTTATACATCTGAAAGTTCCTCAGCCACTGGTCATCTTCCCAAACTTACATTACGATGCGATTTCACCAGTCAGTCATTGCTTGTTTCTCAGGTCCAGAAGTGGTGCTCCACCATCTCCATCTGTTCCATGCACACCAACAACATTCAATTGATTCTTGCTATGTCCCTTGACAATCTGTCCTCCAAGGAATCATTATGCCCCCACTACCCACCCATTCAGGTCTTCTTGCAGCTCTGCAACTACTACAGGATCGTGAACCCTGTGCTTGCAATGCTCCTGACAATAGTGCAGAACTGTGCAGGCTTCATGCTTCTGTCTGAGATAGTGGAGAGCAAGGAGGGACATGTGGGTTTGTGGGATTTTGAAAAAAAAGACACAAAAGTTATGGGATACAAATACAATTATGGGATGGAGACAGTTGCAAACTGGGACGTTAATCCATGCTCCAAGTCATCCCAAGCGACTCATTTTGGCCCCATCCTCCATGAACTTAACTAATTCTTTTTTTAAGCCAGTTATACTCTGGCCTTCACAACATCCCCTAGCAACAAATTCCAAAGGCTGACTGTGTGTTGTTTGTTTTAAACCTGCTGCCTATTAATTTAATTGGGTGACCCCTGGTTCTTGTGTTATGTGAAGGGATAAACAACACTTCCTTATTCACTTCCTCTACCCCATTCATGATTTTATAGACCTTCGTTGCCTCTTTTTTCAGACTAACCGTGCAATCTTAATCTCTTCTCATAAGGAAGTTGTTCCATACCCCAATCATTTTTATTGCCCTTCTCCGTCTTTTCCATTTCTAAGATACCTTTTTCAAGATGGGGCAACCAGAACTGTACACAATAGCTATGGGCACTCCATGGATTTATACAATGGCATTATATTTACTGTCTTATTATCTATCCCTTTCATACTGTTTTCTAAAGTTTTTAACTTTTTGACTGCCATTGGACATTCAGCTGATGTTTTCAGGGGAAAAAAAAATCACAATGACTCCAAGAGCTCTTTCTTGAATGGTGACAGCTAATTATAGACCCCATCATTTTGTATGTATAGTTGGGATTATATTTTCCAATATGTATTACTTTGCATTTATCAACACTGAATTTCATTGGCCATTTTGTTGCCCAATCTCCCAGTTTTGTGAGATCCCTTTGTAACTCTTCGCAATCTGTTTTGGATTTAACTATTTTAAAGTAATTTTATATCATCTGCAAACTTTTCCACCTCCCTGTTTACCCCTTTTTCCAGATCATTTACAAATACCTTGACCAGTACTGGTCCCAGTACAGATCTCTCAGGGACACCAATATTCACCTCTCTCCATTCTGAAAACTGACCATTTATTCCTCCCTTGTTTCCCATCTTTCAGCCAGTTACTTATCCATGAGAGGACCTTCCCTCTTATCCAATGACTACTTAGCTTGTTTAAGAGCCTTTAGTGAGAGACCTTGATAAAGACTTTCTGAAAGTCCAAGCACACTATCCCACTGGTTCACCCTTGTCCACACAATTCAGGGCATTCCCTAAGAGACTGATACTGACAGGGGTTAAAGTGCTGAAATTGTGCAATCTAGTTGTTTCTAGTACAGCTGGAACTTTATTTTATGGGGTGCTACTTTCAAGAGTCTATTTCATAATAAAAGAATTTTGCTGTGTTCACTTCCATAATCCCAAATATGCTCTTCAACAAGTAATATACAAATATTAGAAAACTCTCATTTGTTCATAACTTGTGCACCTGTGGCAACATATTTGTCTGTATAGTTCAAGGCCAGCCCTGTGCCATTGTTCCCTTCATGCTAACTATATTTTTGTCGCATTCAGCTCCTATGAAGTATTGATCTGATTCTCAAATGCAACATTCATTTCAAGAGTGAAAGAATCAGAGGGCTAACTGAAATTAACTATATGGTACAATTCTTATAACTGGAGAACTTTCATTGAAGAAATGTGAGTTGAGGGGGAGGAACAAAAAACAAAAAAACAGCAAACCTCTGCTCTCAGATCTGCAGGTCAAAACTTCATTCTCATATTCTGCTCCAATTATGAGGTCAACAAGAACTGAATACCTATTTGGAGTTTTTTGCAGGTAGGGAGAGGGGGGGAAAAAAATCAGCTTTTAAGGCCATCATGCAGCAGTGAGAACAGCATGTTGCCCAAACGTTATTTCTGAGAGACTAATCTTTAGAATAAGTTTATATCATCTGCAATCCAAGTGACTGGTTTTGATAACAGATTCTCCCATTTCTGGTCAGTTTCCAACTTAAAGCTTTCTGTTTATTAAAGCATATCTCGATGACAAAATGTCAGCTGACAATCACTTAATAAAATCTTACAGCTCACTTCAACTCCACAAATTAACATATATCATTTTAACAGGTTGCCAGTTTATCATCAGCTAGCTTCACATCATACCTTCACGCCAACTGCAACATCAGTGACGATGCTGTAAAGAAAACAAGAAACCTGACTTAATAGTAAGAAACATGTCTGAGTTTTCAATCCACAAATTGACTCAAAATAAATATGATTTCCCCATAAAACTGAACTCTTAATAGATTTTAATTAACTTTAGTATTTAGAAATTAAAATAGCAAAGACCACCCCCTCAAAAGAGGAGAGGAGTCAAAAAGAAACAAAACAGGAATGGGAACGGGCTCAAAGGTTCAATAGAAGACATCCAGGCAGCACACTGAACAAAGAATCCCTGAGAGTACACACAGCTACAAAAGGTGTCCATGATGTCAGTGAACACTTTCCAAAGAAGCTCTGCCTGGACATGGGACTTAAGAAGTGAGAGGAATTAGGTCCCACAGTCAGAGAACCCACCCCATCCAGCCTCCTCCTTCCAGAGTCTGATAGATATCCATTTTGGCCAATGCCAGTAAGTCTGAAGAGGAAGTCTCTGGACTTTGTGGGATAATGGATAGGGTGAGAATAGGAGAATTTAAGGACAGATGTAGTACATAAGATAATCTTTCTGTTCATTCTTTAACAGTGATCCTTACAGAACAGTTCAGGGCAGAAAGTGATTAATACTATTTCTGAATTGAAAAAGATGACCAAATTGAATGCTAGATCCTACAAATGGCACTCTACACCCATGTGGAACAACAGCACAGACATGCTCTTATGTAGATCTATTTGCAGGATCTAGCACTGGGTAGGCAGAATATAACAACCCAAAACAGAATATAGCCAGGCTACCCTAATTAACACAAATATCATAAAATATTACAAACAAAATGTGATAAGTAAAGCATGCCACTTCCATGGGTATCAATTTGTGAGCAGCACAAAGGATTGACTTTTTAGTCAGGGTTTGTAACACCAACATTAGGCTGACAAGCAACCATAAAAAGACTTTAAAATCACATTACCAATAGATTATACATTTATCACACAAACACAAGAGGTTGTTTAATCTGTCTCAAAAGGATGAGGCAAGTAAATGGGGGCAGTAAGATGCTGCACACACACAAGTGTTTATGCTGACAGTAGCTATAAACACCAGCAGCAGCTCCCAGCCCCAATGAAAAGAGGGCCTTGTGTATAACTACCCACCCAAGCTCCCTGCCAGGAATCAAGGCCCTTGCTGTCCCATATGGTTGATGCCTGCAAACCCTTCCCTACTTGGGCTTTAACTGCCTGTCTCCAGTATACACAAAGGCATCTTTCTACCTTAAATAAAAAAAAAAAAAGCCAGGGGGCTATTAAACAGCTATTGAAAACAAAAGAGCTTGCCATCTGCCAGCTCCTCCTCCTCCTCTGGCCAGCACCAAAACAAGCAGGGGTCTTGCTCACAGCGTTTCCCCTAACACCACGAATGAGGGGGAGGGGATAAAAGGGCGGGAATGGGGGCACCCCCCACACACACACACAGACACCCACCACTGAGAAGGCCACAGAATGAACAGGGCGCTAAGGACTCACGCAGCCCTAGGTGAGTCAGTAACGGACCCGCCCCAGCCCCGCATCTGAGTCCGCGTTATGCAGAAGCTCCCCCCACCGCCCTCATCCTCACTGGCCCCAGTCGGTCTCCAGCTGCCCCACAAGGAGTCTGCAGGAGCTAATCCCCGCTATTCAGTGGGGTGTGCTGGGCACCCTGCTCCTCCCAGACACCCACGGGGGGGAGAGCGAGCCCCGCTCTGCCCAGCCCCGACAGGAAAGCAACAATAACCCGGCGGGCGCGGCAGCGCCCCCCGCTCCCCCACCGCCCCTGTACTCACCCGTCCATCGCCGAACAAGACAAAGCGCTGGCGAGCAGGGCAGGGAGCCGCGCAGGCAGCGAACGGAGAGAGGCAACGAGAAAATGGCGGCCAGGCCCCCCCGGAAACCGCCGAAGGTTGCCGAGTGCCAGGCTCTGCTCCCCATCAGATTGGGCTCCCTCAGCTGTCACTGGGCATGCCCGTGCGCTGTGCGCATGCTCAGTAGCAGCAGCTACTGGCGCTTCTGCGATGCTCCTCGTCACCTGCCTGTCTGAGGCAAACTATTCCCCCCGCGGGGGGCAAAGCAGGCAAGACAAGCAGGGCGGTTTCCGAGCCTTGCTGCCCACGAGGCCCACTCCTAGGCCCATCTCCGACGTCACATTCATCTCCCAGCCCTGCTGACTGGAGGCCCACTTTCTGGAGGGAAATTCTTTTGACTGTTTCCCTCAAAGTCTGGCTCCTTTAGCTGGAGAAAGACTCCTCAGCCCTACTGCCAGGCTGAGCTTGAGAAGAGAAACTTGCCAGATATGATGCAGGGAGACTTGGATTGGATTCCCCAGGCTCCAGCCCTGGTGCAAGGCTTCGCTTGTTGCAGGAAGAAACTGTCCAAACTTGGTGCCACATCTCCACATTTCTGGGGACAGAGAGGGAGTAGTTAAAGCCTTTCTCCTCTTGTAATGGAAAATTATGGAGAGGAATTGCCATCAATAGTCCATCTTCTGTAGTATCCTGCCTCTCCAATTGGCCAGTGCAGGGTCCTTCAAAGGAAATTATTACCTCTCATAATGCACCTAATTGTGCAACAGTATTCCAAAGGAGAGGAAAGAAATTCTTCCTGTTTTAAATTGAGAAGTATTAGCTTATGCCCTGAAACATGAGCAATGAAAAGGTAGACATGTTATTGCACACGATATAATAATCACAGCTAGTGCAGTTAGTACTAGATATCAACCACTCTTAAGACTGCTGATGAACAAAAAAAACCCAAAACCATCAAGCATCCTATAGTACAGGGGTCAGCAACCTTTCAGAAATGGTGTGCCGAGTCTTCATTTATTCACTTTAATTTAAGGTTTTGCGTGCCGGTAATACATTTCAACATTTTTAGAAGGTCTCTTTCTATAAGTCTATGATATATAACTAAACCATTGTTGTATGTAAAGTAAATAAGGTTTTTAAAATGTTTAAGAAGCTTCATTTAAAATTAAATTAAAATGCAGAGCCCCTCAGACCGGTGGCCAGGATCTGGGCAGCGTGAGTGCCACTGAAAATCAGCTTGTGTGCCACCTTCTGCACGTGTGCCATAGGTTGCCTACCCCTGCTATAGTATGTTCTCCCCCTCTCTCCAAGCAATTAAAGATTGCACACAATGGCTCACACTCCTGTTGGGGTTAGGGTTTCCCCTTCAAAGCTGATAACAAATATATTTTAGTTGGTATTAAGATGAACATATAAATTAAGACCTAAATCCTGTATTGTACAATATGCAGGTGGATTAGTCCATGTTGCGCAATATGTAAGAGTCATTAGCCTTATTGGTCAATGATCCTTTTGAAGTCATTGGGACTCCTCATGGCTACAACAGTCCCGAAATGTTGTAGATTGCAGGATTTGGGCCTAAATCTAACCTAGGTATATTAACACTACAAGGCCATTTAATAGCATGTTTGGTTTCACAGTATTGCAAACTCTCTCTGTTTTAGGGTGAATCTTGCAATATTTGATATTTTACTTATATCCAAGTCTCCTGGAGATGGCTGATTATGGGAAAATCTCAGCTTTCATTTTTTTGAAAAAAAAAAAGTTTCTAACCTTTGTGTTTATGGAGAAAAGCTTAAAAAATGTAAACCAAAGGTAATATAAGGGCTCAAAAACCAACAGGAAAATAAAGAGATCTCAACATACATTTTGTTTAAAAAAAATAGTCTCATGATTTTTAAACCAATCCCATGATTTCCTGAGTCCCACCTCATGGTTTTGGCAGAGACATGCTGGTCACCACTTCCTTCAGCTCCCATTGTCCGGGAATGGCAAACCACGGACACTGGGAGCTGCAGCCAGTCAATGTAAATAAACAGTCTCGCGGCCCACAAGTTGCCCACCCTTGGTCTACACTACAAAGTTACGTTCACAAAAATTGCCTTGCATCAACCTACTGATGCATGTGTCTACATTCAAATTTGTCTGTGACCAGCATAAATATCCTGTTATGGTGATAACAGTAAAAATAACTTCCCCAAACAGCATAGAGCCTTGTTCAACCTACTTTGATAAATGTAGTGTAAATGTAGACACCGTATGACCAGCGCCAAACAAACAGTTCTCCAGCCACTTCCTACAATGCCCCTATCCCCACGACAGTGACTGCTCTGCTCATGATTTAAAACTCCACATTTGAGGGGTCACATCTGATGCTGCCCCACAGACCTGCTACTTTTACAATGAACTGTGTGCCATACTTGGTGGTGACCCCACCAGCACTCCACGGACCACTATGGATACCTCAGAGGAGCCCAAGATGGAAACCACTGGCTTGAACAGCAAGGAGGAGCAAGAGTAGGGAAATGCAGTGGGGGACTCCTATCATGCCATGAGCCAAGACCTGTTTGAAACACCACAGAACTCTAGCCAGACTTGTCAAGTGAGCTCAGATGAGCCCACTGATGAAGGGGAAGGGAGTTTAGGCAAGTGTGTGCAGACAATTTTCCTTACAGATTATTTTATTTACTTTTCCTTCCTCTTCTCCTTTCCCCATGCCATTTAAAGATGACACCCATCTCATCCCCATATTATAAAACAAAGGGACTGTTTTTTCACCATCTTATCTTGTCAGAGTAAAAAGAAAATTCAAGCCAAATTCTCGAACAATACTATATGCAGAGTTGGTGTAGCCATGTCAATCCCAAAATACCAGAGAGACAAGGTAAGTGAGGTAATATCTTGTATTGGACAAACTTCTATTGGTGAGAGAGAGCTTACATATAGCTAGTCTTCAGGTCCCTGAAGAAGAGCTCTGTGTAAGCTCAAAAGCTTGTCTCACTCACTGACAGAAGTTGGTCCAATAAAAGATATTACCTCACTTACCTTCTTTCTGAACAATACTATGGCAGTTGGATTACATAAATCACATTGATTCAGTGTCCTGTGCTCATTTTGAGGTAGAACGAACAGAAATATAGCCAGCATCTGCTGAGAAATCTTGATAAAAGTTTCATGGAGATATTCTGCAGTCCTTTCTGGAAGGTTTCTAGGGACGTCGGCCTTATTTCTTTCTCCACGATAGGACACTTTCCCATACCACTCTGCGATGAATGTGGCTGGCACCATGTCAGCCAACAGGCTAGTGGTATATGGGCCCTGGGAGCTTCCGGGTTCCAGTACCAGTTGTGTTTGCTGTGCTTTGTGACCCTCAAGAGTGAAATAGCCAAGATCACCATTGCCTGTGAAAATAGTGCTAATATTCATTGCCATTGCCCTGTACTTATACCCATAGAACAGGGGCCAGAATTTTATAGCTTCATGCAAAAGAAAATCCACCACACCACTCCTGGTAGGCCATACTCACCATGGTTGGTGCTAGAGATAGTGTTGTGCCAAGGCACTCCAAAGTGGAAGTGTCAATAAGCATTTCTTATTAAAAGTATTAATGGGAATAAGGGAAGGGAGTTTTGAAACTTATCTTTCCCTTTTAATTGTGACTGTAAATCTAATGTGTGTGTCTGTTTTTATCAGCAGCTTCTGGTGTGGCGTCCTTAAAGGTTCCCCCTCCACACCTGCAGTATGCCTGACCCTGATGAGGATGAGAAAGAAAAGGTAGGACATACTCTGCAAGATCCTACAAGCCAGTGCTGCATCAGACCATGAATAAAGGGCTTGAAGGGTAAATATGACTGAGAGCATGGAGAAGGACAGGGAGGACAAGCAAAAGGCCAAGGAGTTCCAGCACCAGGACAAGGGAGCAGAAATTGCACGAGGGTATAATGGGTCTACTCCAGGGGTTGGCAACCTTTCAGAAGTGGTGTGCCAAGTCTTCATTTATTCACTCTAATTTAAGGTTTTGCGTGCCAGTAATACATTTTAACGTTTTTAGAAGGTCTCTTTCTCTAAGTCTATAATATATAACTAAACTGTTGTTGTATGTAAAGTAAATAAGGTTTTTAAAATGTTTAAGAAGCTTCATTTAAAATTAAATTAAAATGCAGAGCAACCCGGACTGGTGGCAGGACCTGGGCAGCGTGAGTGCCACTGAAAATTAGCTCGCGTGCTGCCTTCAGCACACGTGCCATAGGTTATCTACCCCTGGTCTACTCAGACAGCAAACCAAATGCTGCAGTCCTTCGTTGACCTATGAGGCCAAGAATCCTGGACTTAGCCTTTGAACTCCTTGGAGAACTTAATGGTCGCTGCTCTCTACACTCCCTACACCCCCACCGCCACCCCCAACGTACCACATGGCATTATGAAACGTATCCTAACCCCTCCCACTCCATGCTGGGGTACAATAAGGAAAACCACAGCTTCACATACACTGACTTGTGAAAAATCACAAATCAGACTAAGCTGAATTTTAAAAGTTTCACCCCATTAAGTTATATTAAAAGTTTGTATAACATTATGTGTGATTGTTTGCACTCTGATTTTGTGCACTCACTTGGTGCACCTAATACTTTATTTTCCTGGAAAGATAAACAATCATGATAGAGGGGAAAGACATATGTGCACGTTCCCCTTCCTCAGGCCTGGAGATTGATTTGACTTTTTGTCACAAACATTGCACACTGATGACTAGGCCTGACAAGAGGAGGGGAAAGGGAGAACAATTTACCAGCGCGCCAAGCTCAGGGGGTGGGATGTGTTTCACCAAACATCTGTAGCTAGGGAATCGACCACGTACATATTTTAATCCACAGTTTGTTTTGTCCCTGTCAGAAGAAACTTAATGTATCAGCAGATTGATAGTGGAATAGATCTTGCAGCTGTGCTTGAAATCTAGCCTAGGTTGGATTTGAAAGTCGTTTCTACAGTGTGTTGTGTTCTATCATGATAAAGAGGAGACAGGACTCCATTGTACTGAACGCAAAATTGATCCTTTATTCAATCTATAGGACACAGAGTCAAGTCCCTTCCTTTTTCTCCATTTCCTAACTAACGCAGTCTGTAAAACCTCCTTTCTCCATATGATGTCTCCTTAAGTGCTAGCCTGCGTTTAGCATTAAATTAACTCTACAAAATGCAGTTGATATGTAGTGACATCAAAACAAGCATGACAAAGACTGTCTACACAGTTGTAAAGACTGGATTTATCACTTAGATATAGCCAAACTGAGTTTAAATATAATTTGCCTTGCTCACCTGAAGGGTAGGGGGAGAAGGTGAAGGGCGGGGAGAAATTGTATTGGAAATTGTTTTGTTTTAAAATTATCTGGTTTGTATCCCTACCTAATATAGAGCATGGATGTTCCATTGTGATTTGACTGGTCAAATAGCAATGGAACTCCTGTTAGTCATATGTTTAATTGATCTTAAATTATGTTTGTGATGTTATTGACATAATCTAGGATCATCTAGAACATGGTTGCAACCAAAGTCCTGTAGTGGCACCAAATCTTGTTTAAAGGGGGTCAAATGAGGTGTCTAAGACCAGGTTATAGGTTGCTGGTTATGATTATGCTGTTTGTATGCGTGTATCATTTTTGTAGTTGAAGTTATGAATATTGTCTCTGTACTGTCTGTACTTCAAACTTATGCTCTGCTTCTGGGTGACATCCCAGAAAAGTTAGTGTTAGCTCTGTCTAGCTTGCTTAATGGCCTATTAAGGACCATCAGCTATACAATTGACCCATTGAGAGAAGGCAGATACCCCTTATAACTCAGCAAAGTATGCAGGAATTTGCCCATGTGACTCCAGACTCCATTTTGCTGTAATTGTCCACAGTAAGAACAAAGAGGTGTTCTTACACCTGGAAAAGACTGTAAAATGCTGATGCTTCATCTCAATCTTGTCTTCAATCCTGCTTCTTACCTCTGGAGAGACTTTGCTACAAATGGAAGCTCTACGGAAAGGACTGAATGACCCATCCCAGCTTGGGATGTACTCCAGAGACTTGATTTGAACTTGCAGTTTATTCTATCACTGCTACAAGCCTGAACCAAGAACTTTGCCATTACTATATGTAATTGATTCCATTTAACCAATTCTAGCTCTCATCTATATCTTTTTCCTTTATGAATAAACCTTTAGATTCTAAAGGTTTGGCAACAGCGTGATTTGTGGGTAAGATCTGATTTGTATATTGACCTAGATCTGGGGCTTAATTCTTTGGGATCGAGAGAACCTTTTTCCTTTTATTGGGGTGTTGGTTTTCAGAACCATTCATCCCCATGATGAGTGGCACTGGTGGTGATACTGGGAAACTGGAGTGTCTAAGGGAATTCCTTGTGTGACTTATGGTTTGCCAGTGGGGTAAGACCAAAGTCCTCTTTGTCAGGCTGGTTTAGTTTGCCTTAGAGGTGAAAAAACCTCAGCCTTAGGCCATAACTGTCCCATTTAAGCAATGTGTCCTGAATTGGCACGCTTAGTTAGGTCCTACCAGAACCAGCATTGTTACACCATACCTAATGTAGAGCATGGATGCTCCATTGTGTTTTGACTGGTCAAATAGCAATGGAACTCCTGTTAGCCATATGTTTAATTGATCTTAAATTATGTTTAAGCATAGTTCTTAGTCTTGTTTATTTAGTCATTGTACATGTATCCTAGCACTGCAAAAATGACTGTCTTTCACTATTAGAGACAGAGCTAGTCAGTGTTACTGCGGTTTGCCACCCCGCATTGCAAGTAATGTGGCTCCTTAACTTGCTGGACTCCTGTACAACTGAACCCAAGGAATAGGTGCCCCACATACCAATATAAAGGGGATCACAATCTGACCCCAGAATGGGTTAAGTCACTCAGGTTGGAAGTCATTCTTACATTGGATGTCTAATGCAGGTGTCTTTAATGATGATTCTACATTTAGTGCCCACAAAGCATGCCCTTGAGAGCGAAAGGAGCATTTTGTCTTTTTTAAATTTTAATACAGTGGTCTTATTTTCAAAAATCAAATTGTTTGCTGTCAAAGCACTATTTTCATGGATGTTGCATTCTTATTGTGACAGGTTTGGTCACAGAGACCTCCCTGGGACTGCCACCTGATGTGCTGAGCTCGTTTTCCCTGCCAGCTTGGGACTTCAAAACCTTGTATTGTTGAGCCAGACATACTAGACCTGGGGCTGTGTTTTCAGCAGACTGAGCCACATCCCCCAAAGCTGCAGACTTAATTGAAAACAACTTAAGTGTTCCTATCTCCAGCACCCAGATACCCAGTTCCCAATGGGGTCCAAACCCCAAATGAATTCGTGTTACTCTTATACAGGGTAAACTCATAAATTGTCCACCCTCTGTAACACTGATAGAGAGATATGCACAGCTGTTTGCTCCCTCATGTACTAATTACTTATTCTGGGTTCAATAATAAGCAAAGGTGATTTTATGAAGTATAAAAAGTAGGATTTAAGTGGTTCCAAGCAATAAACAGGCAGAACAAAGTAAGTTACTAAGCAAAATGAAACAAACCACACAAGTCTAAGCCTAATACATTAAGAAACTGCATACAGCTAAATCTCACCCTTAGAGATGTTCCAATAAGCTTCTTTCACTGACAGGATTCCTTCCTAGTCTGGGTCCAGCAATCACTCACACCCCCGTAGTTACTGTCCTTTGTTCCAGTTTCTTTCAGGCATCTCTGAGGAGTTGAGGGGAAAGGGCATCTCTTAAGCCAGCTGAAGAAAAAAATGGAGGGGTTTCCAGGGCCTTTTATATTCTCTCTATTGTGGGTGGAAACGCCTTTGTTCTCCTGTGCCAAATCACAGCAAGCAGATGGAGTCTGTAGCCACCATGGGCAAGTCACATGTCCATGAATGATTCTGCTTTTTGCAGGCTGATGCCATTGTTTACATGTTAGTTTGAATGTTCCCAGGAAAGCTCAGATGTGGATTGGCATCTCCCAAAGTCCATTGTCAGTTAAGTGTTTCTTGATTGGGCACTTAATGAAAACAGTCCTTTCTCAAGAAGCTGACCAAATGATTCACTAAGGCTACTTAGAGTCAAACACCTTGAGGTACAAGTACATAGCCAGTAATCATATCGTCATATACAAAAGATCACACACACATACAGACAGCACAATCATAACCAGCAAACTACAAACTTTCCATAGACACCCCACTTGCCCTCCTCTGCACAAGACCTGGTGCAACTATAGGACCCTGATTGCAACAATGATCTATACGGTCACAGCTCATATTAACATCACTTACATTGTAATAAGAAGGTGCACAGTGAATTTTTTCTCCCACAGGTTTATCCATGGGAAAGAGTGATATAGCTACCTTATACCAATGACAGACACCAATACCTATAGCTTGATTGCCTTACATTTTCCATTATAATGTCTTGTTTTCAGGTGCTCAATTTTTTTCAAACTTAACCATTTTCCATCCAGGGTGTGCATCTCAAGCCGATTTTTTTTTCTTCCAGTAAAAGCAATTCAGCAATTTCATTGAATAAGGTCAGGAAAAGTACATTATTTTGCCCATGTTAAAACATTTTTGAGATGCCATAGTGCTTCCATGTTTTGGAGCAGGGTCTTGAAATTTGGGGAGGGGGAGGGAAGCCATGCTGGTGTCAGGCTCAGGGATATGCCTTCTTCCATCTCTGTGGAAATACTCATCAAGCTATGAGACACTAAAAAAAAACAAACAAAAAAACAAAAAAACACCTGTTTGCACATTGTCAGCAGAGACTTCTTAGAATTTGGCTTCTAAATTCTTTGAAGATACTATCTGCACTGACCAGGGCGTAGCCAGGGCTGAGGGAGCTGGCAGCATTTCCCTACAATTGCTCCTTCCCACAAATGGGGCTGCTGTGATGGAGGTCACAAGAAATGATGGCAGGAAAAAAAAAACAAAAAAACTGTCTCTTGTGCTCTGTGTCCTCTACTAGCACTCAGGCAGCAAGGGGGAACAGACCGAGCTGACTTGTTGCTGGAGATTAAAGAGCTTGACCTAGAGGGAGTTTTGCCACTAATTTAAATGAGAACAGGATCAGACTCTTCTTTGTACATAATCTTGATTCTTTCCCTGAGCACCATCCATCTTGTGCACTGAATGACACTGGGATGCTGTAGAAAAAAAAGTGTGAGATCATGTAATTAAAGACCATCATAAAGAAAATGTACAAGGAGGCTGAATGAAGGTGACACAAGCAACCTTAATTCTGGAATTTCCTTACTTCTGATTGCTTAACTTTAAAAAAAAAAAAAAAAGAATTGTTTTTGTATGTGTGTATATTAAATGTAGCTTTGGTAGATACACACTTGGTTTACCTTCTAATGATTTAAAACACTGCAGAGGTTTAGTAGTCTACTGTCTGGGATTTAAGGAGCTAGACTGCACCACAGGTACTGAAGTGGGGGTCTAGAATGGGGTCCTTAAACTGCATGGGAAAGGGAAAAAATACAAGAAAACTTGTGGATATGAGTTAGATAGACAAAAAGCAGCTAATGGTCAGAAACAAAAATACTTAAAAGGTGAAAATAGGGCAGAAGTGATTATTCATAATTCTTATTAAACTAGCACAGCTGATGTTCCAGTCAAGATTACGACCTTATCGTGCTAGGCTCTGTTCAAAACATAGTGGTAGTCTCTCCCTGACGATCTTACAATTTAAAACACAACAACATGATAGAAAAAGCATGGGAGGGGATACAAAGGCACAGAGTTGCAGTGGCTTGCCCAGGGTCACATAGTTAGTAATAGAGCTGAGCCTGGAATCCAGATCTCCTGACTCCAAGTCCAGTGCCTTATCAACTAGACTAGAATGCCTCACGCTGATGTGCTGAGGTCAAGCACTCTCAGCCCATATTTTAAGATGCATATTACCTTCATTTGTATCTCTTCTGAAGCCTCATTTTCTTGAGCACATCTTCCATGTCCCCTGACAACACTAGTTTTTTTTCAGATTTCTTGCAATCTTCTGCACACAGAGCTATTATTATAACCCTCAAGTACCATCTAGAGTGATGTGACACACCAGCCTTTAAAAATGCTTGATACCTGTTTTATGGTGGGTGTGTGCGCACGCGCGCATCATAATCCTGTACTCTTCTTTAAATGCATGTATTATTTCATCCTGCGTCCATAATTAATTTTAAACTGTCAAATTCATTACCAAGTAAAGCAAGTGTATGAATTTTTAATATAACAGCTTCATTACTTAAAGCTATATACAAGTGGTTGAGGAAGTCATTCTTGCCAAAAAAGGCAGCTTGACAGTACTATACTGTTGTACTTGCTTTGAGAGATCCAGTTTGAAGACAAGTGTTCCTTATTTTAAGTAGCAGTAAATTTCTTTTCTGCGTCAAGCAATTCTTTGGGATGTTGCACATCAAAATACAGCTTTTGTTCGTTCATCTTAATAGGTAACAAAGCGTTCTGAGTTTTTAGGTTCAGAGACTGATGTAGTCTTGCTTTGACCTTTCTCAACATGCTAAATGCCCTCAAGTGCTCTGCACTGGAGTGTGGCAGTTACAGCAGAATTCTCATCAATCTCCCAAAGAGAGGCAGTACATCTGTTCTACAGCACAGTTTAAGAATGCTGCTTCAATAACTCAAAATATGAGGTTGCCGTCCATTTGCCGGGTGGGAGGTGCATCAGTATCTGCAGTTTGGCACACTGAATATTCAGCAAGCAACTGATCTTTGTCTTCCCCAGTATCACAAATTCCCAGTTTACCAGTGACGCCATTGATATATTTTAAATCAAGTGGAAATCCATTGTAACCATATGTCTTAACAAAATATCAACAGAAAACATAAGTATCTTTTCTGTTTGGATCCTTTGCTGCTCCCAGATTCTGAAGTGACAACTGTGGCATGAAGTGTCTTTTTCCAACTGTGGTTGACTTGGAGGCTGCAATGCAGATCTTGCCACAGTAATCCATGCCTTTGAACTTCAAGCCTATAGTTACCCACAACATTCTCTACCTGGGATTAAGCTAGAATAGGAATTGAAGAGATTAGTTAGGGCTGAATGCCAAATTTCCATAATTAATAATACTTAGCTTTGGTGTTGTACTTTTCATCTGTAGATCTCAAGGCACTTTAAAAAGGAATGGCAGTATCATTATTCCCATTTTACAGATGAGGAAGCTGAGAAACTGAAGTGGTTAGCCCCAGGTCACACAACTGGTCAGTGGAAGAGTAGATTACTTGTATGCTCTGGGGTTCCCCAGATCAGAATCACCACAACACATGGGGTCAAAAATATGAACTAATATTACAGAAGATCTTTTAAGACACAGCTGAGGCTATGGACGGACAGACAGACAGACCTCGTTATCTATTTGGCTGGTATTTTGGAGACACAACAGGCCTTGGATCAGATGGGAGAGAACATACCATATCCAAAGCCATCTGAATATGAACAAGTTTAGCAGAATCTGCCCCTACATTGGAGGGCAAATAAATGTAAAAAATTCCAAGTATTGATTACTGAGTCTAAAATACCGCAGTAGACTAGTGTCATTATGTTAACGATTGCTTGCAACCTGCTGTCCCAGTTACCTTTTTGATTTACATACAATATGAATCAGGTTTTGACTTGATTCATCTGGTGTGCATTATGTCCTCAGGTATCACTGGCTAAACATTCTTCAGGGTTATAATTTTAAGAGGCAGGATACTCAACTACAACCAAAAATGCAGAAAATGTAGGCAAAGGTATCATAAAGCTCACTTTTGCAGTCTCCTGATTCTGCAGGATCCACAGTTCCTCTGTGCCATGACTGCCCAAGAGCAGCAAGCCATAAGGTGTCCTGGTCACACTATTCATCCATCTTTAGAGCCAGGCTATTCTGGTACTGCAATACAAAACAGCCAGACCACAAGCATAGAATCTGTCCCTAAGTATTCAAGACAATATAAATTGCAATATAAAGGACCCCATCCTTACCACTTCAAAGCCATACAAGACTACTTTGATGGAAACGAAAATTAATTTTTCTGATAGTGTTTATAATGTATCATTCATAAGTTAGTTACAGCTACACCTCAAGCATTTCTACAGAATTTAATTCAATATTCCAACCCATTTAAAAAAATCTTATTATAGAAACAACTTACAGGCTTTATAAACACATTTTCATACTATTAGTGAAGGATCTTCCTAAAGAGCAATTTCCATACTGAAAAATGCACATATACCGTAAGATGTTTATAATAAAACCAACTAAATGGCATTTGCTTCCAGCAAAACTTAACTATTTTCTTCATTTTGGTTAGAAAATTTATTCCTCTGTGGTACCTTTTTGTGCACTTGATTGAATAGTAAATTCCTTAGATGTTAATTTTCCCTTTTTTAATGGAAGTATTCTACAGTAGTATCCAGGTGAAATGATACTTATAGAAGCAGCAATACAAACAAAGGCCGTGATCCTGCAAAGCCTAACAATCAATGTGCATAACAACATGAGTGGTCATCATCATCTTCTAGCGTTTGCAGTGCTTGCTATGCCACCTGACAGCAGCTTTATCAGTAGAATGAAGGGCCCTAAGGCTGGTGCAAAGGCACCTAATTAGCCCCTGCTCAGCCAGCCCCAATCAGGGGAAATAGATTGGGGCTGGGGAGAAGCCAGGTGCCTGGCCTTTAGAATTGGCTGCACCTGTGGGCCTGAGGATTCAAGAGCTATAAAGGCTTGCTGGCAACCAGAAGAAGGCAGAATGGCCAGGGGAAGGTCAGTCTCCAGGCTGAGGGCAGACTCTGTTTAGGAGAGGAGATCATCAGACCTACAAGCTCTGTATATAGCATAACACTGGTGGTGGGAGAACGTTGTGTAAATAAAGCCACAGGTGCTGCATAACTAGAAGCCTCTCTGAGCTTTATTGGGGCAACCAGTGGTCCCCAGGAAGAGGGGCGGGCAAAGGACTTGTCACAGGCCACCATGAAGTCTGGTTAGTGGACACGCTTTGACAACATGTGCCATTGACTGATTGAGACCACACTGACAAAGTAAGTTATTGCATAAACCTCATGTGAATAGGTTATCTGCTCATATTCCTTGTCCAGTTTGGAACCTATTCAGCAGAGTCAAAAGGTGACATGGCAGGTCAAATCCCAGTGGTCGAACAGTCAGATCAGTAACAAGGAAGGAAACCTTTATCATTCCATGGAGTTGCTTCTGACAGATTCCAATCTGGCAGTTAAGACCACACTGGACACCTCAATGTAAATTGTGCTGTGGGGTGACTGAAGATGTTCATGTACAGTGGAAGACCTGGATTGGAGAGTAATTTTTCCACCTATCTGGCTGTAGACTCTCTGGAACAAATGCATGGAGGAGTTATATTGCTCAGATCTGTTAGCCATGAAATAAAGAAGGGGCGCAGGGTGCCTGTAATTATTCATATGGTCAAGTTCAATTTGATGTTTACCAGTTTAGTGTAAGGCAAATGATATCACACAGGGGCACGGTATTCCGCTGAGCAACAGCACAGAGCCAAAGCCGATGTGAGAAGTGTCTGTGCCCCTCTACCCCATGTTGAACTGGCTAATTAGATTATTCCTGGTCCTGACTTTGGCAGCAGTCTTTTTTAGATGGTTAGGGTAAGTCAAAGACTGGTCCAGTGTGACATCAAGATAGACTGGGATTTTGCCTCATGTTCCATTTGTTCTCTGCAGAGAAAGACATCTCACAATACACTCACTAAACTCTCACATGTTTAGTGAGTGTATTGTAAGAGTAGAAGACACTCAAAACCGTCTTGGTCACACTTGGTTGGAGGCACCAACCACTACAATAATCTGTCAGCTTGACCAGGGTGGCATTCCAGATGTTCACTAATTCAGTGAAAGACCATGACGGGGTACTGCAGCAGATGTCATCTGTATAGATAAACATGCATGACCAAGTCAATCGTCAGTCATTTGTGTAAAAGTTGAACATGGTGGTTGCAAACATGGAGCCTTGGGATAAGCCATTGGATTTTGCACTTGTTTTATGTCCCATGTGTACCCAAAAATGCCTCTCATGAAGTAGAAATTCAACATTGTCCACACCCATGTTGGGAGAGCTCTTGCCAGTTTTACCAGAAGATCAGAGTGCCACACTGTGTCGTAGGCTGCTGTCAAGTCTAAGACAACAGCTCCCATCATCAAATTCTGTTGAAACTCATTTTTACATATGTAATGAGGGCTAGGACTTGATCGCATGTGCTTCAACCCTTCTGGAAGCCAGCTTGGTTGACACTGAGCATATACCTCCAGATCTGGAGGTATATGCTGGAGGATAGGACTGTCAAGGTTCCTTCCCCACTTTGAACTTTAGGGTACAAATGTGAGTACCTGCATGGACACTTCTAAGCTTAATTACTAGCTTAGATCTGGTAACTCCGCCACCATCCAGAAATTTCAGTGTCTGGATCACTTCTTGTCCCCCCCAAAACCTTCCCCTCCCTGGGCAGCCTTGAGAGGCTTCACCAATTCCCTGGTGAACACAGATCCAAACCCCTTGGATCTTAAAACAAGGAGAAATTAACCACCCCCCTCCTTTCCCCCCACCAGTCCCTGGTGAGTTCAGATCCAATCACTTTGGATCTTAAAACAAGTAAAAATCAATCAGGTTCTTAAAAAGAAAGCTTTTAATTAAAGAAAGAACAGTAAAAAAAAATCATCTCTGTAAAATCAGGATGGAAAATACTTTAAAGGGTAATCAGATTTATATAGCCCAGAGGAACCCCCTCTAGCTTTAGGTTCAAAGTTACAGCAAGCAAAGGTAAAATCCTCTCAGCAAAAAAAGGAACATTGACAAGTTGAGAAAACAAAAATATAACTAATCCGCCTTGCCTGGCTGTTTCTCATGTTTCAAAATTGTAAGTGACTGATTCAGAAAGATTTGGAGAGCCTGGATTGACATCTGGTCCCTCTTAGTCCCAAGAACGAACACCACCCAAAACAAAGAGCACAAACAAAGACTTCCCTCCACCAAGATTTGAAAGTATCTTGTCCTCTTATTGGTCCTCTGGTCAGGTGTCAGCCAGGTTTACTGAGCTTCTTAACCCTTTACAGGTAAAAGAAGCATTAACCCTTAACTAGCTGTTTATGACAAGGACTTTGAAGACAACAAATAGCAGAGAGGTGGGTCAGTAGCTTGCTGCATTGTGTGGGTCCTTTCCGGGTTTTAGAAGGGCAATCACTTAACATTTTCGAGATCCTTGGCAAGTTACCCTCATTAACAAGCTTTTTGAGCTTACTGAGTGGACATGTGCATCCAACATACTCACATGCCTAGAGGTTGGAATTTTGCATTTGGATATGGATAACTGATAGGTATGTTTTATAAGAAAAGAAAGAGCTGAATCCTTACAAGGCCATCTCAATTATTTTCTGAGCGCCCAAGCTTTGACCAACTTAAATAACGATCATTGCATATTGGGTATTAACCAATGCTTTATTTTTATCTATCATTATTAGTTTAGTGCTGACATCGTGCAGCAAAGTACCCACATTATTCATTTGCTAAGCACTGTATGTTTTAAGTAAATAAATAATTGTTAAACATACAATATACTAACAGTAATTAGTGAATAATTTGATATATCGTTAAAATAGAAAACAGTAACATTTCACAATGTTATCTGCATTCTACACTGACAGTATTGTAGTTGCTCTTCATGGACAGTACATTTTTATTCTTCCTGGAATTTGTGTTTTAACTGTATGAAGGATATTTATCCTTGTGATTTTAATTTTGTACACTGCTTAGGGATCAGGTAGGTGTTTTATTAAAATATTAACTAGTCCAAATATCAAATTTTGTTTATACCAAAAAAAAATGTTAATCTGAAGTTCCCTATTAGTCATTTATTATGGTGAACAAAATTAATGCATAAAACGTCACCTAAGTCTCATAACTTCCTCGTGACTTTGAATTGATCACAAAATTAATTTTGTCACTCTTCAAACTGTATGCAATAAAAAAAGATTAGTATAAATTCTGCTCATTAACACTTCATACCAGGTAGAAGAGGGTATTGGCAAGAAACCAGTACAAGACACTATAATTGATCCTACCTGTAATCAGATTTAATTTTTTTTATAAACACCTAATTCTCCAGCTGATGTGGAACTTGAATTAATATCAGTGGGAGTTAAGCAAACTGAGGTCCACTGTAGGGATCCTTAATCCATGAAATAATCCTCCAGAAAATTTAGATGAACAAGAACTAGTTTAGCCAGACGCAGCTCAGGCTACTTTTTCCTCTGCTTCCCACTACTTCCATCTCCGTTTGCCAAATCTTCCCCCACCACCCCGAATCTTCAAGAAGCAAAATCAGATAACTGAAATTACACAGGGCTCCCTGCCCATAGACTCCTCCCTTTTATTCTGTATGCAAATTCCCCCTTACCAGCCACTATAGTAATCATTACAGCTCACTGAGGACCAATCCCAGTCCCACATATAGGGCAAATAGCTGAGCTAGATATTGGGGAACTGTGCTGGGGGAGGAATTTTTTACTCCAAGCTGTGGATCTGCTCTGTAGAGTACTCCATCCTCAGCTGCATGGGCAGTGATAGATGCAAGCCCTGCTGACCCCAAGAGACAAGGAACAGTATTTGCTCCTCAGACAATAAAACCCCAAATACTGTGTTTAATAATCATTGTTGCTTTTAACAAACTTTCTGGAGCAGGATTGTATGCTTATTTTAGTGCTATGTCCCCTAGTGCATTAGCTCATGCCCCTTTCCTTTATCACAGCAATAACTCTCACATTTACAAGCATGGAAGACTTGTAAAGAACTTTACCCTTTTTGTTCTTTTTAATATCAATTCCATTGATGCTGTCCTTATGGGCTTTCTATTGCCTTACTTCACTGCCAATGCAAATTACATCATCAGATCAAAACAAACTTTAAGACTATCTAAAGGACTACCTAACAAAGTAGCTTTGCTTGCCTTTAGCAATTTAACATAGTTTCTGCATAGAACTTTGCTCAGATGTGGATGAAGACACTTCCACACATCTGTATGCAGTCCTAAGCTGACTCTCCTCTGGGCCCATGCGCTGATCCAAATCAAAAGTTCCTGGTCATTTTTAAGTACATAGCCAAAGTTCAAGTACAACTGATGTTTTGTGATCACATCTTTGCTCAAGACAAAAATGGAAGTAGCAGTGCCTTTACTAATTCTGGTTTTGTACAATGTCTGTTAGCAATGGGAATTTGAAGACATATGGTACAAAAATTCAGAAGTGAGTTTCTTTCCTGTGATTACATCTATTCTCCTGTGTCTCTGTAAATGCCTGGTATTTAATAAAGGTAACAAACATTCATTCCCAGTACCTGAATTTAATACTATGCACCAAAAGAAGACTGAAAAAGCCAAGACATTTAAATCACCAAAACTATATCTTAGGAAAATCACAAGGTTCTGAAGCAGACTGTTTAATTCTTCTAGAGTATCAGATATGCTATCAAATAGATCATCAAGCTCCTGCTTCCTACTGTGACGTGCCAATAAAACTAATTATATTACTTCTAAGAGTTCCATAACAGGATGCTATATGCTGCTAATGTACTTTGGTTCACATAAATGCAGAAAGAAAATATGCAATATCACCATGTTATTGTAAGCCAAGTGCATCCTTTATCTTATTTATTGCTGTAGGAGCTCCACAACTGATCACGAGTTGCGAGAATGACTCAAATCCAGAGAGGAAAAAAAAAAAAAGTATTTTCATTATTCTGTGTACAGGTCATCCACCAAAAATCAGGATATGATTTAGATGAAGGGTGAGGGTTTGGGATATTTTTATTTACAGTCCACCCATCCCTAATAATGCTATGATAGCGATACAACTAGATATGTTAGCTAAGGAGCAGCTGTTTTAATGATAAATTTAAAGATACGGGGCAATCACAATCTAGTGTACCATGGACATAGCACTATAGAAGTCAGTGGTTTGGAATCAGTGTCATTTAATTTGATCATTTAAATGACTAATCACTTTCTAAAGTGGTTCATTTTACAGCTTACCACATCTTTACAGGCTGAAGAGGTCTCTTTTCTTTCTTTACATTTGAATGGGAGATATTTGGGGTCAGATTTTATTTTCAATACTCATTTTCTGTAATCCAATCAAATGGGCCCACCTAGATGCACTCAAAGCAAAAGTAAAGCTTGTTGGTTTATCTACATTTAAAACGCTATTCTGGCACAGTTGCACTGCTGTAGCACATCTATGCTGATAGGAAGGAGTCTCCGAGAGGCAGTAGGCAGGTTGATGGAAGAATTCTTCCATCAACCAAGAGCTGCCTACATAGGGACTTAGTGTAAGGGAACTGTTGCCCCTTTACTAACATTCAGTTGGGGTGTTTTAGTTGCTAGTTCCCAGCACTAAGAGGGGAGGGGTCAATGGGAAATCAGGACCCTAAGCACTCCCCAGGAACCGTAGCTAGAGGCCAATGCTCCAAGTCAGCCTGATTGACAGGGCGGGCAGGCTAATCAAGAAGACAGAAGGCCAGGGTGGGTCCTGTCCTCCGTGTGAGCTGGAATTGCCTGGGTCAGACAGAATGGGGCCGAGCTAAGGAGAAAGCAGGGGCTCAAGCTGAGCTGGAGAGCAGAGCCATGCCAGATCCAGAGGGGCCAGAGCTGCAGCCACAGAGCCAGAGATACAGCCCAGGGAGAGCAGATCCTGTGCTGGGAACAGAGCTGCAGCCATAGAGCCAGGTGTGGTGAGCAACTGGGGCCAGCCAAGGGGGGGACCTTGGGCAAAGGGCCCAGTGCAGAAACACCCCCAGCCAAGGGTCCTTGCAGGCCAGGCTGGGAGGGGGTTCTTAACCCGACGGGGGGCTGATGCTGGGAAGAAGGGTCCCAAAAAGGTCCCAAAACCCAGAGGTGTGTGGCCACCACCATTGCAAGTGTCCAACCCACAGCATCCCTGCAGCACAGCCAGGGCCTGAGAGAGAGGCCTGGGACCTACAAGGAACAGACTGTGAACTGCCTTGATGTCCAGAGACACTGTTTGTAATGTTCCCTGCCACGGAGTGGGGTGATGTGTTTTCCTGTAACCTTTCCCATTTTTCCTTATTCTTTTTTAAAATAAATTGTTAGTTAAACAACTTGTATTTGCTTTAAACTGTATGGAATAATCAGTGAGTCAGGGAGGTGCCCAGTGCAGAGAGGGTACCCCAGAGTGGGGACACCCTAGCCCCTGTCTTAGGTGACCACAGCAGGGTTGGGGGTCAAGCCCCCCAGGAATCCTAGGCCCAGCCTTGTTGGGGTTACAAGAACTCTGCCAGACAGGAAAGTGGAAGGGGAGTCCTCAAGGGCAGTGAAGCCTCTGGGTAAAGGAAATGGGAGCAAGGACTCAGATCCTTTCGCTAGCCCACTTCACTGGGGTAGCGCAGAAGCCAGGAAAGTTCCCCACAATAGCGAGACCATTCCCCTGCTTACAGTAGGTTGGTTTAACTATGCTGCTCAGGTGGGTATGGATTTTTCACACCCCAATCAACATAGTTCAAACAGACCTACCTGTAATTTTCTAGTGTATACCTGGCCTGAAATGTATAACTAATGATTCCCAAGTTTCATATATTCCAAATAGTCTTTAATACCAGATCAGCCTCTTTCATATCAGAGCTGATGGATTAAACTGTTTAACCAAATAACAGTACAATAATGAATAACTACTACTAATATTGCTTTGCACTTCTCTAGTTCCTTTCATCCAAAGATCTCAAAGAAATTCCTAAAACACAAATTAAGCCTCACCATATCTCTGTGAGGCAGGTAAAGATGATTTCCCCCCCATTTTACAGACAGAGAAAATGTAGTACAGGGAAATGGAAGCAAATACTGCTCTCAACTGCATGGCCACAGAAAGTCCCTTCATAGCACGCACAGTGGAATCGTGCTGATCAAGTTGAAAGAGGAATTGGGAGAGACAAGCTGGCAATACACAATTCCTGCATAGCATGGAACCATGCTCTCAGCATGGCACCACACAGGGAACAGACAGGAGAAGGGGTCGAGGGATAATAGGATGTTTTTGAAACTATAGGATGGGCTTAGGAATGATCTTTAAAGATTTCACCTTTTTCCTTGGTGTAGGTTACCTTGTCTGTGTTGAAGTTTTGAGAGATGAACCAGTTCAGTGTAACTTCATAAATGTATTAAAAGATTAAGCAAGCAATTATAAAACAAATATGAGTTTAAGCAAAATATGTCTGAGCTAATTTAACTTACAAGTTTAACCCAGTTTACAATAATTCAATAGCGTAATCAAGATTATAATTTAAATATAATCAATAAGTCAACAGTTCAATGTTTCTGGCTCTCTAGTTACTACAATTGGAAATTAAATCATATGACAAACAAATTAAACAATTAACTTAACGTGAAGGAGACAATCTATTTAAGTATTTAGTTGAAAGTCTGCTAGAGGCAGAGGCTATTCCTTGCCTTGGTTTTGAGAAAGTACAGCTCTTAAAAGAATTTCTTGGTAGCATTATCCTTTGACTGCTCTGTCCCTGAAACAAAAGTTTGATGCAATTTATGTGTACAGTGAACCTTATCTAATCTATTTCCCTACCCCATTTAAACATGCCTGCATCTTACTCACAGTTTTGCACTGATTTAAAATGATTTATAGAATCCCAAGTTACAACAACTTGGGAATGTTCATTTAACTTAGAGATTGTACTGTTCAGACAAGAGATTTAAGGGTTCAGTGTTTGTGACAAATCTGCTGGGGGTCCCAGAACTGTGAGCCACTCTGTTACCCCTCTCAGTCTGAGCAAATGAGAGCTTTGTTGTTGCTAAGCTACGTGCCAGGAAGCTCACACGCTAGCTTGTTTGACTTGTCAACAAACTCTTCTGGACTCTGCCAGTCCAAACCTTGCCCACCAGGTAACTGTGAACCCCCATTCCTGAGTTCCTCAGAGATTTTTTTCTCTGCAGTGCTCAGCCCCTTTTGGCACCCTCAAAACCTTATCAAGTTTGCTGCTCCTTTAAAGAGACAGTAACATGTTAGCTTAACAGGGGTTGATACACCATCTACTTTGATCAAAGCACTGAGCTGGTTTATGGTAAAAGTAAAAGAAGTTTATTAACAAAAAGGACATAGGTTTAAGTGACAGTAAGTATAAGGAGTAAGGTTAGAAACAGTTACTAATAAAAGAAAAATATGTTTCTGAGACTAAAACTTGACAAACTAGAGCCCTTTGTTCAAAGTGGTTTCTCACCCTAGTCTTGCAACATGGTTGGCAAGACCTTTAGCCAGGACCCAACACATGAAGCCCAGTGCTTTGGGTTCCTTCAAGTGAAGGACAACTTAGGGTTCTCTCCCCTTCTGATAGGTCCAGTTAACCTTCGAGATGTTTTTTTTGAGAATTAAGCCCAGACAAAGTCTCTCTCCTGCTATCTTTTCCCTGGCTTGTTAGCTTTGTTTATCTTATAATAGATTTCTCTTCATTATCTTCGCCTGATTGCCAGGCTGGTCAGACACACCAATACACAGTCTTTGGCTAGGGCAGACTTGACTTATGCATTGTTTTCCCAGACACTTCAGAACATAATTCTAGCACATATTTATAACTTTGTCCACACCCCATATATACACCACACAATCATTTGCAGGACCAATATGGATACTTTACACCTTTTAGACACAGATTATGACAACAGTGTGTTAGGTGCAGTGAGTATGTCAAAAGCCTGACAAGCGTTGCAGATACAGAGTAATGAACCACCAATAAGCTTCTGTGTCAGTGTCTACTTTGGGGAACAGTTAGGGACAGACATCCTTACGCACTGTCTGTCTAAAATAGGGTGACCATATTTCCCAAAGGGAAAACGGGACATTGAGTGGAGCTAGCCCAAGCCCCCGACCCACCACTGCACAGGCTGGCCTAAGTCACTTGCCTCTCCCCCACCCCATGCAGCGCTGGCCCAATTTGCTCCCCCAAGCCCCCACTCCTCCCCCAAATGGAGCTGGCCTGAGCTGCTCGCTCCCCTACACAAGGCTAGGGCTGGTGTCGCTGCTCACCCAAGCCCTGCCTCCCCATCCGACCTGGGGTGGGAATCACCACTTGCCCACCCTGCAGGGCACTCCACTTTGACAAAAGTGGGCATTTGTCCCATTTGCTCTTGCCAATCACTTCAGCAAGAGCAAACAGGACAAATGCCCACTTTTGCCAAAAAACGGGATGGCCAGGACAGGGCTTAAAAAAAGGGACTGTCCCAGTGAAAATGGGACATATGGTCACCCTAATCTAATAGGTGTCCTCAAATTGCTCTACAGAAGGGTTTTCACCTCCTTTCTTCAACATCTTAGCTCACATACTTGATCTTAATTTGGAATTAAAATCGATATTTACCAGTATTTCTATCAATGATAGGCTGCACTTTAAAGCTTTACAACTCAGAGAAGAAACCAAGCTTTTCTCCTGCATGTGAAGGCTTTAGGTTTGGCTTAGCCAGTGATTGGAGTCTTTCACTTCTTCTTTGGATGGCTGGTCAAGGGCAGATGGCACGATACAACTTTGAGTGTTATCAATGCAAGACACATCAATTCCATAGTTAGAGTCTTTGTGGGGATCTGTTTCCTTTTATTCCTCCTCGGGGGATATCCTGATATCTTCAAAGACTTATTAGGTGTTACAGCCTGATAGCTGTAATTTGAGGGAGCCACTTCTTTGCATATGCACAACATGCCTCAGGTGGCATGTGACCAGAGTTCATCACCAAATTTGGTCTGTTGGGTGGATCATTAGCTTATACGGCCCAGGACAGGCACTGATGGGGAGCATGACATGTACACTGATCCATCCCCCCCCCGCCCCCGGAGAGCCAGTGATCTGGCATCTTGAAGTCACATTGCAGATTCCAGATAAGCTTTAATGGGTCTTGTAACCATTAATTTATAAACAGCAAACAGATGTCTCTCAACAAAAGGATAGAAGAACTATCATGTGATAAGGAGCTGGTAAGCATATGGATATCTTGAGGTATCTCCATTGTTTAATTAAATAATTAATGACTCAGCACCACTTGCACATCCACTCATTCCTGCACTTCCTCATGACAATGAGTTAATGATGGCAGTAGGAAAGCAACTCTGAGAAATGGGGGCAGAGCTCCAGGCAAGCGGATGACCATACCCTAATATCCATTGACCTACAGCCAGAAAGCTGCTTCAAACATCTTTTAATACTAACTTTCATTAAACATTTGGCCAACCAAAGTTACTGAAGCTTAAATCCAAATACAGCCTATGTTCCCTACAAGAGTAAGGGATGAGGATCTGCAAAGCAGCAGATCGTCTATACTGCTGTGTGGGGCTAGGAAGGGGCATTCATATCTGTTCCTGCTGCATGGCTGAAGTATCTTCCTTGGAGCAGTTGTGTGGTTTAAGAGCCAAGATGCCTCTTGCTGCCCCTTCATATATCTTACAAGTTCAGCCTCATGGCTAGTGGGAGGAGTGGGGGTGGGCTTCGCATGCATATTTGGCCATAAGTTACTTGTAGCCTCACATTTCCAAATTGCAGAAGTCCTCCCCTGCACAGGTGAATTGAGGAATACATATGAAAGCTCAATTGGCACTGTCATTTGAAAGAAGACTTCTGGGATGAGCAAAGTGTTAGTTTTCTTTTAATTGTTTTTGAATGCCACAGGCTTCATTTTCAAAGATTGCAACAAGTCATTGTCATGCACAAAATCCCCTTCTTTCCAGTTGCACTGGTTGCATGGACTGCCATTATGAAAATATTTTGTTTATTAGTGTACTATGGGTCATTACACCTTACTATGATTTAGGGCTAACATTTCAGCATTATCTTTAGTTTTGATCATGCACTACCATTTATATATATAGCTTCTGCATTTTGTGCACTCAGATTTATGAATATGCACAAGCCAAGAAATGCAGAACTAAGGTAGCAGCTTGACAGACGCTAACGTGGTGTGTGTATGCATATAAAAGTTGATCTTAAATGCTGTTTTAGCCCTTAAATTATTCTCTTTGGCATATAGGATTTATATTTCTGGTTACCCTCCTCTCTACTGTTCTGAAGCATTATCAACCTAGCTCTCACTATAATGAATAGTCATGCAATTGACTAAAGTGAGAATAGAATCAGGACCTAGTTGAGAAGATATCTGTCCTTCAGGAATTCATGGTGTATTATTAATATTGCCTCCTATTTCACCTTTTGTTAAACTACCAAGAGACTAGAAATCCTAATAGTGAAGTGGGTATGTGGCTTTCCCGTTCTGCTCTAAAACAAAGTCTACCTCTTTCTGCAGTTTGGCTTTATTAAAAAAGAAATTAACAGATGAAGTTTAGCTCAAGCTGTCTCCTCAGGTTTGGCTGCTCTTAAGGTTCCCCCCTCCTGACTACTCAGCTCATGCCCTAGATTGGGGTCAGCAACCTATGGCACATGTGCCAAAAGCAGCACACGAGCCCATTTTCAGTGGAACTCGGCTGCCGGCCTGGGGTTCCATCTGTAAATGGCTTTCCATTTTTTGCAGTGCACTGTGCAATCTTGTAACTTCCTTCTGTAGCTTTGGTCTAATTTCAGTTGCTGATGATTTATGACATGCAGGAGACCAGGCTATATAAGCTGGTGGTCCTGCCCAGCCCTGGACTCTCACTGCAGTAGCTGAGCAATTCACTATTTTTAAAGACACTTACCCTCCCAGCAGCCATGCGGGGCAGGGCAGTTCCCATTATACAGAGGGAAAATTAAGGCACAAAGGAGACATCCACACTGTGATAAAAAACTTGCCGCACAAAGTCTCAGCCTGGGTCAGCTGACTCAGGCTTGCAGGACTAAAATAGCAATGTAGCTGCTGTGAGACTCTCTCTGGGATCTCTGAGCCTGAGCATCTACATCACTCTTCAGCCCTGCAAACCAGAGCCATCTGCTGCCCATTTACTGCAGCGCAGACATATCCAAACAGGCTGAGTGACTGGCCCAAGTTCACACAGGAAGCCTGTAGCAGAGGAAGGCAGGGGCAGTGAGTTGTATGGGCCCATGGTGCCCAGGCTCCAGGAATATTCAGGGCCTGGTGGCCCAGCTCCACCAATGTTCGGAGAGGTTAACAACTGATCACTCAGAAGCCTGTGTGCAGCTTCAAGTATTCAAATGCGTGGCACACATTGGAAAACTCAGCAAGGAAAAGCAAAGGCAAGGATCACACTAAACTGATAAGATCTGCATTTTAATTTAATTTTAAATGAAGCTTCTTAAACATTTTAAAAACCTTATTTACTTTACATACAATAGTTTAGTTATATTATATAGACAGAGAGAGACCTTCTAAAAATGTTAAAATGTATTACTGGCATGTGAAACCTTAAATTACAGTGAATAAATGAAGACTTGGCACACTACTTCTGAAAGGTTGCTGACCCCTGCTCTCGATCCTCTCTCTTTAGTCACTCTGCCCTCCATTACACCTGGGGGAGGTAGTGAGCAAGTTGCACCAATGAGTCAGCACAACCGACTGTCATGCTATCTAGAGTAGCTCACATCTGAGATTGCCAATCTCAGATCAAACTGTCAAAAAACACAAGGGCAGACATCCCAGATTAGTGGTATGTTTTATAATTAGATTTCACCAAACCAGTAACACACTTGCACTCCTAGATTACTATATTAGTCTTACCATGGAGCCACAGACAGTTCCCTTAGGCTCTGTGGTGCATTTTTTCCCACCCAGAGAAACTAGACTTTGTGATGAAAGGTTATTAAAACCAAAAATCACCTCACATTAGGTTACTCTCAATCCTAAAGAATTAGTCAATTACCCAAGGTCAATGGATACTCTTGATCTCACAGAAAAAACATCTAGGGTTAATTAAGTATGGGGAATACATAATATAATGCAACAGTAAACAATTGGTTATAGGTAAGTGAAGACAACAACATTAACATCTCTCTTACATCCACACACAAGTGACTTGGATTTTGGCTTTGATTTGAACAGGTCTGTCAGTGTCACACCCACTTAAAATATGTTGATGCCGCAGGGGAATGTTAACAGGGTTCAGTGTTCTGGGCAGAGACCGCTAGCCTTTTACATGGAGTCACACATCTCTTGGGGGTTGTATTAGAAGTCTTGGTGGACCAAAGTATTAAACAAACAGCAATACAATTAGGTTAATACACCACTCAGAGATGAGGTTCAAGCCCTAGATCTAAAAACTAGGTGGCTGTGTGACCTAGGGCCAGTCATGTAACTTGTTTAGACCAAATTCAGCTCTGGCTTAAGCAGATGCAGCACCTAGTAACTTTAACAGTTGTTGTATCTACTTAAACCAAAGCTGAATTTGCTCCAATGCAGTCCTCTTTGTAAAATGGAAATAGTGTTTATCTGACTCACATGTGTGCTGTGAAGAATAGTTAAAACACTTTGAAGATGTGCTTTGGGCAATGCAAGTACTAAATTCAGTGGGCCTGGGATAATGAGCACCAGCTGTTCTCATTGATTTCAACTGCAATTGTGCAAGCGCTTATAACCTCTGAAAATCAGACCCAGTGTCAGCTTTAAAAAATTGCACAGTTGTTATTTACAACTAGTACATTAGATTGAATTAATTCTTAGACTGTAAATTCTTTGGGGCATGGGTTGTTTTATGTGTTGACAGCACTTAGGATGTCACCGCAACACAAATAATATTTACTTAATGGTACTTAATTCAGTACAATCTATTCAATAACTAAAAAGAAATACTGTGCAGCAATCACTAGTAGAATTTCATCAAAGTCAGGGTTCCTAACACAACATGTAGTAGAGGTTCCCCTTTAAGTATACAATTGTAATATCCATCCTAAATAAATTATATTTTAATCTAATGCTATCAGGTGTTGTGTTTTTTTTGGTGCAGTTATTGGAGATTAATATTTCCAGTGTTGGTGTGAGGACCTCTTGTGAGGGAAGATTTTTATGAACTGGAGTAATATTTTTAACTCCAAATAAATTACTTAGAATTCCAATTTGTCCTGAATTCTCCTGGGTTTCCCCCCCAAGGTCATATCCTGTCAATCTCATGCAACATCTTTGACTGAATCTGCCTCAATAAGGAGGAGGTGGGGCACTAGGTCAGATGTGATCACCAGGTTGATCCTGTTTATTATGGCAGAGGGCATTCTTAACCTGAGGGAAATGTGTTTTGTCACTATTCTCATTTTCTCAGTGTGTGCATGATAAGCAGCAAAGCAGATGAACTCTTAACAAAGACACTTTTTTAATGCAAATGTCTGTGCTTATACAGAATAAGGATAAATAAATACAAAAAATATAGGCTAAGCAGAATTGTTTCACCACAATGAAGTGTCTAGCAATGCTTTCCATAAGACAGCTGCAGCTCTGTAAAGTCAGCAAAAGTGTAAAATGACAACTTCCAATGTTTTATTGTTTATAATAAGAGATTTGTCTCTCCACCTCAAATTCAGTGTCCATATTAGTGTGTAGGAACTCAATCCAATTATTCTCATTTATGGATTTCAAAATTATCCTCTTGTTGAGGTTATAATTCAAAATTATTCCGTAGATCTGTAAAGATGCTTGCTCTCCATATTCTATCTATTCTGATAATTCCAAGAAGCAAAGGGATAGCTTTTTCATAAAGTAGTTAAACTTTCTAAGGAAAGAGTTCCTAATATCTTATACATTTAAAGAATAGACTGCTTGTTTTTCAATTTTGTAATAATGGAACCCAGAAACTAACCACCAGTTAAAGAGGCTGGGCTAGTGCATTGATCATGTGAGACCACGAAGGAACGTTGAGTGTTTTAGGAAGTGGTGCTGGGGATTCAGTAGATGGCACTCTTCACACCGAGTCAATACTGACACAGTGCCCAAGCATGGTGTTCAGAGAGCAGTGTGCTCAGGAGAATGCTACCTTTCATGTGAGACATAAAACCAGGATCTCAACCACCTGTGGTCATGAAAGATCCAGTGGTACTCTGTCAGCCTTGAGATAAGCTCTGCAAAAGTGGAGGCTGTGTGCAACCCTGATTGTTTCTGTAGCCACTGGAATAGGAAGGGGAAGGGATAGAGCATATTGCCAGCAGGAAGCTAATCCTTTGAGGAGTGTTGCTGTTTGGTGCAGGTTAGAGAAGCCCTCACACACACACACACACACACACACACACACACACCCACCAGTGTGGGGCTCCGAGCCTGGCAGAGACTCAGGGAAACATAAGCAGGTCTTTGATAGTGCCCCTCCCCCTTCCCAGGTGCAGCACAATATGTGGCTTGTTAATTCTGTTTAGGTAAGCACATTCTGCCTGCCTAAATTCCCTCTGCATTTTCAGCTGGGAAAGTATTTTCATTTCATGTAACTATTGCATACTGGTACTATGCACTATTAAACAGCCTGTCTTTCTTACCATTGCTAGATGAATTGATATCTGTACAGAGTCTGTAAACATCCAAGCGCCTTTGTGAGGAAAGCTCATGATCTTGCGACAAAAGTAAGATCATCACAGGAGCAAGTTTAACTTTGCTTATTATAAGACAATGGGATGAATATCCATGGGCTGGGGGGGGAAGATGTAGCAAACAAAAAAAAAAAAAAAGACAAAAAACCCAGAACAATGGAAACAAAGATCTTTTCTTAAGAGTAGTCTTCTCTTGGAAAGACTTTTCAATACACTATGGTGGAAGTGGCACTTATTTCCCCTTATAATGCTGTCCAAAGAGATGGGAGTGGGAGGGGCGGTATCCATGAATACTGTCATAGACCGAAGTACTAAAGAACTGGTGCCCAGTGTAATCAAACTTAGGACTTGTCCACACTTACATTTTATAGCACTCTAACTTGCTGCTTCAGGAGTGTGAAAAAATCACCCTCCTGAGCGCAGGAAGTCTGAGAGCTTTAAAGCGCTAGTGTAAACAGGCTCTGAGCACTTGGAACTAATCCTCTCATGGAGGTGGATTACCAGGACTGCTGGGAGAACACTCTCAGTGCTCATACACGACCACACTCGCACTTCAAAGCGTTGCCGTGGGAGCGTTCTCATGACAGCACTTTGAAGTTTCCAGTGTAGCCATGCCCTGAATGTGTCATACCCTGACCAGAAGGGAGGAATGAGAGGAATACACAGGCACAGAAATATTCTCTTGGGAAGCTGAGCAGAACGTTATTGCAAGAACAGATTAACGGGTGATGCTGGTGGTAGAAGGTCTATGCATGACGGGGGAAAGAATGTCACTGACGCCAAACGCCAAAAATTAAAATGTCTGTACACTAATGCGAGGAGCCTAGGTAACAAGAAGGAGGAACTGGAGCTACTGGTGCAGGAAGTGAAACCAGATATTATAGTAATAACAGAAACCTGGTGGAATAGTGCTCATGACTGGAGTACAGGTATTGAAGGCTATGTGCTGTTTAGAAAAGACAGGAAGAAAGGCAAAGGTGGTGGAGTAGCCTTGTACATCAATGATGAGATTAACTGTAATGAAATAAGAAGCGATGGAATGGATAAGACAGAGAGTCTGTCTGGGCAAAAATCACACTGGGTAAAAAAGCAACTAGAGCTTCCCCTGAGATAGTGCTTGGGGTGTGCTATAGACCACCGGGATCTGATTGGGATATGGATAGAGACCTCTTTAATGAAGTAAACACAAAGGGGAAATGTGTGATTATGGGAGACTTCAACTTCCTGGATATAGACTGGAGGACGTGTGCTTGCAAGAATAATAGGGGTCAGATTTTTCTGGATGTGATAGTGGATGGATTTCTTCATCAAGTAGTTGAAGTACCTATGAGAGGGGATGCCATTTTAGATTTGGTTTTGGTGAGCAGTGAGGACCTCTTAGAAGAAATGGTGGTAGGGACAACCTTGGTTCGAGTGATCATGAGCTGATTCAGTTCAAACTAGATGGAAGGATAAACGAATGTAGATCTGGGATTAGGGTTTTCGACTTCGAGGGCTAATTTTAAAAAGTTAAGGAAATTAGTTAGGGAAGTGGATTGGACAGAGGAACTTGTGGATTTAAATGGGGAGGAGGCCTGGAATTACTTTAAGTCACAGCTGCGGAAATTGTCGGAAGCCTGCATTCCAAGAAAGGGGAAAAAAACCATGGGCAGGAGTTGTAGGCCAAGCTGGATGAGCAAGCAACTCAGAGAGGGGATTAGGAAAAAGCAGAAAGCTTACAGGGAGTGGAAGAAAGGCGGGATTAGCAAGGGAAGCTACCTTGGTGAGGTCAGAACATGTAGGGATAAAGTGAGGAAGGCTAAAAGCCGCATTGAACTGGACCTTGCAAAGGGAATCAAAACCAATAGTAAAAGGTTCTACAGCCACATAAATAAGAAGAAAACAAAGAAGGAAGAAGTGGGGCTGCTATACACTGAGGATGGAATGGAGGTTAAGGATAACCTAGGCATGGCCCAATATCTAAATAAGTACTTTGCCTCAGTTTTTAATAAGACTAGTGAGGAGTTTAGCGATGATGGAGGGATGATAAACGGGAATGTGGATATGGAGGTGGATATTACCGCAACTGAGGTAGAGGCCAAACTTGAACAGCTTAATGGGACATAATCGGAGGGCCCGGACAATCTCCTTCTGAGGATATTAAAGGAACTGGCGCGTGAAATTGCAAGCCCGTTACTGAGAATTTTTAAGCAATCGATAAACTCGGGGGTTGTGCCGTACCACTGGAGAATTGCTAACGTAGTTCCTATTTTTAAGAAAGGGAATAAAAGTGATCCGGGTAATTATAGGCCTGTTAGCTTGACATCTGTAGTATGTAAGGTCTTGGAAAAAATTTTAAGGGAGAAAGTAGTTAAGGACATAGAGGTCAATGGTAATTGGGACGAATTGCAACATGGATTTACTAAAGGTAGATCGTGCCAAACCAATCTGATCTCCTTTTTTGAGAAAGTGATGGATTACTTAGATAAAGGAAATGCGGTAGATCTAGTTTACCTCGATTTCAGTAAGGCGTTTGACATGGTTCCACATGGGGAACTGTTAGTTAAATTGGAAAAGATGGGGATGAATATGAAAGTTGTAAGGTGGATAAGGAACTGGCTAAAGAGGAGACTCCAGCGGGTCGTATTGAAGGGTGAACTGTCAGGCTGGAAGGAGGTTACTAGTGGAGTCCCTCAAGGATCGGTTTTGGGACCGATCTTATTTAACCTTTTTATTACGGACCTTGGCACAAAGAGCAGGAACGTGCTAATAAAGTTTGCGGATAACACAAAGCTGGGGGGTATTGCTAACACGGAGAAGGACAGGGATACTATTCAGGAAGATCTGGACCACCTTGTAAACTGGAGTAATAGAAATAGGATGAAATACAATAATGAAAAGTGCAAGGTCATGCACTTAGGGATTAATAATAAGAACTTTAGATATACGTTGGGGACGCATCAGTTGGAAGCGACAGAGGAGGAGAAGGACCTTGGGGTATTGGTTGATAGCAGGATGACTATGAGCCGCCAATGTGATACGGCTGTTAAAAAAGCAAATGCGATTTTAGGATGCATCAGGCGAGGTATTTCCAGCAAGGATAAGGAGGTGTTAGTACCGTTATATAAGGCGCTGGTGAAACCCCATCTGGAATATTGTGTGCAGTTCTGGGGTCCCATGTTCAAGAAGGATGAATTCAAACTGGAACAGGTCCAGAGACGGGCTACTAGGATGTTCCGAGGAATGGAAAACCTGCCTTATGAAAGGAGACTCAAAGAGCTTGGCTTGTTTAGCCTGGCCAAAAGAAGGCTGCGGGGGGATATGCTTACTCTATATAAATATATCAGGGGGGTTAACGTTAGGGAGGGAGAGGAATTATTTAAGTTTAGTACTAATGTAGGCACGAGGACGAATGGGTACAAACTGGATATTAGGAAGTTTAGACTTGAAATTAGACGAAGGTTTCTAACCATTAGGGGAGTGAAGTTCTGGAACAGCCTTCCGAGGGAAGTAGTGGGGGCAAAAGACTTATCTGGCTTTAAGACTAAGCTTGATAAGTATATGGAGGGGATGTTATGATAGGATAGTTTAATTTGGGCAATCGATCTTGGATTACCACCAGATGAGTCTGCTCAATGGTCTGCGGGGAGATGTTGGATGGGATGGGAACTGAGTTACTGCAGAGAATTCCTTCTTGGGTGCTGGCTGGTGAGTCTTGCCCACATGCTCAGGGTTTAGCTGATCGCCATATTTGGGGTCGGGAAGGAATTTTCCTCCAGGGCAGATTGGCAGGGGCCCTGGAGGTTTTTCGCCTTCCCCTGCAGCGTGGGGCATGGGTCGCTTGCTGGTGGATTCTCTGCAGCTTGAGGTTTTCAAACCAATTTTGAGGATTCAATAACTCAGTCCTGGGTTAGGGGTTGTTATAAAAGTGGACGGGTAGGGTTCTGTGGCCTGCCTTGTGCGGGAGGTCAGACTAGATGATCATATTGGTCCCTTCTGACCTACGAGTCTAAGACTGAAACAGTCACTTATAGCAACTTCTGGAACTCCTTAACTTTGGGTGGCTTAGAATGAACCACACATTTGAGTGTCCTGACTTTCCTGTATTTAAGAACTCAACTATAAAGATTTTTGTATTTTTAAAATAAAGTGAGAATAGTATTCCTGTGAGTATCAAATGTCACATGTTTTGTACAAAAGTTGAAATTTATGGTTCTGTCCCACCCTTAAATGGTAGTGAAGCAGACCCTCTAGAAGCTCTGTACATGCAAATTTTCTGCATTTAGGCCCTGATTCAGGAAAGCACTTAAGACATGGTTAAGTCTTAATTAAGTTAGTGGGATTTAAGTGCATGTAAAAAATTGGGGTGCCTGGATATAAGGAGCAAGCGTTAAATCTCTGGAAGATCTGTCTTTCCTAATTCAAATGGAGCAGTTCTTAGAGGGAGTTTGAGAAAACAGAAAGATACATCCTAGATGGGAAGTCCAGAATTGTAATCGAGGCAGAGGAGATCGGAACCAAATGGCTGGAGGTGGCGGAAAAGAAAAAAGCTTGTATAAGTTGGAGTGGATATCAGAAGGAGCAACCTGAAACATCCTACCACTGGGGGTAGCCCAAGACCCCACCTACATCCCAAGGAAAATCCCAAACACCTTATCCCACCACACCAGTCTCCAGGAACCCACCTCACCGCAGTGACCAGTCAGCTGGGCAATGTTTTAAATGTAATGAGCTGGGGCATGTGAAAGCCAGCTGCCCCCAACCACCCCAACAGATTGCAGTTCATTACACCAGAATCTCAAAGGTTCCCAGGCTCAGATGCCTCCCAGATACCTTCCCAGAGCGAAGGGAAACTGAGTGTGGGTGGGAAGAAAGTTATCACGTGGAGGGACACGGAAGCTATCTACCAAATTCATCAACCCGGAGGCCCAAGTGACGATTCAACCCTTCATGTCAAACTCTTTAAACTTGCCTACAGCCAAGTTGTCTGTCCAGTACAAGGGCTGGTCAGGAATGTGGAGTTTTGCAGTCTATGATGATTATCCCATTCCCATGCTGCTGGGGGAAGACTTGGCCAACTATGTGAAGTGGGCCAAGAGGGTGGGAATGGTCACCTGCAGCCAGGCTAAGCAAGCCTTCACACCCATCCTTGTTCCTGAGCCTTCCACCAGGGCCTCCTCTGTGTTACCAGAGCCTCAAACTGAGATGGTAGAACTGGATCCCCTGCCAATGACTGCAATAGCCATTGTGGATCCAGTCCCAACCAGAACCAGTCCCAAAACAGGAATAGGCAGAGCAACCAGCACCAGAACCATTGCCAGTGCTTGCAACTCCAGTGCCCGAGGGCATCACCGAGCCTGAACTGGCAGCAGCAGATAAACCTATGCAAGAGGCTCAGCAAAGAGCAGTTCACAGTCAATAGAAATAGGCCCATCACCTACATTTCTTCCAGAGGAACCAAGCCCAAGTCCACACTCCAGTGAGGAACTGATTCTCCAGCATCAAAAGACCAGGTCCAGGCTGAGCTGGAAGCAGATGAAAGCCTCCAGGAAGCTTGGATGGCAGCATGGGGCAACCTACTGCCTCTCAGCTCTTCTAATTAATCCCAGTTTGTTGTAGAACAAGAACTTCTATACAAGGAAACTTTCTGGTGGGCACCAGGAAGACTGACATCCTCAAAGACAGTTGATAGTTCCAACTAAGTACCCAGTAAAGCTTTTGAGCTTAGCCCATGATCATCCTCATGGCCATGCTGGGGTGAACAGGACCAAAGACTGTTTGAGGAAGTCCTTCCACTGGAAGGATGTTTCTACTTATATCCAGTCTTGTGAGGTGGGAAAACCCCAAGACCAGGTCAAAGCCCCTCCCCAGCCACTCCCCATAATTCAGGTTCCATTTCAGTGAGTAGCTGTGGATATTCTGGGGCCTTTCCAAAAAAAGGCCCCCAGAGGAAAGCAGTACATACTGACTTTAATGGTTTTTGCCACCCGATGGCCAGAAGCAGTAGTTCTAAGCAACACCAGGGCTAAAAATGTGTGCCAGACATTAACAGACATTTTTTCTGGGATAGGTTGGCCGTCTGACATCCTTACAGATTCGGGAACTAATTTCCTGGCAGAGACTATAAAAAGCCTGTGGGAAGCTCATGGGGTGAACCACTTGGTTGCCACCATCAAACAAATGGCCTGCTGGAGAAGTTTAATGGAACTTTGGGGGCCCATGATATGTAAATTTGTAAATGAGCACTCCAATGACTGGGACCTCATGTTGCAGCATTTGCTCTTTGCCTACAGACCTGTACCACATCCTAGTTTAGGGTTTTCACCATTTGAACTTGTGTATGGCCCTGAGGTTAAGGGCCCATTACATTTGGTGAAGCAGCAATGGGAGGGGTTTACGCCTTCTCCAAGGACTAACCTCAAAACACCCTCCAAGACTCTAGCCCTAGCAAGAAAACACCTAAAAGATGCTCAGGAAGAGCAAAAGGCCTGGCATGATAAACATGCCAGAGAGCATTCCTTCAAATTAGGACCAGGTCATGGTCTCGAAGGAGCGCCAGGCCCATAAGATGGAAGTGTTGTGGGATGTCCAAGAGCGCCTGGAGCTGTTAACTATCTCATAGCATCCCTCACCTCAAACCTAAAGTGTACCATGTTAATTTTCTAAAGCCCTTTTATTCCAGAGAATTAGAGGTTTGTTAGTTTACAGCCCGGGTAGGAGAGGATACTGAGTGGCCTGAAGGTGTCTACTATGAAGGAAAGAGTGACAGTGGCGTACCTCTCAATGACCCTTGGACATATGCAGTGACAGCAAATCAAGGAGCTGTGCACTAGCTTCGCGACAATGTTCTCAGCCACCCCAGGACAGACCGAACAGGCATACCACTCCATTGACACAGGTAATGCTCGGAGCCCAACCTTACTGGGTGGCTCCTCAAGCCAAAACTGCTATAGAACAGGAGATCCAGGACATGCTAGAAATGGGGGTAATCTGCCCCTCTAAAAGTGCATGGGCATCTCCAGTGGTTCTAGTTCTCAAACCAGATAGGGAAATACACTTGTGTGGCCTACCATAAGCTAAATGTTGTAACTCACCCAGACAACTATCAAAATTCCATGCACAGATGAGCTATTGGAGAAACTGGGAGGTGCCCAGTTCATCTCTTAACCAAGGGCTACTGACAAGTACAGCTAGATGAATCCAGCAAGGAAAGGTCAGCCTTCATCACCCATGTAGGGCTGTATGAATTTACTGTGCTCCCTTTCAGGCTGCGAAATCCACCCGCACCTTCCAAAAAACTTGTAGTTAGTCTCCTAGTGGGATTGGAAGAATCTGCAGTTGCCTACCTTGATGATGTGACCATCTTTTCTGATTCATGATCAGAACATCTGGAGCATCTACAAAAAGTCTTTGAGTGCATAAGGGAGGCAGGACTAACTTAAGGCTAAAAAGTTTCAAATAGGTCTAAACAGAGTGACTTACCTTGGACACCAGGTGGGTCACAGAACTATCAACTCCCTACAGGCCAAAGTAAATGCTATCCAAAAGTGGCCTGTCCCAAAGTCAAAGAAACAGGTCCAATTCTTAGGCTTCGCTGGATATTACAGGCGATTTGTACCGCACTACAGCCAAATCACTGCCCCACTGACAGACCTGACCAAAAAGAAACAGCCAAATGCAGTTCAGTGGACTGAAGAGTGTCAGAAGGCCTTTAACCAGCTTAAAGCGACACTCATGTCTGAAAGGGTGTCATCAGGAGGAGGGAGAAAACTTGTTCACCTTAGCCTCCAATGATTGAACAAGAAGCAATGGGCTTAAATTGCAGCAAGGGAGATTTAGGTTGGATATTAGGAAAAAGTTTCTAACTATCAGGGTAGTTAAACACTGGAATAGATTGCCTAGGGAAGTTGTGGAATCTCCATCTCTGGAGATATTTAAGAATAGGTTAGATAAATGTCTATTAGGGATGGTCTAGACAGTATTTGGTCCTGCCATGAGGGCAGGGGACTGGACTCTATGACCTCTCGAGGTCCCTTTCAGTCCTAGAGTCTATGAGACCCTGTGCTAAGGGCCCCAAACTTTGACAAACCTTTCCTAGTAACCACAAATGCATCTGAGTGTAGCGTGGGAGCAGTCTTAATGCAGGAAGGACCAGATCAAGAATTCCATACTGTCATGTTTCTCAGCAAGAAACTGTCAGAGGGAAAGCCACTTGTCCATTACCAAAAAGGAAAGTTACACCATTGTGTACGCTCTGGGAAAGCTAAGCCCACACATTTGGGGATGGCATTTCCACCTGCAAACTGACCATGCTGTGATGAAGTGGCTTCATACCATCAAGGAAAATAACAAAGAACTTCTTTGGTGGAGTTTAGCTCTCCAAGATTTTGAATTACAACATATTTCAGGAGCTTCTAACAAAGTGGCTGATGCATTCTCCCATGAAAGTCTCCCAGAATCAACTCATTAAAATAGTCCTTGAAATGTGGGAAATAGTTAGTCTAGAGGTGCTTGTGTTTTATTAACTCTGTTTTCTCCTAGAGCTCCAGGAAGAAATCAAAGCCAGTGTGGAACAGGCTGTCCAGCACCATCTGTGATTTGGGGGGGCATGTCATAAACATACAGCTAAGGGTAGCATAAAATCCCTCCTTTACCTGTAAGAGATGAAGAAGCTCAAATAACCTGGTTGACACCTGACCAATAGGAGCAATAAGGAAAGAACTTACATTCAAATCTGGGGGGGGGAGTTTCTGTTTGTGTTTTGTTTTTGTTCCCTCTGGGATAGAGAGAGAGGGACCGAGACCAAGCAAGTAACCCAGCTCCTACTGATACAGCTAAGTTTACAGAAATTGTAAGTAATAGCAAGGAAATGTGTTAGATTATCTTTTGTTTTCGCTTGTGAGTTTTCCCTCTGCTAAGAGGGAGGTTTATTCCTTTTTTTGTAATTTTGAAGTTGAGCCTAGAGGGGAATCCTCTGTGTTTTACATCTTTTTATTACTCTGTAAGATACCTTTACAGAGGTGCTTCTTTTACTTTTTTCTTTATTATAAAGTTTTTAAGAACCTGATTGGTTTTTAGTGTCTAGTGGAAGGGTCTGGTCTGTGCTCACTTTGTTAACCTATGGTTGGTATATTATTCTCAAGCCCCCCCAGGAAAGGGGTTGAAGGGGCTTAGAGGGATATTTTGGAGAAATAGGAACTCCAAGTGGCCCTTTTCCTGAATCTTTTCTAAATCCACTTGGTGGTGGCAGCAATACCATCCAAGGACAAGGAAAGGAATGTGTGCCTTGGGGAAGTTTTTAACCTAAGCTAGTAGAAATAAGCTTAGGGAGTCTTTCCTGTGGGTCCCCACATCTGTACCCCAGAGTTCACAGTGGGGAGGGAACCCTGACAAAGGCAAATAAGATAAGCCATTACTGAACACTTTTGCAAGTCTTGACTCTGATTTATTGAAGCCAATGGGAGTTTTGTCACTAACTTCAATTGGAGCAGAGTTAAGCCAATACTGAGTGCTTTTGCAAATTGAACCCACAACATGGTAGGCATGTCCAGTGCAGTAGGTTGCTTTATTAGCTTTATTTAAGAAGTTCTCTAATGTAATTCAGCATACTTTCCTCACTGAGGATTATGCACATGCAATATTTGATGTTTGCACAGTAAATCATTTTGTGTTATCTGATCATGAAGAGGCATTTCAATATATTCTTACGTGGTTAAAAAATTGTTCATGTTTGAAAAATGACTATCTATACCTTAGTTCCCCATTCAATTAAAAAATTAAACCTATGTGAAGAATAAATGAGAAATGTCTGTCAGCATAAAAGGTATTTTGGGGAGGAAAGTTAAAAACCACCAGAACATGGAGCGCACAGAATGATATTGCTTCAGCATCTTCACCTATAGCAATAGTATTGCTAGTAAAAAACTCTTGTAATAAGAACACATGCAGTGGAAGGGAAATCAGAAAAAAAAACTCAGATGGGTGTGATTTTTAAAAAGATTAGGCACGTAAGTGGCTGCTGAAGAAGCATGTACAATTGCATGGTTAATTTGCACACCCAGTTACAGTCATTGTACATGATAATTGAATAATTACACATAACTAATTATGGTTATTTGCCTGCATAATTACTTGATTTGCACATAGTCATGATAATTAGGCACACAAATTAGTCACAATTGCATGCCTAACCTTATTCAAAATCAAGCCCAATGTATTTATTTCAAATTGTGCTTCTCCAACTTTGCTGTGTTATGATTTTTACCACTGGTTTTGGATTTGATATGGTACATGGGTTAAACTCACTGCTGACTTAGGTCCTACGCTATCCCTACTGACTTCGGTGGAATTGCACAGGATGTAAAAAAAGAGTGTTGAATTTGGCCTCCCATCTGTTAAAGAAGAGTTGTGAGGTATAAACCTGGATAAGTAAAAACTGATAAGTTGAGAGAAATTGGTACAATATGCAGATTTTGACTGGTTACAGTGTAAAGTGAATGAATGAGAATTTTGATTCGAGCATTAACAACTTGGGTTTGTGAACTAATAAGGGGGGTAATTAAACAAACAGTTTGTACTTCCTTTCCATTTCTTCAAGAGGTATCCCTAAGAACTTTACAAACATTGATGGATTCATTTTTACAATGGTCCAGAGTTAGGAAAGTATCTCATCCCCATTTCACAGATGAGGCAGCTGGGGAAAGGAGAGGTTAAGTGCCCAAGACCACGCAGGTACACTGTTATAGACTCAGGAATAAAAGCCCAGTACTCCTGATTCCCAGACTTGTGCTATAGCCACTAGTCCATGTTGACTTTTCTAAGAACTGTCCTACCTACAGGTACTGTAGGAGAGTTTATTCAGTATAGGCAATCACAAATTTTGATAGAGTTCAATAAAAGCCTGAGGAATTTATCAGTAAAATTATGACCCTTCCATAACAATAAATGAATGGGTGCTTTTAATTAGAAATTGGTACAGTCCCCATTTGAAGAGGAAAAACTATGAACGATCATAACAAATCAAATGCAGATTCATTTTCATTGCTAGAACTTCAATGGGGTTGGACTTGGATGAAATAGGAATCTGGCTTGGCTTCCTAAAGTTACTGGAGGGACTGTGTGGGGAAGGCTAGTATACTCACATATATACCTGGCACGTGAATGAATGCCAAGTTAGTTGGTGCTGGCAGAAATATAGGGGTTAAGACATAATTTTGTCTTTAGATACATTTTTATTAATTATGTCCTTTAATTTAGTCCTTGCCTAGTGCACTTTAGAATGAAGTGTAATTCTTGTAATTGCTTTATTATTACTTTACATTAGACCTTATGTTAAGCAATCATAATGGTATGGCAGGATGAACAAAAGGATGAACAAAAGGAGATGATCAAGATATAGTGATGATCAGTTTGTATCTTTAAGGCATTATGCTCGTACCCAACTGCCAGAGGCATTTTAGGACTAGAGTTGCACTTTCTTTAGATTATATATTACCAAAATAATCATGAATGGGCAGCTAGTTTTTTTGTAAGCTTACAACTGTTCTGAGCAATTGCACGTTCTCATCCCGTTCTTTATCAGTATGTTTCTGACTTATTTTATAATAAAATGTGCAACATTACATGATAGAATATAATGCTGGTGGCTATAGCAGGGCTGACTTGCCTCTAGCTACTGTCTAGCCCACAAATGGCTTGGAGACCTTCTGGTTAGACACTTCATGCAATTTACAGTGTTCTTTTGCACCACTTTAACAGACTGTACAACTTCATTGAAACAATAACATGGAGCTCTCAGCTTCTGAGGAAAGAAGGGGGAGAGGTCACTCATGGTTCTGACTCTACAAGTCTGCTTTTATCTCCCCCCCCCACCCCCCAACTCCCCCTTCTTCGCACTTCCTTCCTGTGCCTTTTGTACCATTTGAGCTACAGTAGAACCTCAGAGTTACAAACACCTGCATTACACACTGATCAGTCAACCACAACCCTCATTTGGCACTGTAAGGACACAATCAAGCAGGAGCAGAAGGGGAAAAAAGCAAATCAGCGCAGTACTACATTAAAATGTAAACTACTGAAAAAAAAGGGAAAGTTTTAAAAGAATGTGACAAGGTAAGGAAACTGTTTCTGTGCTTGTTTCATTTAAATTAAGATGATTAAAAACATTTTTCTTCTGCATAGTAAGGTTTCAATGCTGTATTAAGTCAATGTTCAGTTGATACTTTTTAAAGAACGATGTTTTGTTCAGAGTTACGAATGTTTCAGAGTCATGAACAACCTCCATTCTTGAGGTTTTCACAACTCTGAGGTTCTTCTGTAATAAGTTAATTAGCTTCTTAACTCCCTCCAGCCCATCACATTCTGTCAGTTCCCCCAAGCACACCTGACTAATTGGTAATGCAGCAATCAGATTGATAGCTCAGCACTCTGTCACACATCTCCCCCTACCTTACCCGACCATCAGCTTTTTCTTTTCCATGCTCTCCCTTGCTTATCAGTGGTGCCACCCTCCAGAATGGAGTCTAAGTCCCTAGTGCAGCAGTTCTCAAACTGTGGGTTGGGACCTCAAAGTGGGTTGCAACCCCATTTTAATGGGGTCACCAGGGCTGGCATTAGATTTGCTGGAACCCCATTGCCTGCAGGCTGAAGCCCAAGCCCCATTGCCTGGGGCTGAAGCCAAACTCTTTGGGGCAGCAGGGCTTGGGCAGGCTCAGGTCCCCACTCTTAGGGTCGTATAGTAATTTTTGTGTTCCAAAGGGGGATGCGGTACAATTAAGTTTGAGAATACCTGCCCTAGGGTGATCAGCTAGATCGTTATGATGCCCACTCATTTTCTACCCACAGAAATCACACTTCTTGGGGAAAGGCCACCTCCACAGCTCCATTACAGCCCACAAGTCATCACACCATGGGCACACTGGGAAATTGCTCTCCTTGTTCTCCCCTGTTGTATCTGGTAATGGATTGAGCGCACTGCCCTCCTCCCCTGATTGCTCAGGGCCTTAGGCTCTCAGAAACACACCTGGGCTTCTTCTCCTTAGGGTTGCAGCGTGAAGGATTCCATGCATCCCTCTATCTTCTATCCCTCAGTTTCTTGGGGGACTCTCTTCTTCCCTGGGCTTTGTAGTCTAGGGGTTTCTAAATTTGCTCCCACTGTTTTTTTCCCCCCCCTTTCCTGCTCCATTTCCTCCTCAAGTTCTCTGTTTCTCCAGCTGGGGCTCAAAACACCACTGGGCAGGGTCTCCAATCAGTTTAGGTAGAGGCAGTTGCTCCACTACTCCACTGTGCTTTCAGTTAAATCTTCCCTGAACTGACAGTGGTACCTCTGCCACAGTGCAGCACTCTCTCACCCCCAGATGCTCTAGTCTCTCACTTGCCTCTAGAATCAGTGGGGTTTCACTAACTCCCTCTAGACCAGGGAACAAGTGGAGGCTGTGTCTACCAGGCCTCTTTGGAGTTTCTTTCCTGCCATTACTAGAAAGGTGGACAATGTCATTCCTTTGGCCTTTCCTGCAGTCCTGACCTAGTTGCAAAATTTGGCAAAACTACATTCCAACTATGGGCAGTTTTTTTTCCTGGACATCCATGCTGAAAATGTGTAATTGGTTCATGGAATATCAGGGTTGGAAGGTAGCTCAGGAGGTTATCTAGTCCAAGCCCCTACTCAAAGCAGGACCAATCCCCAAACAGATCAGATATCTTGTCCCAGATCCCTCAATAGTCCCCTCAAGGACTGAACTCACAACCCTGGGTTTAGCAGGCCAATGCTTGGACCACTGAGCTATCCCTCCCCCTGTTGGAGCAATTCTGAGCTCTTCCTCCTTCTCCTCCATGCCCTTGGTGGCTCTGGATTCCCAAAGCTTCTAGTCCTCTATAGGATCAGTCCTCTTGCTGTGGCAAGGCAACCTCCATCATTTTACAGAAGCATCCAAAGTGGTAGATTGATGCTATCTAACCCACACCCATATAATCTCAGGGAGGCCCCAACAGAACTGTTCCATCTCCCCCACCATTTGAGTTTCTGTCCTCAGCCAATGGGTGGCTTAGTCTACTAACTTTCAGTCAAAGGCCCAGGACCACACCACTCCAGTCCACCTCGTACCTCAAAGGTTTTGGCTATATTTCTCACTGGAGAGGCTGACAATCTAGGATGACCACCTTGATCCTCTTAGTGTCTGGCCTGCTCATCATTCAGTGATATATAGGTGACTTGAGCTCCCTGATCAAATAAGGGGCTAGCAACAGGGTCCAGGAACATGGCAGGGTCAGCTGCAGGGCCTATCTTACAGATCCCCATGGTCCATGCTCAGTTGCCATTCCCCACTGGAGGACTCACCACCTTCTGGAAAAGGTTCTGCATGTTGGCTTGTTCTCCTATGAAGTCCTGCCAGCTCTTCTGTTGCTCAGCAGGCCTGTTGAGCAAAGTCTGCTTCTCCGGATGGTGGGACTGCGAGAAGCTTTGCAGAATCTTCAGCATCTCTTTCTATCGTTTTACAGGGTCTCCTCCATTGTCCAAGCCACCACACTCTCATTCCAGCGAAGATCCCAGACAAGCCCCCATGTGTGGCAGGATGGGCTTTCTCCTAGTACTTTCTAGCCCACAAATAGCTTAGCTACATCTTCTGATAAAAGACCCCATGCCATTTATTTACAGCAGTCTTTTCTATTACCTTTACAGTCTATGCAATCTCATCCCAACAGTAACATGGAGACCCCAGCTCCTGAAGTAAGGAAGGAAAATAGCACTCACACCTCTAATTCCTCCCCCTTCATACTGCTGTCCTATGCCTTTTCTCCCATCTAGGTTAATGAGATAATTAGCTTTTTAACACCCTCCAGTCCATCAGCTGGGAGTGGTTCCCATACTCAGGTGTGCTCTGAGGTAACTAACTGGAGTTGCAGTGATCAGACTGCTGCCTCAGGTGCTGTTGCTCAGCACTCTGTCACAGTATCATAATGTGATTGTGCAAAGATTTGAGTAAAAAAAGTTGTGTGTGTATGCACCTGCATGTGTGTAAAAATACATACGGAGGTCATTGTCAAAAATGCAGCAGTAAAATTAGTATTCAGTACAATAGTTAGCTCAAAATCCCTTACATTACCCATAGTTCTAGGTCTCAAAATATGCCAGAAAATTTAGTTTTTGCAGAATACATGCCCATAAATATTTTACAAGAAGATAGACCCTGAAGATTCCTCCACAAAATGAATTCCTGAAACCTTAACAACACAATTTAGTAGAAATAAGTCAGGAGTTCTAAAGTGGATGTTGCCACTTCCTGTTAGTTTTATCCTCTCATATAGCTATTTTTATAAATCACAAGTGACTGATGATTTATAAAGTTTGGTTGCAGCCAATCTGAAAATCAAAGTTAAAAAATTAGATAGGAAGTATTTTAAAGTAATTGTTCTGTAATACAATGGTCCTGCTTTCCTCTGACAGAACACTGATTTGGTGAGCTAAGTACCTGATCAAGCGCTAATACAATGTAGGAAAACGTAATTTTATTTACTTACATGCATAACATTAGTTGAGAGGGAGGAGGGAGAAATCAGTAAATTTAGTGCAGCTAGGGGGATATTTGTTCAATTAATGTGGTATTTTCTATAATGATTTCTGATTACCAAAATGCATAGTACAAATGGTAATCAGTGCCCCTTTCAAAGCAAGTGCTAATGCTAAGTACCTCCTATCAGTTTAATCACAGTGTGTGATTCATACAGTAATGTGTCATAATTGCCCCCCACAAAGTTGGCTTGAGGGTCTCATTTCATTTTAATATCACTGGACTTTATAAATTACTGAAACTCAACATGGTTTCCTTGAATGTTGCATACTTCATTGAGAGTTCTAGATGCACAATTAATCTTAAATAAGGTTATCATAAGAAGAGTGATTTTTTTTATTTAAAAAAAAACCTTTTCTGTAATAAGATAAAAAATTAATAGTAATGCTTTTAAAATTTCATATTGCTAGGCACTTTTCTTTTTACCTTAAGATCTATTCTGATTGCAATCTCTTCAGATAATAAAATCTATTCTTTCAACAAGGGTAGATTAACAGAAATAAAAAGCTTTCTGATGCAACCATACACAGTTTCAGACACCAGGGGTTTTATTCTCATTTTGATGCACCAGGAGTTGCACATATAAATCATTGCACATTGAGATGAAACTATAACTCTTAACAAACTTTAAAAAAATCAGAGAAAGCTAAACAACATATGAACTTGATGCTGTGCATTATTTTGAGAAACTACAGCCAAAAAGGCGATTTAAGACGCCACTTAGCATGCAGAATTTTCTTGAGATTACTGAATATAAAGTCCCGGACTTCAAATTTTCATATCCACTCACAGAAGTTAGTGTATAGTTAGCTAGAACAGATTGAATTATTCATGGGTGAATATATTCTCCCACAAACCGAACCCTTATTGCCTGTTTGTGAATTATTCGCTAACCAGTCCTGAATTTTTTTTTATTAACATGTTTGTTATTCACAAAATGTTCACTGAATACTTTATGGGAACAAATTGTTTGTTTAACTGTGCATTTTGGCTGTTTGTTATCTGTGGCATGTGGCTGTACAGTTTCTACTCTTTGAGAGAGTTCAGAGTGGCTGCTTAGGAGGCAGAAGAGGGAATGCCTTTCGGAAGGTAAAGATCCATGCCCAGTGGTCACTGAAGTAGATGGATGAAAGTTTTCATGCAAATCCTTTTTTTTATGCCAAATAACACAGATTTGGGGTGATCAAAACAATTCATAAATATGGGTTTAATTAGCTTCATTGTCTACAATAAGGTTGCCAGGGAGTTTAGCACTGGTCTCAATTAAATCACTGGTTGCACTGGCTGGAGTTTTTGGCGAAATACCCTAGAGTATTCGAACTCAAGACTTTATTCCTTTTTAATAAAACTGCTGAACCATTCCATTATTTTATATTGCCTCTCTGAACTCCCTCAGGGAATAGCCTGTTTGCAGTCTTCCTTTTCAGTGGATTCACTGTTATACCAGATTCAGGTCTGCTCTTCATTAACAATAATTCATAAACCTCCAGCTGTGCTCCTAACCCTGACAGAGAGCTGCCAAACAAAGCTTGTTAGATAAATCACCAATCAGTTTTGAAAAAAACACCCAGCTCTGGTTCTAAAAACACTCAGCTCATCAACCATCACTTGGTTTCCAGCCATGCATTGCAGAATCTGTGCCTGTTTCTGCAAGCCCTCAGGAATTCACAGATTTTATCACAATGTTTGCCTTTCAGATTGGATCTTTATTCAGCTCTTTAATGAAAGTATTGTACCTGAAGACTTAGCATTTGTCTTACACTGCATCTGGGGGTGAGCCTCCCAGTCACAGTTTTATGCTACTGAGGCTCTGGCTAGCACACTAAAAATAGCTGTGTAGACATTTTTTGACATACCAACTCAGACTAGAGCTTGAATTTTCAAACTTGGGGGATGAGGTGGGCTTGAGAGCCCAAGACCTAGCCTGAGTTGGTACATCTACACAGCTATTTTTAGTGCACGGTCGTGAGTCTGTGGACCTGGGCTGGGAGGCTCACTCCCAGATGTATTATAGACATTCTCTGATAGGCTTCCCTATTAATTGTATTGTGCAATGGGTAGGTTTTGCATCAGAGCTTTTCAAATGGTGGGAAGGGTGTTCTTACTAGTGCAGGTCAATTGTTTAGAATGTAAATGATCACTGGAAAGTTACCAAAGAGGGTTCAAGTTGCTTTTGATCCCATTAAAGAACAGTCCCTAATGAAAGCTTAACAAAATAAGAGACTTATTTCCACAGTAAAACTTATTTCCACACAGTGTTAATGTATGAATAAGGAATATGTATTAAAAAAAAATAAAAAAAAAAAACATGACATTAGAAAGCAGAAAAAAACCCATGAAAATATGAAATCCCAGGAACTATCAGTTTTGGTCTCTTGAGAAGATCACTTCCAGATTCATGAACAGGACTTTGGAACAAATGAAGAAGAGACATATTACTCTGAACAAAGACTTTTCAAAGGCAGAATCTCCTAGCAAGGCACTGACTGCACTGTGGTTATGCAAGGAAAGGGATAGGGGTTAACAAGTTGATGATTCAGATGAAACCATCACAGACACATAGACTTTAAGGTCAGAAGGGACCATTATGATCATCTAGTCTGACCTCCTGCACAATGCAGGCCATACAATCTCACCCATCCACTCCTATAACAAACCCCTAACCTATGTCATATTTAATTTCCTGCCACAAGTTAATATACAGAATGAATGCAGCATTGGAAAGAGTCCCATTCATTCAGGTTTAGGTGAGTCTTCTGGCTTCTTGTCAATATTGCCTTGCCTGTCCTGAAAACAAAGTGTCATCTCAAACATCTATCTTAGAGGAGAGAGGGTGCAGAGTAGGTCAACCAACATGGTACTCAGCCTTAAGATTAGAATATCTGAAGACAGAGTAAAAGAGTTGGACAGATTTTCACAGAGAAAAAAGGTGATTATGCACATTTTCAGCCTTAAAGGTTTACACAAAATGCAGAAAACGAGTAGCTATCTTGTGGAAGCTCAGCTTGCAATGCCTGTATCTTCAGTCTTTTTTAGTCTATCACAGCTGGGCAGCTTGCTCAGTCTAAGTGTCATGTCTCAAGTCATGCTCTTGGTGACAATGCACAACCACCTCAACAAATAGAAAGGCTACCAATTCATTTCTGCAACTACTGTACATATTACGAACAGAAGTCAGGTTTTCTTTATACTTTAAAAAAGAAGAAGAGGGATTGGTTGTCACCAGACAATTTGTTGTGCAGAGGTCTTACTCTAAGTTCTCCAAAGTAACATAAATTGTTTATGAACATCAGAGAAAGGTGAAGACAAACAGATGGGTACAAAGTGGACTGCTTAGGTTAAAAGGACTTGTGATAAGAGGTCTGCAAGGCAGGTAAAGTCATAGGTTGGCATGGGAATGAGCTGAAAGATTCCAGAAACAGGAAGAAATATTCATAATTGAAAGCACAAAAAATGTGTCTGGAATGGCTAATGTTAATGAGATTAGGTTGTGATCTTTTCCCGAATATTGCTTGTCTGAGGTCACTAAATGGAAGAAGGGTGACACAGATTGGACACAGCAAGCTTTACTATCATGACTGACATCCCTTCCATCTCCTGGGACCCTGGGATCCACCATGACTCCAATAGGCCTTTGCCATCCTGATCCTGAAAGGCATCCTAAATACACCAAACAAGAAAGAGTGAACTGTTGACATTAGCCCCTCCACTGGCTTTGGCCAAATCCTGAGCACGGGATATAAAGATTGGGTTTCTGTTCTCCCCAATGCTTCCCTCATTTAATGACCCGCAGATAATGTCCAAAAAACACCCCCTACCTTTTTTCTGCCCTTTCCTCTCTCTTTTCTTTTGTATTCCATGTAATAAGAATGTGGTTGAGCCAGCCAGGACCAGTCCACCTTTAAAAGCCTACTGTAAGCCTGTGACCAAAGAGGAAGCTAAAGCAACACTCTGGTACAAGTTTACTAGGCCTCGGAATGGCTGATAAAACCACATGCTGAGTGCCAATGTTTCTCCAGCAGAAAGGTTGCAAGCGAGAGGCAGCACTAGAGATAGAAGCTGCATTTACTCTCTTTAAAAGCAGCAAAGAATCCTGTGGCACCTTATAGACTAACAGACGTTTTGGAGCATGAGCTTTCGTGGGTGAATCCATGTCATAACTTTAGTCCCAGATTTGGACCTTAGCGTCCAAAATATGGGGGTTAGCATGAAAACCTCCAAGCTTAGTTACCAGCTTGGACCTGGTACTTGCTGCCACCACCCAAAAAATTAGAGTGTTTTGGGGCACTCTGGTCCCCCTGAAAAACCTTCCCTGGGGACCCCAAGACCCAAATCCCTTGAGTCTCACAACAAAGGGAAATAATCCTTTTTCCCTTCCCCCCTCCAGGTGCTCCTGGAGAGATACACAGACACAAGCTCTGTGAATCCAAACAGAGTGACTCCCCCTCTCCGTTTCCAGTCCTGGAAACAAAAGCACTTTCCTCTTCACCCAGAGGGAATGCAAAATCAGGCTAGCAAATCCAACACACACAGATCTCCCCCTGATTTCTTCCTCCCACCAATTCCCTGGTGAGTACAGACTTAATTTCCCTGAAATTTCCCAGAAAAGAAAACTCCAACAGGTCTCAGAAAGAAAGCTTTATATAAAAAGAAAGAAAATACATACAAATGGTCTCTCTGTATTAAGGTGACAAAATACAGGGTTGATTGCTTAAAAGAATATTGAATAAACAGCCTTTTTCAAAAAGAATACAAATCAAAGCACTCCAGCACTTATATTCATGCAAATACCAAAGAAAAGAAACCATATAACTTACTATCTGATCTCTTTGTCCTTACACTTAGAAACAGAAGATTAGAAAACAGAACTACTTCTCCAAAGCTCAGAGAAAGCAGGCAGACAGACAACAAAGACCTCAGACACAAAATTCCCTCCACCCAAAGTTGAAAAAATCTGGTTTCCTGATTGGTCCTCTGGTCAGGTGCTTCAGGTGAAAGAGACATTAACCCTTAGCTATCTGTTTATTCACCCACGAAAGCTCATGCTCCAAAACGTCTGTTAGTCTATAAGGTGCCACAGGATTCTTTGCTGCTTTTACAGATCCAGACTAACACGGCTACCCCTCTGATACTTTACTCTCTTTGTTATTCTTCTTTTGGTCCTTTTTGTGTTTCTTTTGTTTTGTCTTAAAAAAAATAAAATAAAAAGGATCAGACATCAGCAACAACTGCTGTAGATGAGCTCCAGATCATCTCAACTAACATTTTCACTTTACTCCCAGAATAACAGAGTATCTTTGATACCATCTAAAAAAGCCTGTCAGACAGCAGGTTTTTCCCTACAAAAGATGTTATGCAACAAAACAGAAAAGGGAATAAGATATGCCATTATACTGAAAGTCTTACTTAATATTTTACATTTCAAATGTTTAAAACTGTTTTTCTTCTTTTTCTGTATCTTTAATAAAGAATTTATTATTATTGTTATGATGGAAATAAGTCGGCATAACTTGACACAAAACCCTTGACCACACTTAACTGTTTAGTGTTGTAACAGTGAACAACAACTTCATTAACATTTCCCTAGACAACCTTCAACCTCCCTTATCAACACAACAGATTCCCCTCCCCCCCATTTTAAAACAACCAAAAAAAATCACCCCTAAGGACTCCACTTCAGGATTTACAATGTGCTAAGTACATGGTGGAAGTTTAAGACAGGACTTTATGGGAGTAGTTAATACTCTGTAGATACCCAGGACACACCTGCAATAGAGATGAGGTTTACATCAGTATTGATTCTTAGTCTTTTTATTTATGAAGCCCTTGGTAACCTGAAACAAAATACAAGCATGCCAGTTTTCTATTTTAAGAAAGCACAGTTCAGTACATAGATGTATAAGTTTTAAAATTTCATACCCAAGGATTATTTAAAATGTGAACTTCATAAAAGATATTCCAGGGATCTCATAACCATTGTTACAGAGCATTCATGTTTTCAAAAATAATTAAAGCCGAAGTTCTTGGATATATCTTGCCAAGGTCATCTGACGATTATTCCCTGATCTGCATTGTCTGAAAGAAATAAATAGCAGTGTGAATTGTAATTACTCAAAGCATTACAGAATAAAGCTACAGTAAATTCCTTCACAGTTGAACTGAAATGTTTAACACATGGAAACTCTAATTGACAATTCTGTATCAAAGTGTAAATTTGTCAAGGAAGGATACACAACAAGTTTTTTTTTTAACATCTCAGTGAGTGCTGTTGTGATTTGGATCTATTACTTCTGAATACTGCATGAAGCTGACAAGCACTTGTCATTTAAAGACCACATGGAGGCATTTAGTTTTCCATTTAGACATAATAACACATTATGCAAATAACCTTGCCAAGGAAAGCTGGAGGCTTACATGAAATAAACTGTCAAACACCAGTTGCTAATAAATGAACATTTCTGTATAGATTGTCTTAATTTGGGGAGTTAAAAAATAAATGTGGTAGATAGAATATCTTACTATTGTAAGCTGTATAGAAGTTCAATGCAGAATTACATGCAGTGAAATTTTGAACACAAAATTAACACTCCTTGCCTGTGATGAAATTTGTCTGTTCTGGAAATAAGTTGAAATTTTAATAAGTCTGTAAAACATTTCAAATATAAGACAACCTGCATCAAACAAACAAAAAAAAGCATTTTGACTTTATGCCATATGAGTAAGAAAATCAGGAAAATCACTGGGTTCATTAGTAGTGCTCACATAGGACCCAGTTTAGCCAAACCTAGATGAAGCCAATCTCTTCACTTCGGGTGATCTCTCATTCCTTTATGAACTACTAGCACATCATCTTTTTTTTCTTTTCTTTCTTCTTTTTTTTTTTGTCAGCCAATAAGGCAGCATCCTTTTCCTTTTGTTAGTTTTTTAAAGTTATCGGTGTTTTCAGTGCTAATGGAACTAGCAGGATCAGGCCCTACGCCTGGACCATGCACTATTAAAGCCAATAGGAGTTTTTTCCAGTGACTGCAATAGAAGCAGGAGCAGACCCATAGTTCACACTAGTGTAGGTTATGTAAACTGTCCCACTATTTTTACCAGTGTATCTTGATTCTAACCTCCAACATCCCTGATACTTCAGTCTTGGGTCTTTCCTGAGCAGAGGACTGCCAGTCATGCCTAACTACACGGCATTTCTATGAATTGTGGATATCATATTTCTATGAGAAATGGAGACTAGGACGAAACTATCAAACTTATTTTCATGTGTGACGTAAGCACAATTCAAGAACTCAGGTCTTCAGCACACAGACCTCAATCCTTCGTAATGGAGATGTCAGATAGAATTGTTTAAAATAAACAACATGGAACATAAATAGTTCAGGAAATTTGTAATGGGATCAGAGTCTTTCAGATACAAGTAAATGGTATGTGTCCAGCCCACATCAGCAGTGAATGAATGAATGAATGTTTAAAGAAATTAATCAAAGATAGATTACCTCTTTAAAATCCTTGCTACATCACCTCACAAATGTATTTTATCAATATGGTACCAAAACCCAAATGCCTCCTTATAGAAAAGTGGCTGTTAAGAACAAGATAATTATGATACGGTAAAAATGACTTACTTCCCATTAGCCAGATTGTGTAATATTAAAATGAAGTAACTACATTCATATTTGTCTCATTGGTTAGTAAAAGTTCCCAAAGCTGAATATTTCTCTAAGGTGATGTCAAAACACTGAGGGATTAACTTATTTGTGTATTCTATAATTTAAGAAGAATACAGATGGTTCCTGAAGTCAGAGAATATTCTGTTTTGGGGTGTAGTCGTATCTCATTGCAATTATTAGTCATTCTCAAAGCAGAAGTTGCTAAAAAACAGGTCTTAACTAAAAACAGGCAGTTGTGATCAGGCTCTATTCATGCAGGGCAAACGCTTATTGAAAGATATTGATTTGCAGCTCATTCACTGCAGAAATAGCCTACTTACTAAATATTTAATCTTGCTTTTGAAGGCAAATTAAATTCAACAGACAGTTTTGGTGCTAAATTTAGAACTTCTCTCCTTGTTTCTATTTTTAATAATGAGAATAAAATACAGTTGTTTCCAAGCTGGCACCTTCTTCACCCTTTAGGAAACTACACTCTAAATTAATACTGTGTCAGAAATCCAGCCTTAATTAGCCTAATCAAATAACATTTCTACTTTAGGGAAGAAGGATTAGAGTCTAATCTACTAAAACGGTTCCAGGCGTTTATATCTGAGTAACTGTTTGGGATGTAACCAATTTTTTTTTTTTTGCTTCTTTTTAATTAATAGTTCAAGGCTATTTTCCTCTTTTTTGGAAACTGAACTGATGGATTTGATTTTCCATTGGGAATTTAGCCTTTAAAAAAGGTATTCATTAAATTTTGCTTTACAAACTAGCGTCCATGTAGTTTAAGGTATGGTACAGGGGACACTTTAATCAAGTAAATGGCATGGCCTTCTCTGGTTCAGGCAGGATGGTTTGGGGAGGCAAATGGTTTGCAAGTTACTTTAAGAGGCTATCACACGATGAAGCTGATACTTACAATGATCCAACCAATCTTTAATCACTAAGAAGTTTGAGGATTACACTGTACTCCCTTCTGAATGATTGATGAGAATATTAGCTTTCATTTGAAACCAAGCGGACTACACATTTTAGAATCCCATTGCAAGGGAATCTTGAGACAGTTTAAGATGGTCACCACCTTCCATTAGTCCATTCAAACAACTTTGTCAATTATCCACATTCATTCGCTCCCAAACTGCAAAGGATTTAAATAAACTGCCAACTATTTGCAGTAGGAACTCATTAAACAACTGGAATCCAACGTATTTTTTGAGGTCCCACATATATTAAGGACATCATTAACACTCAAAGGCATTTGAAAATATATTTCCTCATGGGGACTTTGATGGCTATCAAATAAGCAGGGAATTTGCGCTGCTTCATAGCTTTGAAGGCAGACACCATCAAATTGAGTCAATGAAAATACACCCATTTGTATAATATTCCCACCACTTTTGGTTCAAAGCAAAAATTGTCCCTGAGTTTTCATTCAGCTACTTTAGCTGTTTTTCATTTATTCTGAGATAACAGTCCACTCCAAACTAAATAATTTTCTGATCAGAAAAAGACGATTATTTCTCTTTTCAAAAGACAATCTTTTCTTTGAAGCCATAGCTGAGACAAGCTGGTCACTTTTCAAGGAGACTAAGTTTTCTTTTGCTAGGCTCTTTGGTCAAATAAATGAAAAGAAAAAAACCTGTTGATTCCTGCTCATCGAACTGGCATTTATTTTCTGTGGTGGTCAAAGTCTATAATTTTGCAGAAACTCCATTCAGGTCTTGCCAGAGTAAATGCAACATTTGAACACTAGAGAAACATCAGGAAAGTTGTCTTTCTGCTACTTGCAGGGTTGTTACTTCTGTGAAATATTAAGGGATTATTAAAATGGAAATATAGTAAATGGAAAGCATAAAGATACTGATATCAAAACCTGAAAGCATAGTAAGGATCATCATGAACTTTGATATTGCAGCTGTAGAAACAATTTTTCCTAAAAGGATATAAATATGGGCTTGACTCTGCAAGTTGCTGAGCACTGTGGTTCTGATCCAGCAAAGTATTTAAGCACATGCTTACCCTTAAACACCAGTCGTCCTACTGAATTCATTGAAGCTTTGCTGGGCTAGGGACAAAGGGTTCAGCACATTGCATGCATTAGCTTTAGCTTAATTTTTCTTACCTTAGACTGATTTAGTGCACATTAGTTCTCCACATTGATGTATGTCAGTTTTCTTTTCATCCAAAGTTGTATTTTTTAGAGTTTACTGATATTCCTAAAAGGCCTGACCAAAACCACACTAAGTCAATGGAAAGATTCCCATTGACTTCTATAGGTTCAGGATCAGGGCCCAAGTTGCCCCTTCAGAAAAAAACAGTTTTCTGAATCCCTCACTGCTAAATTAGTTGCAAGTTTAGAATCACAACATTATTTTTATTTATACAGAATGCTTCCTAAATTTCAAAGCTTTCCATATCTTTTGGAATGCTCCAGATAAACTTTTAAAACCATCATATTGGCCAGCCATCTGATGAACATCTGGCTAGAAATGTAAACAAATGGACAAATGCAAACATGAACCTTTCAGTCATCCCTTGTGAATCCCAGTATTTATTAAGCCAAGATGTTGCTTAATGTGCTTAGGTATAGGCTACATACTGTGTACATGGTAGTAGTAGCATCACCGATCTGAACACAAGGAGGAAAATGTTTAGATGAAGAGATTCATGTAAGAGGCCCCAACATACCACTGACATAGTTGTGGGGAAGAGAGCAAATCTTCATTACACCGTTCATTTCACTCATGTGACAGCTGATTTTAAACAACTACCAGCAGCTTCACTAACCATAATCCTCATCATTGTGTAAATACTGCAGAACTGCTATAGGCTTATATGTAGAGAGTGCTGACATTATCAATTCTCTGATCAAGTAACAGAAAGAGAGACTATCCTAATGGAATGGCTAAAGCCTGTTTTTTGTTCTTAGCACAGTTAAACAAAAAACGGCGATTGAATTTAGGAATTAGTGTGATAAAAATACAACTACTGGTTTTCTCAACTTGTGATCTGACAAGAGCATCCTTGGTAGAATTTTATTACGTTATTATTTCACTGCTCTACTCCTGATACAGCCAATCCTCTTGGCAGAGTTTATATTAATAAATAATTATCTGTGACATGAAGGAAGAGATGCATAAAAGACATACAAATGTTCTTTTATTGCAGGCAGTATTTTAATAAACAAAGACAGAATTGAAAGTTGTGTTAATCCTGGCCTTCTCATCTAGCATACTATTGAAATAACCCCCGAAAGCACTGTAGAAAGGCACAACTGAATTGCACATAAAAAGGCACAACTGAATTGCACTTGACTTCTAGATTATACTGTCTCTCCTTACAGGACATATCTTTATAACAAAGATTTAAAAGAGGATACGTCTTATACAAGGGCCGTTCAGCAATTTTACTTGTTTTGTGATCTAGAATGCATTAATAATGTTATTCTTTTACATTTAACATTTATAAAACACATGGCATAAAAAAAAGTTTGCAGTTCTCACAGTCTAAACCATAAACAAAGTGCCTCCAGGATTCATTTTAATGAGAAATGCCAGTGTTGCACAGCAGAAGTCTTGGGATGGGCAATGCACACAAGTAGATTAATTATAATTTAGGAGATAAGAAATGTGTGAATTTTATAACAGCTCTTGTAGAAAATAAATATACTGTTAATCACTGACAGTTTTATGTTCTCAAAGGTATTATTAACCTATAAATATATGTCACATACATTTAGGAGTTTAAAATGCTGGATATTTATTTATTTATATTTGCAGGCTACTAGCGTTTCTCCCCTTGTAACTAGCAAGGTTTTTTTACTGTGGAGTTAGTACAGGGTTTCCAGAACATAGTGCAGAATGCATCAAATATACAGCATGATTACCTATTAGTCCTGTGCACATTTGAAGAATATAGATTTATAATCATCAACATTCTAGCTAAGCTACAACTCCAATCTGTGCTGGAATAGTCATTTAGACTTTCTCAAAATCCCTCTACTGGATTTCTGGAAGCTGTTTGCAAGTTAAAGCTTCTTCTCCATCCCAAAGTGGAATTTCTCTGCTAGAGAATTCACTTCTTAACTTCCTCCAGCAAATCCAGTTGGCAGCCAATAGTCTGATGTTGGTAGTAAAATCTGTAGCCTTCAAAGTGGCAGGTGATGATAGACTAGAATTTTAATAGCCTAAGGAATTGATTTACAACCTATTTAGCCTATATGATAGTTAATGTATAAATTTTGGTTGCATTTCAGAGATGGACTGCATTTGATTTACAAGGTAAATATATTAATCTCGTATGGTGGGTATGTAGAAGATTTACCAAATTGCTGAATGGGTAGATTTATCTGTGATCAAAACCTGTCATGGATATAAACTATATCAATGATTTCCTAAGAAATCTTGTTATGGAAAACCTCTAGATACAGATCCATAATATCTGGACAATTATATCAGCAGAATTCCAGTTATGGATCTGTATCTAGAGGTAGTAGTTCAGCATTTTGGAACTACCACCCAGAGTAAAAGTAACGTCACAAAATCCATTTAATCTGCAGCATTTCTCCTGTTTGTTGCAACTAAACTTAACTCCTAATTTTCCCTGATGTTGTAGCCATTCCATAATGACCTTCAGAAATTCAGAGTCACTGCTGATGTCATTAGGACTCTAAGATTCAGACTGAAGTTCAAAGACGTCTTTGAATAAGATTGAGGGTTTAAAATTCTACACTTTTAGAGATTTCAGCGTGAAAGCAGCACTTGTAAAGCAAAAGTATTTTTCCATTCACCAGCGAAAAAGGTAGAAATTTGAACTTTTCCCCATATGGGGTCAAATCTGGCAGACCTTCCTCATACTCAGCTCCCACGGAAATGGATATGTTAGTAAAACATGCAAGTTTTAAGTGTGTAAGAGTCCTTTGAATTACCATCATTCAGTAAGCTGTGACAAAGGAAAGAATCTTTTTTTCCTGGATGTTCTGCTACTTAGCACCAGTGCACACAGTAGCTAAAGCTGATCAAACTACTTATTGCAAATTTAGTGCACACACCCCAACTCCCCATTTGTAGGTTGATCTCAGTTCCTGTAAATATATTCATTATTTATTAGTATCCAAATAACTCATGCAAACAAATTTAGGTTGGGTTGACTTCAACTATGTTACTTTGGTGCTTGTGATTGGTCACATAGTATTGTTTCTGGTCTCTGATTAGATTAAATTCTCTAAGCAGGAGAATCATAAACAACAAGTAATGCACTTTATTCATCCAAAAATTCATATTAAATTTATCTATGTTAAAATTTGTAAAATCTTTAGGAGTCATTAGCATTTTAACAAATTGCTGGCAACTGTCTTCTTGCTACTGGCAAATCATATTAGCCTCAAAATATGTGAGTGAACCACACTCGGTACCATTGTTCATGAAAATATTCACAAATAACTTCTTGTGTTATTCAACCAAGTTAAATAGCAGTTATAATTCAAAATATTGAAATAGATCTCAGGCACATAAACACATTTTATCCCCATTAAAAACGTTGTTTATCTTCAGAAAACAAAGGGGAACAAATTTTGTGACTTCAGTCCATCTTTCCTTTGAAGACTACCCCTCCCTCTTGTTGGTTATGTTTTGGTTTTGCCAGTCCAAAAGCAAGGTTGATTCAGATCTCATTTTCTTCAAATCTTCCAAGTTCAGGATCTTTGGGTTCTGGTTTTAGCTAACTTCTTTTTCAGTTAAAACCAAGCATGAACTGAAAGGGTGGTTTTGGTCTTGCAAAAATCTAATCAGCTTGGGTTTTGTCTTGCAAGACCAAAACCAGGAGTAATTCAGATCCATGTCCTACTTATGTGCTATCGGATTGACCAAGCCACCTGATTAGCTGCAGGAGTCACCAGAGTGATGTTTAAGCTCAGCAGCAGCAGTCTAGTGAGTACTCATGTGCTCTTTACCTGCCCCAAGCCCCAGCCCCACCCTGGCTGGCCCTTTAGATCAGAACAGACTCACAGCATCAACTTCCAACTCTTTGCTGCTGCTATAAAAATCCCATTGTTGTGTGGTGGAATTATAACATCAAACAAAAACAACCAACCAGTTATTAATACAGTACACCTGATTTTAGTTCAATGCAGCCTCCAAAAGATGCAATTTGCAAAAGATCCAATTATTAGAGAGATTGGATGGTCTTGTGGCTAATGCTCTAGACTATGACTCTCATCAGTTCAACTCCCAGGCCTGTCACAGTCTTCCTTTTAGATATTAATTACTTCTAGATAGAATAGAATAAATAGAAGTTAGAATTAGATAGTTAGACTGCACATAGGACTGTTCATATAATACAAAAAGTAATTGGTGAATAGTTTCATAAAACACCAAGTTTGGCTCACTAGTATTTTCTGAATATTATTTATTATTTGCAAGTATTACGACAGACACTAATGGGTTGTGAGCTGGTCACTTCCTCTCTCTGTGCTTCAGTTCTCCATCCGTAACATTTTTCCACGCTTTGTCCATCTTGTTTATTTAAGCTGTAAAATCTTCAGGGCAGGGGTAAGATTTTCAATAACATCTAAGTGACAGCATCAGTGGAATTCATAGCTCTGTATTAGGTACACAGGCTCCCCATGCATTGAATCCCTTAAAAAGGGGTTCAGAGACGCCAGCAAGCTCTGCAGAGAGATGCCTAAGATAGCTAATAGGAAATACTGAGGAGAGGACTGAGCTCTCTGAGGTAATTAGGCACCTCATTTTGGGCTGAAGAGAGGTGCTTCCTTGCACTCCAGATTCTCAACTGTGAGCCCTCTTCTAGAATTTGGGCTGGCCTGGCTAAGATGCCGAGAGAGAGAGAGACTTCATTATAGTCAATAGCCCAGGGGTTAGGAAACTTGCCTGGGATGTGAAGCAGGGACTTGAACCTGATGCTCTGCAGGAGAGACTGAGAGACCCACCCCAGAATATTCTAAGCCTCTGCTTCAAATCTGGTTGTCCCACATCCCAGATGAGTGCTCTAACCACTGGGCTATTGGGGAGCTTGGGACACCCACCCATCTTCTCAACAAAAGGTTCCAACCTGCTTGGCCCAGTTGTATTTTGTGAGGGGTAGGTATGTTCAGAGCATGCCTACTGGATCAGACCCCTCAGGCGAGATAGGTAAAGAATGCCAAATTTGTGAATCTCTAGAGTACCTCATTAGCTGAGGGGTGGCATCAGAACTTAGGCAGCTTTTTCACTGGTGGCCATGCACAATGTAGGTGCATAGGAAATTTAGGCACCCATAGGTTAGGCGGCAGCTGAGCAGTGATGTTGTGAATGTCAATGGAGCCTTAATGTTGGACTTCAGCACATAAGAGAAGGTTATTCACTCTGTTCAGTAACTGAGGTTATTTGAGATGGTTGTCCCCATAGGTGCTCCACTTTAGGTGAATCTGCATTCCTGCAACTGCAACTGGAGAATTTCAGTAGCAGTGCCTGATTGGGCTGCACATGCACTAGCCCCATCTCATGCCATCTCTGGTGGTTACATAATTCCTTCTCCTTCCCCAAGTTCCTTCTCCATCACAGAGTCCCTAGCAGGACATTCTGAAGTAGAGGGGAGGAGGGTGGGTAGTGGACCACTCACAGGGACAACCATCTCAAAGAACCTCAGTTACTGTACAAGGTGAGTAACCTTATTGTATTCTTCAAGGGGTGTTCCTATAGGTGCTCCACTTTAGGTCACTGTAGAGCAGTGCACTTCACTGGAAGGAAGGGGTTTCAGAGTTGCATTTGTGATGGATAAGACAGTAATTCCAAGCATAGCATCTGATGTCAGTCCTGCTCTATTTTGTGATGCTCTAAACGTGTGAGCTGATGCCCAGGTTGCTGCGTTGCAGATGTCCATGATGGGTACATTGTTGAGGTAAGCTATTGATGTAGAAAGTGATCTAGTAGCATGTGTGCAGGCCCAGGTGGGGATTGTAGTTGGTGGTGGTAGCAAATTTCAACGCATCCAGAGATCCATTTCAACAGCCTTTGCTTGGATATGGTGGTTCCTTTAAATCTTTCTTTGATAGATCTAACTTTGATGACTTTCTGAAGAGTTTAGTCCTTACAGTGTAAAATGCTAGAGCCCTTCTGACATACAGGGTGTGGAACATCATTTCTTGTTTGTTCCCATGAGGTTTTGGAAAGAACGATGGGAGATGGAATGAGGAAGCTATTTTAGGTAAAAATTTTGGATGTGGCCTTAGATTTATCTTGTTTTGGAAGCATATTGTCTACGGGGGTGTGCCATGACAGCCCCAAGTTCTCTGACTAATCACGTGGATGTGATGGTGACAAGGAAGCCACCTTCATTGAGAGGCGGCAAAGAGGACATGTCACCATGTGTTCAAATGGGGTACCAGTAAACATTGTAGCACTAGATTAAGGTTCCATGGTGGAGTAAAGGGCTCGTACTTTGGGATAAAGGTTACAACATCTTTGAGGAATTATTTAGTAGTAGGGTGACCGAAGTCTGAGAACTCATCAACATTGATGGAAAGCCATGATTTCCATGAGATGTACTCAGGGGCCTGATTTCTTGAGTTCCACTATATAATCTAATACCACTGGTAAAGAAGAAGAGGTAGTCAACACTGTTTGTCTATTCTGGCACCATATGTGGAATCTCTTCCATTTGTGCAGGTAAATATATCATGTAGTAGACCATCTGCTGTTTAATAATATGGTCCTTACCTCCTCTGAACAGGTCATTTCATTCCCTTGGAACCATGCCTTCAGGTGGAGTATTTCCAGATTTGAGTGGCAGACCTGGCCTGCATCCTGGGACAGGATGTGGAAAAGGGGAAGACTGCATGGTGGGCACACTGCCATCTTCAACAGGTTAGGGAACCACATTTATCTGGCCACATGAGAGCTATCAAATGACTCTGGATTTGTCGGTCCTTATCTTGTGTATGACCCTGGATAGGAGAGGGCTTGGGGGAAAAAGCCTGCAGTAGAGGCGCATCCCATTTGATGATAAAGCATCATCCAAAGGTCAGGGTCTCAAGCCAGCTCTTGAGCAAAAATGTAGGCACTTGGAATTCTGGGTTGTAGAGAAGAGGTCTATATTTGGGGAACCCCAGCATTTGAATTCTTCTGTAACACTTTGGTGTTTATTTTCCACTTATGGTCCTAAGAGACTTTTCTGCTCAATGTGTCCATAGTGGTGTTTGGCATCCTGGTAGTTAGGAGGCTGAGATGTTGTGATGGAAGCACCAGTTCCACAATCTCATTGCTTCTGTGCATAGGGAGTGCTATTGTATCCCTTCTTGTTGGTTTATATAAAACACACAAGCAATGTTGTCCATCAATACTTTTATGGCTTTGTTCTTGATCATGGGCAGAAAGTGTGAGCATGCCTTGCAGACTGCTCATAGTTTCAGTAGTTTTAGATTCCGAGGGCGACAACCTGCCCTGGGTTGTGTGGTTGTGTAAGTGTGCCCCCCAATATATTAAAGAAACATCCATTGTAAGTATAATTGGTGGAAGGGGTCTGTGTGAAGAGAACTGCTCCATGAACATTGTGTAGTTGAGTCCACTGGTCTTAGAGGGTTTTTTACTTTGATTGTCATCATAAGGCACTTGTTTATAATATGTGTGACGGGTTCAGTCACAGAGATCCTAGATGCTGATCAACCTGCTGAAACTACCTCTGACCCCATTTTCAACTGCCAATTTGGGACTCCAGAACCCTGTCTTGTTGAGCCAAACACACCAGCCATCTGCAACACAGACCCAGGGTCTGAACCATGCCCCCAAAGCTGCAGACTTTAACCAAAAACCACTCAGCAAGTATTCCTGTCTCCAGCACCCAGACACCCAGCTCCCAATGGGATCCAAACCCCAAATAAATCCATTTTACTCTGTATAAAGCGTATACAGGGTAAACTCAAATTGTCTGCCCTCTACAACATTGATAGCGAGAAATGCACAGCTGTTTTCTCCCCCCCAGGTATTAATCACTTACTCCAGGTTAATTAATAAAAAAGTATAAAAAGTAGGATTTAAGTTGTTTTAAGTAATAACAGACAGAACAAAGTGACCAAGCAAAATAAAACAAAACAAGCAAGTCTAAGCCTAATACATTTAAGAAACTGAATACAGATACATCTCACCCTCAGAGATGTTCCAATAAGGATCTTTCACAGACTAGACTCCTTCTTAGTCTGAGCCCAATCCTTTTCCCGGTACAGTTCTTGTTAGTCCCAGTTCAGGTGGGGTAACGAGGGGATTTCTCATGACCAGCAGCCCCCTTTGTTCTGTTCCCCTTCCTTTTATAGCTTTGGCACAAGGCGGGAATCTTTTGTCTCTCTGGATCCCCACTCCTCCTTCTAAATGGAAAAGCACCAGGTTTAAGATGGATTCCAGTACCAGGTGACAGGGTCACATGTCCTGTGAGACCCCAAGCCTCCATTCTTTCCAGTCTGACTCACAGGAACACAGGAAGTAAGTAAACAGAGCTATTTACAACCAATTGTCCTGCACAATGATTCTGAACCACCATTAATGGCCCACATTTTGCATAATTACAATAGGACCTCAGACTAATATTTCATATTTCTAGCATCAGATACAAGAATGATACATTCATACAAATAGGATGAACACATGCAGTAGATTATAAGCTTTGTAATGATACCTTACAAGAGACCTTTTGCATAAAGCATATTCTAGTTACATTATATTCACATTTAGACATATTTTCATAAAACATATGGAATGCAACGCCACACTGTGTCTGTGCAGAATGTAAAACTGTCCTTAGCCAGCCTTGAAGGCAATGCATGGGTAGCCTGGTATACTTCACCATAAATATCATTGCGACATATGGCCTAATAGTTGAAGGCAGGTCCTGGCTGATGTCTGCGGGCTGGTTTGTGTTGTAATAATCAGATTGTGTGGTGGTAGAGAACCTGTGGCCTCCTGAGCATCAAGGTAAGTCCCAATGAATTCTAGTCTCTATACAGGTATAAGCGTGGATTTTTGCTTTTTTATTTGTAGATCTTGTTGTGTGAAGAGAACTATTGTCTTTTGGGTAGCTTCTAAGGCAGTGGTCCCCAACGCGGTGCCCGCAACCTGGCCTCCGGGAGAGCACCCGCTGAAATGCCGCCGAATTTCAGCGGCATTTCGATGGGGACACCTTTCGATGATGACGCTTGTCACCAATAAGTGATGTCATTGAGAGGTGTCGCCCCCAAATTTCAGCGGGGACGCCTCTCGATGACGCCACTTGCCATTGACAAGTGACGTCAAGAGGCATTGCGCCTGAATTTTGGCGGGGATGCCTCTTGATGATGCCGCTTGCAGTTGACAAGTGACATCATCGAGAGGCGTTGCTCCCGAATTTCAGCAGCAATGCCTCTCGATGATGTTGCTTGCCGTCGACAAGTGACATCATCAAGAGGCATTGCCACTGAAATGCAGCTGAAATTCGGCGGCATTTCGGCGGGTGCTCCACCGCTGCAGTGGTCCCACGAAAAGGTTGGGGACTACTGTTCTAAAGCATCTTCTCAGGTAGGGGCTTTGAGTAAGCAGTCATCCAGGTAGGAGAATATTATCACCCCTTTTCTGTGGAGGTGAGCCGCCACCACCACCACAAGAACTTTGGAGAACACCCGGGGAACCGCAGACCGTCCAAAAGGGAGTACTTTGTATTGGTAATGATTTTGTCCCAGAACAAATCTGAGACACCTCCTGTGTGAAGGGTGTATTGTAATATGAAAATAGGCATCCTGGAGGTCAAGGGCCAAAAAACCAGTCCCTTTATTCTAGTGCTGGGATTATTGTTGCTAGCATGACAATCCTGAACTGTTTGGTCTTCACAAATTTATTGAAATTCCTTAGGTTGAGAATGGTTCTCCATCCTGTTGTTTTTTTTCAGGGTTAAGGAATAATGGGAATAGGAGCCCTGGAGACTTTTAGGGTGTGAAGTGACTAATCAGTCTTAGCTGTGAACAGTTTAATTCACTTAAATGAGATATCCTCTGTGGTGGATTGTACCTCTTTGGAGAAACCAGAGAGGTAGAGCCAGGAAGCTTGCCACATGACTATGGTTGTGACGATTAGTTGTGCTGCTGTGTCTGCTGAATTGAGTGAGGCTTGTAGGCTGTTCAAGCTAGAAGGTGACTTTCTGAGATGACTGCTTTAAATTGCTGTTTTTTGTCCTCAGACAATCAGTATATCAGACATCTTCGAATAACTGGAGTGGTTGTATCTGGCGATCTGTGCCTTGAATTGGTGATCCTGAATTGTAGGGTTGCTGATGAGTGGGCCTTATGCCCAAAGAGATCCAGTTGCTTCCAGTCCTTATCATGTGGTGTGGATTTGGAGTTATTATTGTCTGCCCCATTCATTCATGGCCTCTACCACCAGAGTTTGGTGTAGGGGGAATGTAATATTTTTGTCCACTCTTTTACAAGTAGGTGGAATTGTTGCTGGGCTCTTCCAGATGGTCTTGGCCAGGTCCATGAGCACCTCAGATATAGGGAGAGCAACACTGGGTGAAGTTGACATGTGCAAAATGTCCAACAACTTGTGTTGAGACTCTGCAGCTTCTTTCAGTGGTATTTCTAATGGGTCCACAATCCACTTAAACATCTCTTAGAATTATTTAAAATTATCACCCATCATAGGTGGTGGAGGCATAATGGCTTTGTCTGGGGAGGAGGAGGAGGAAAAATTGGTAGCTGGGGTGACCTCCTGACCAGAAGTCTCCTCCAGTCCTCCAAGTGCCTCATCCAGGGGTTCAGAGGGTCCAGGCATTGAGGGTGATGGAGAATCTCTCACTCTTTCCCTGTGGGTATTGGGAGGCTTGGAATAGTGGTGATGGTATGCCATGCATAGGTCCAAGTAGGGCCACTATGGCCAGTGAAATTACAGTGGTTGTCAGTACTGAAGATTGCACACTGTGTGCTACAGAGGCATAAGGTGGTGCCACAGACTGCTGCACTGCATGTTTGAGACGCTCTGGCGGTGCTGAAGAAAGGATGGCAAGTTTCTGAGTCTGCCTGCTTAGAGTCTTTGGTTGTCAGGGTACCAGAGGGTCCACCTCTTCAGAAATGGTTTGCCTTGGTGCGGTCGGTACTGATAGCATCTGACAGCTCAGGGATCATCTCTTTTTAGCCAATTCCTGAGAAGGAGAAGTCGTAGCCCATTTTTTTCGCCACCTTTTTTAGAGGCGTGCTCTTTTCTCTGAGAGGGTAGTGGCGAACACCTGTCAGATGCTGCTGCTGGAGAGCAGTGCCCAGGAGGGGTCTGTGATCCTGGATCAGACACCAGGTGCAGAGACTCCTCCACCAAGAGAACTTTTAATTTAAGATTTTTTCTGGTGAATAATCTTAAGATTATGGTAGTGGGAGCACTTTTGCAGAACATGTGTCTTGCCGAGACAATGGACAGACTGGGATTGACTCCTGGCAAGTTAGGCAGTGTTTAAAATCAGGGGATCCAGGCATGTCCCTTAGAATAAAATTTATTCCATAATGGATGGTAACTACACTATGCTAAAAGGTATAAGAAATGATACTTAATCTACTAAGGAAAAAATGTTTTTAAAGACAAATAAATGGGGAAGAGAAAGGTAGCTAACTACTAACTGTGTTCTAAAACTACGAAATCTAATTCTTAAGATAAAGGCAAACTTGGAGGCATTGCCCATTGCTCAGTCTCAAGCTGTGGGGTGGTAGAGAAGCAACTGAGGGGGGTTTAAGTCACAGCACTATGTAACCACTAGAGGCAGTGCAAGGTGGGGACAGTGCATGTGTGACCCTACCAGGCACTGCTACTGAAATTCTCCAATCACAGGTGCAGGGATGCAGATTCATCTAAAGTGGAGCACTTGAAGAAGAATAAGCAGTTAGGCTCCTAAGTCCCTCATAAAATCTAGCCCCTCAAAGTCGCTTTTGAAAATTTTACTCAGGGACCATCTCTTACAACGTTTTCGTACAACACCTCGGAAAACGGGGTCTAACCTCAGCAGGAATTTCTAGGGGGCCAATAATAAATAAATCTACCTTGCAGTTTGAGAGCACAAATCAAGTACTTGTCTTTCAGATCACTCACAAAATTACTGTGAAAAAACTGCAGGAAGTAATTAATGGAAGTTTCTGAAAATTCAGCCTAAGATAATAAGGCTATTTTACTAAAAAGAGCACAGAATAAGTATTGCAAATTGTGAGTCTTTCCATTGACTTCAGTGGACTTTGGATCAGGCCTTCAATAAACTAAACTTCTGCTGAGAGTGGTCATCATGCACCCACAAGCCCCACCTCAATGGAGTAGGTAGACTAGACTAGTTTTTGCAATATTGCAAGCCAACTTTAAGTGTTTTCAAATCCCTCAACTGATACTATTTGTTTATCTATGTCTAGAAATTGACATCTTTGTTATGTTTATTGTCAGTAGGCTGACTTCTAGCATCCTGCTTGCCTGCCCTATGGACATAGCCAGTCACAGTATTCATAATTACTGCATATTTTTATAGAACAACTGAACTGTATCTTTTCCTTTCGGTGTAAGATTTACAAAGTTCAAGGACAGTGTAGAACTGAATGTGTCATGTAATGGGCTCAAAATCAAAGAAAATAAATGTGTGTGTAATTCCAACTGGGGAGGGAGAATAAAAGAGTTTCAGCAATGAAATCAAATGTTTGGTGGTTTTAGTTTGGCCCCTAGTGGATGATTCTCATTGTCGCATTGAATTGGTAGCCTTTGCTTAAGCAAAAGTCCATGCTAAATAACCCTGGAGACAAAATTACCTCTCAGCTTTGGAGATGGAGTTTGCTTCAACCTAGAATTGAGGAATTTGTGGTATATTGATAAAACTATAGAACATTTGCCCATTCACAAGGATTGCTGATAAATACAGACCAAATTCAGAAAATAAATCATCTTCTTTCCATCTTAACTTACAAAATATTCATTTCTTAATGGAAAGGCTAATAATGTGTTGGCCTTTGTTGTTTAAAAGGCAAGTCATTTACTTTACTAAAGATCCTTTAATAAGAAAACAGGTGCTTGTATTGTGTGATAGTGATGTATTGCTCATGATGAGAAAGCTTCCACAAATACATTTGGTGTAACAGTTTCTGTAGCATCAATGTGAAGACTGTCATCTTTCACCCCAATGAAAATGATGCAGTTTGCTTGCGATTATAGACTCCTATTGATTTCCAATTTTCACTAGACATGTTCAAGTCCCTTGGGCTCTAGGCACTTGTAGATTCTTATCAGTCTTGCAGTGAAGAAACAATTTGGTAATATAATTGGCACAGTGTAGCAATAAGACTCTCCTGTTCTACTTTCAATTTAGTCCTTTATTGCAATATCTTGACAGTAGATTTCTTCTTTTTAGTATTAATGGCCTCATATAAGGTTCTTGATGACCAGGCTAAACTTTTCAAAAGAAGTATGTGTGTTGGGCTTTTTAAACTTAATATCCATGCTCCAAAAATGAATCCTATATTCGGAGTACATCATATTATATAGTATTCCTTTTTACTAGAGAAGTTGAGTTAGGTTTTATGTATTTGTATTTTGTTGCACAGCCCCAGTTTGCAGTGCAGCTTCTATTGAAACCATTTAACACCAGTAAACGTGCATACAAGATGGTTCCCCCATTTATTTGAGTATTAAAGGGCAACACAGATTATCCCAAGCTGTTACAAAAATGGAATTTATAAAGCCTATTTCAAAAGCGAAGTGATGTAACACGTGATCTTTCTCTTTAAGATGCAACGTACATCAGTACTGCTGCTATTTAGACTAGCTATTTTAGTGCAGAATATATTCTGATCCTGTTTCTCTGATTTTGTCTGTAATATCTGTGCCCAAACCCTAAATTTTAAACTGACAACATAGGCCATGAAACTTAATATGTGCTGTAATGTAATTCATGATAAAGATCAAAGCAATTATGCAAAGTCTGCGAGAAATCAAAGCAGATGCATTTCTATTTACAGCTGGAAAGTGCATAGTAGTCTTCATTGCTTATTTAGAGACTTTATAGGGACAAAAGGCAGCATAATTACATAATGCTTATTTTACATGATTGAAGCAAAGCCAGTGCTTTTTGTATCCCTGCAGGACAATGCTGTTTGGTATTGTGATGAAGCTTCTGTGAAAATGAGAGCATTATCTATTCTAGCATCTGCACAGGCAAATATCCTATTTGTCAAAAGACAGAGTACTTGCAGACATTCCACCCTAATTTAAACACAGCAGCACCTTGGAGGGGCAATTATTTAATACACAGATAACTATTTAACTGTTCATGCCCTTGATTTGAGTATAACCTAATGGATTATATTCATTCAACTTATCTGATCCATTACTTTTATTATGAATGAAACTTGTCTTGACAAACCACACAAAGGTTGCTTTGTTATTTAACTAAAGCAGGTGGCGCAGAACTGTAGTCCATACTGGTTCCACTCTGCAAGGTGCCAAACAACCTCCTGCAAAGTATCGAGTGCCCTCATATACCATTTAGGCACTTAAATAAGGGCTAAGTGGCTGGCTGCCGAGCATGTTTGATTGTGAGCTTCTCGGAGCAGGGACTGTGCTTAAGTGTTTGAAAAGCATCTAGCACATTGTGGGTGTTACCACAAATAAACAACAATAACAAAGTGCCGAAACGGTAGCAGAGCTCTTTTGAAAATCTGGCCTCAGTTGTAGGTGCTGTGCTCCTGGAAATCGGGCCCTAACAGTGCAGCACATTATGAGGTGAACAAAGTAGTAGATAGTATCAGAGGGGTAGCCGTGTTAGTCTGGATCTGTAAAAGCAGCAAAGAATCCTGTGGCACATTATAGACTAACAGACGTTTTGGAGCATGAGCTTTCGTGGGTGAATACCCACTTCCTCAGATGCATGTAGTGGAAATTTCCAGGGGCAGGTATATATATGCTAGCAAGCAAGCTAGAGATAACGAGGTCAGTTCAATCAGGGAGGATGAGGCCCTGTTCTAGCAGTTGAAGTGTGAAAACCAAGAGAGGAGAAACTGGTTCTGTAGTTGGCAAGCCATTCACAGTCTTTGTTCAATCCTGAGCTGATGGTGTCAAATTTGCAGATGAACTGAAGCTCAGCAGTTTCTCTTTGAAGTCTGGTCTGGAAGTTTTTTTGCTGCAGAATGGCCACCTTAAGGTCTGCTATAGTGTGGCCAAGGAGGTTGAAGTGCTCTTCTACAGGTTTTTGTATATTGCCATTCCTAATGTCTGATTTGTGTCCATTTATCCTTTTCTTTAGAGACTGTCCAGTTTGGCCGATGTACATAGCAGAGGGGCATTGCTGGCATATGATGGCGTATATTACATTGGTGGATGTGCAGGTGAATGAACCAGTGATGGTGTGGCTGATCTGGTTAGGTCCTGTGATGGTGTCGCTGGTGTAGATATGTGGGCAAAGTTGGCATCGAGGTTTATTGCATGGATTGGTTCCTGAGCTAGAGTTATTATGGTGCGGTGTGCAGTTACTGGTGAGAATATGTTTCAGGTTGGCAGGTTGTCTGTGGGCAAGGACTGGCCTGCCACCCAAGGCCTGTGAAAGTCTGGGATCATTGTCCAGGATGGGTTGTAGATCCTTGATGATGCGTTGGAGGGGTTTTAGCTGGGGGCTGTATGTGATGGCCAGTGGAGTCCTGTTGGTTTCTTTCTTGGGTTTGTCTTGCAGTAGGAGGCTTCTGGGTACACGTCTGGCTCTGTTGATCTGTTTCCTTATTTCCTCGTGCGGGTATTGTAGTTTTGAGAATGCTTGGTGGAAATTTTGTAGGTGTTGGTCTTTGTCTGAGGGGTTAGAGCAGATGCGGTTGTACCTCAGTGCTTGGCTGTAGACAATGGATCGTGTGATGTGTCCAGGATGGAAGCTGGAGGCATGAACGTAGGCATAGTGGTCGGTAGGTTTTCGATATAGGGTGGTGTTAATGTGACCATCACTTATTTGCACCGTGCTGTCAAGAAAGTGGACATCCCGTGTAGATTGGTCCAGGCTGAGGTTGATGGTAGGGTGGAAGCTGTTGAAATCGTGGTGGAATTTTTCCAGCGTCTCCTTCCCATGGGTCCAGATGATGAAGATGTCATCAATGCAGCGTAGGTAGAGAAGGGGCATGAGTGGACGAGAGCTGAGGAAGCGTTGTTCCACGTCGGCCATAAAGATATTGGCGTATTGTAGAGCCATGCGGGTGCCCATAGCAGTGCCACTGATCTGGAGATATATATTGTCATCAAATTTGAAATAGTTGTGTGTAAGTATAAAGGCACAGAGCTCAGCAGCCAGTTGTGCTGTGGCATCATCAGGGATAGTGTTCCTGACAGCTTGTATTCCATCTGTGTGTGGGATGTTTGTGTGGAGAGCCTCTACATCCATGGTGGCTAGGATGGTGTTTTCTGGGAGGTGACCAATGCACTGTAGTTTCCTCAGGAAATCAGTGGTGTCACGGAGATAGCTGGGAGTGCTGGTGGCATAGGGTCTGAGTAGAGAGTCTATATATCCAGACAGTCCTTCAGTGAGAGTGCCAATGCCCGAGATGATGGGGCGTCCAGGATTTCTGGGTTTGTGGATCTTGGGTAGTAGATAGAATAACCCTGGTCAGGGCTCTAGGGGTATGTTGATTTCTTCTGGTGTTAGTGTAGGGAGTGTCCTGAGTAGATGCTGTAGTTTCTTAGTGTATTCCTCAGTGGGATCTGAGGAAAGTGGCCTGTAGAATTTGGTATTGGAGAGTTGTCTGGCAGCCTCCTTTTGGTAGTCAGACCTGTTCATGATGATAACGGCACCTCCTTTATCAGCCTCTTTGATGATAATGTCAGGGTGGTTTCTGAGGCTGTGGATAGCATTGCGTTCTGCATGACTTAGGTTGTGAGGCAAGCGTTGTTGTTGTTCCACGATTTCTGCCTGTGCACGCCGGCGGAAGCATTCAATGTATAGGTCTAGACTGTCATTTTGACCCTCAGGAGGAGTCCATGTGGAGTTCTTCTTGTGCTGTTGGTGGGAGGGCACCTGTGTATCAGTGCACTGTCCAGTGTTGTCCTGGAAGTATTCTTTGAGTCGGAGACGGCGAAAGTAGGCTTCCAGATCGCCACAGAACTGTATCATGTTGGTGGGGGTGGCAGGGCAGAAAGAGAGTCCCCGAGATAGTACAGACTTTTCTTCTGGGATGAGTGTGTAGTTGGATAGATTGACGATATTGCTGGGTGGGTTAGGGGTACCACGGTTGTGGCCCCATGTGGCAGGTAGGAGTTTAGATAGCTTACAGTCCTTTTTCCTTTGTAGAGAGGTGAAGTGAGTAATGTAGATCTCCTGTCTTATTCTAGTGAAGTCCGTTTGTATAGAAGTTTGGTTATTAATGAGAGTCTCCAGGTTGGAGAGCTCTTTTTTGATGTTTTCCTGTTTGCTGTATAGGATGCTGATCAGGTGGTTCCTCAGTTTTTTTGATAGAGTATGGCATAATCTCTCACTGTGGTCTGTGTACTATGTAGATAGCAGTGGATTTTTTACCTTTAGTCCATTTGGTATGATGTCCATCCGTTTGCATTTGGAAAGGAAGATGATATCTGTCTGTATTTGTGCAAGTTTCTTCATGAGGTTGATGGATTTCCACTCCATACGGCTAAATGCAGTGCCTTGCATGGTGTCAAGTATCAGAGGGGTAGCCGTGTTAGTCTGGATCTGTAAAAGCAGCAAAGAATCCTGTGGCACCTTATAGACTAACAGATGTTTTGGAGCATGAGCTTTCGTGGGTGAATACCCACTTCCTCAGATGCATGTAGTGGAAAGTAGTAGATGAGCCACTTGAGAAATATGAAGATTATAAGTAAGAGATGGAAGAATCAGGAAGATGAGCCAAAAAAACTGTTACAAGAGTTAGGTGGAAGAATTGAAGAATTACAGGGCAAGGGACCCAATTGTAACCACATTCAAATAGCCCCTTTTATCCTTTTGAAAGATTAGGCTGCTAATAACTGTATGAAGTGCTGTTACGAATATCCCAAAATCAGCACTAAGAATAAAAAAGGACTTTTCAATGTCTAAGGGCCCAATCCAAACCCTGGAAGAGAATGGGGGTTGGATCAGGATTTAAAGAAATAGGCTTTTATTTATAATAGTGATGTGAATCTGGATTTGAATACTAATTCTGTCTATTGGAATCAGAAAAAAATTCTAATCTTGTCCATGTGTAATGATTATTTTTTAAACACATCCATCATAAGATATTAGTTTAAGAGTGAGAGATTAGATTACAGTGTCAGGATCTCAGTGTCAAGACTTAAACCTCTTCCTGACATCTTCAGCCAACAGCAGTACTCAAATCTCAGATTCAATGGGAGGGCGGTGTGTTGAAAACAGTAAGCTTTCACTTTCAATGCTCAGGGAGTTTTCCTGGTCCCTGCAGAACCCCTTTGCATACTTCCTCCTTGCAGGCTATCTGGGTCTAGTAGCAGTCAGTCTGCAGACAGACAGCCTAGAGTGAGGTGGGGTGTGTGACATTGCACACCATAATGTTTTATCGAAATATGCATATGAGTGTGAATATGATGTAACTAAAATATGCTTTATGCAAACAGTCTCTTGTAAGGTATCATTACAACGCTTATAATCTACTGCATGTGTTCATCTACTGCATGTGTTTGTATGAATGTATCATTCTTGTATCTGAAACTGGGAATATGAAGTATAACTCTGAGGTCCTATAATAATTATGCAAAGTGAGGACCATTAATGCTGATTTAGAACCTTGATGGCTCCCATTGACTAGGACAGTTGGTTGTAAATGGCTCTGTTTACTTGAAAACCTTCCTGTGCATGGGTGAGCCAACCCATGGGTAATGAAGAATGAGGTCTTACAGTGACATGTGACTATGTCACATGATACTAAAATCCATCTTAAATCTGGTACTTTTCTATTTAGAAGGAGGAATGGGGACCCAGAGAGACAATAGATTCACGCCTTGTGCCAAAGATATAAAAGGGGATGGAACAGAACAAAGGGGGCTTCCAATCACAAGAAAACCTCTAGTTTCCACCTAAGGTGGATGCTGGAACTAACAAGGACTGTACCAGGGGAAAGGATTGGGCCCAGACTAGGAAGAAATCTAGTCTGTGAAAGAAACTTATTGGAACATCCCTGAGGGTGAGATTTTACCTGTAATTAGTTTCTTAATGTATTAGGCTTAGACTTGCATATTTTTGCTTTATGACTTACTTTGTTCTGTCTGTTATTACTTGGAACCACTTAAATCCTACTTTTTATACTTCATAAAATCACTTTTGTTTACTAGTAAGCCCAGAGTAATCTTTATACAGAGTAAAATGAATTTATTTGGGGTTTGGATCCCATTGGGAACTGGGTGTCTGGGTGCTGGAGATAGATAACTTGCTGAGCAGTTTTTGGTTAAAGTCTGCAGCTTTGGGGGCATGGACCAGACCTGTGTCTGTGTTATAGCAGGCTAGCCTGTCTGGCTCAACAAGGCAAGGTTCTGGAGTCCCAAGCTGGCAGGGAAAATGGGCTCAGAGGTAATTCCAGCATGTCAGGTGAGAGTCCCAAGGGGGAATCTGTGACCAAACCCATCACAGGGTGAATTATGCCTCTCTCTCTTAGGAACCAAAAATCAGAGAGAGGAAGCACTCAAGGAAGGCTGCTCCCTGAGTGCTATCATTCTGAGTTCCACAGATAAAAAATAGTGTTATATTACAAAATACTCTTGCAGGAAGGTTATGTTTTTATCTAACTTCTCCCTGTGTATTCCACGAACATAACAAATGGCACCAATAGGTAGTGAAAACAGCAACAGGCACAATATTAAACCTTGAGGTATATGCATATTATGATGGTGAAAATGGAATTAATAATTTCTCCTCACAAAGCACCAAAATGGACCCTATAGAAATATAAATGCAGAACAACTAACTTGTGAAACCTTGAAAGCCTAATGAAAATAACCAATTGTCATCAATTGTACTGACTGATCTAATATAAAAACACCTTCAGTTTCACTCTGAATGACCAATTTCCAACTTTAAAACTATTTCATTTGAATTATCAGCTTGAAACCTCAGAAAAGGATCTTCTTAAATCTTGCACTGAAAGCACAGCAAAGTCAGAACAACATGCTCAAGTGGTTTGAATACAAATGTATTTTCAAAGGTGTTAAACCTAATGTAAGAACTGGAGTGTCTTAATTTTCAGATTGTTACAACCCCAGGATCATCACAGGAGAAATTGTCAATGTCTGTCACTCTTATAAAAACAATAATGAACGCCGCAATTATAACAAGCAAAAATACTGATATGTCAAAGACCTTGAGAATTGTGTCTAAAAGCTTGAATCAGAAAAAAAAATCTCAGTCAAAATTAAAAAATAGCGTAGCAAGGTAAAACATATTTGAAGCTAACCAGTTCAGCTGCAAGCCCAGACTTTCCCTAACACAGGCTAGAATAATGAAGACATTTCCAAAATTCCAATAGTAGCTCAAGACACAGTTCTGATTAATAATCACTAAATTCAAGCTAGTGATTGTCATAGAAGGTGGTTATACATTGTGGAAATGAAAGTTGTCCTGAAATCAGATAATGAACTGAATATGTGAGATTAACTAGTATAAAATTAGTCAAAGACGAGTGTCCACATAGATCTAGATCTGACCTGGTATATAGCCTGGGAGAGTGCTGCGTAAAATCAAAACCTTCAGTAAAATTAAAAGAAATAACAAAGACATTAAATCACCAATCAATATGTAAATTTAAATTGCCACAAATTAACCAGCAATAACATCAGCAATTCAATTTTCAATAAAAATAATTGTGGTGAATGAGATACAGGATAAATGATTCTCTCAGTAAAGCGAGGTGTGGATAGCTGTAAAGCATGACAAACAGACACGGTAATGGCATAGGAGTTCGAATGATGCAAAAGGCTAAAGACATAACCAGGAGCAAAAGGTTTTCAGGTGATTATTTTCCCCCAGAGGGAACAGCGCTCTTACATCATCATCATCCTAGTCCCTGGCACAGAAATTATGTCTAAAGGAAAAGGAGCACAGCCCTGGCAATCTCCAGCTGACAGAATGGCAGCCCTGACACTTTAATTTATTCCACAGACCAGCCTAATCCTTGGACAACTACAGTGTCGAGGGTGTAAAGCCACTTATCCCACCCATACAAGCTGCACCGAGGGCAATTCAGATGTGGTGCAAGGTTGTGTCCTTAAAAAAAAAAAAGCCTTTGACATCTTTGACATTTCCCTTCATATTATAATGTTTCTGTAATCTTTGAGATAACAGTCTGGAAACTAGCACACTCTAGGTCTTACAGCAGGCTCAGCACCTGTGGAAAAAAATCAAGCCAATATTTAGCTCATTTGCCATAACTAATCCATTTTTTTAGACACAGAGGGTAACAGAGCTCTGCATCTTCATGGACAATTTACATCCTCCATCCAGAAGTTGGGACTGGACAACAGGGGATGGATCACTCAATAAATTGCTTGGTTCTGTTTGCTCCCTCTGAAGCATCTGGCACCAACTACTGTTGGAAGACAGGACACTGGGGAAGATGGACAATTGGTCTGATGCAGTATGGCCATTCTTGCATCCAATACTGTCCTGCTCAGTGCCTCAGTTTCCCCATCTGTAAAATGCAGATAGTGATACTGCTGTCCTTTGTAAAGCACTGAGATCTACTGATGAAAAGCAATAGGTAACAGCTAGGTATTAACAACAACAGGGGGCACGAAGTGAGCAGGGGGAGGGGCAGGTTTGCCTGATGAAGCTTGTCACTCCATTATGGAAGCAGTTTCTTAAAGTGGTTATCCTATTATGGTTCACTAGAGGGGAGCCCTAGTCTTTCAGATCCTCACTCCTGAAGTTTTCACACCCAAGGAAGGTTGGGGAAGGTAGGCATAGGCGAGGGTAGGCATGGAGCTAGTTAGAAAAAATGGCTGGCAACCTATGGATTCATTTGAACACGTGGTGTGAGTGGAGTCCCTATGGATGGAGTCAAATACCAAGGTATGTGATCAAAACTAATTTTTATAATGGCAACACAATCCAGAAAGGGAATCAAAAACTAAATTAAACATGCATTTTGAAGGGGCAACATGACATCAGCAGCCACTTCGGTAGACTATGTTATGTGCTCATTCATACCCTAAGAGAGCCTAATTGTTCAACTAGATCAATTATCTCACAATGTCCACTTTGAGTTTTATTGCTGAAAGGTTACCACTGTGAGTTGTCATGCCAGTGACCTGACCTCCCCGACATTACACGTTATTAGGGACTGACTGATAGAAAGATGAAGAGCTTGGCACGCTCCACAATTACAAGTAAGGGAGAGAGCAATGAGTAAAACATTCAATGCATGGACCATTCCCCACATATCCTCAGAGCAGGTTGTCACTTTGAACTGATACTTTTTATTCAGCCACTTTAATTAAAACGTTATCTCCGTTAATTTAACACTGCCTCCCAGTTTAAAATATACCCACCTATTCAAGACCAGTCTATTTCTTTGCAATCTTTGTAATATTAGGAATTGTACATAACATGCAACCTGCCATACACACACACACTCCGCCCCCCATGCAGTAAATCAAAGAGAAATAGAAGAACAATCACAAAGTGCTAAGTTATGGGTTCCAACATTAACATCAGAGTAAGAGCATCAACTTGAAAGTGAGTTAGTTTCAAAAACTGAATTAAAAATAGTTTCAGGCTTTTGAGTCCCAGTGCCAGTTTCTATAGTTTTACAATCACATTGGCCTATTTCTAAAGATGTTTCTCTCCTCCTATGTGAAAACCCCATATTAAAAACAGGAATGGATTGACCATACTATTTTAAATATACTTTTAGAACACTGCAGAAAATAATTTTTCCCTCTAATCACTTTCAATTATAATACTCTCAGGTGTTACTTGTAACAATAGTACATTTCATACAGAAGTCTGATTTTTTTTAATGTTGATTGTAACCCTCCGCTAAGAGACAGTGTTCAACCTATTTATATGTTATGGTATATATTTTAAAATATGAGTGATATATAGCAAGCTTCACATTTAACCAGAAAAACAAAAATTTAAAATAATATCTGAAAGGGCCATTGCTGTCAGAAGCTTAACTTCTGTATTTCACAACTTTCCTTTGTATAACAAGGATTACAGCATTTCATTTCCCTTTAAGTATCTTTTACTGTAATTATGCAAGCATTTAAATGGTCCCAACTGTGGTATGAAGTTCAAACTTCAATGAAATGAATAATGAGGTTTAAAAAAAACAAGTGTCCACCTTTGCTCCTGTTATTGGTTACCTGGAGACAGCTTTTTGTAAACTGGATTAACACAGGCAGGTTAAAAGGGAAAAAGAAATCACATCAGTTTATATTGTGATATTTGTATCTATACAAAGAAAGACAGCAAAACTTCTTTAAATCAGAAATCTTAGATTATGAAATGCAGCCAAATTTATGCAGCTTTAGGAGGGAGTTTAGGCACAGGAGGGGGCTCCGGGCTGGGGCAGAGTGTTGGGACACGGTTCCGGGCTCTGGGAGGGGGAGTCAAGGCTGGGGCAGGGGGTTGGAATGCAGAAGGGGGTATGGGGTGCTGGCTTTGGAATAGGGCTCAAAGCTGGGTGTTGGATGCAAGAGGAGGTTTGGGGTGCTGACTCTGGGAGGGGACTCAGGGTGGGGCTTGGGGTGCTGGAGGGGGCTCAGGGATGGTGGTTGGGATGTGGCTTTCCACCGGGCAGCACTTACCTCCTGTGGCTCCCAGTTGGCGGTGGGTGCAACGAGGCTAAGGCAGTCTCCCTGCCTACCCCACCTCCACACAACTCCCAGAAGAGGCCAACGCACCCAAGGCCCCCGGGGTTGGGAGGGCAGGGGGCACATGGCTTCTGCAAGCACCACTCCCGCAGCTCTCTCAGTGAATGTCCCCCCACCCCTGGGAGTACAGTGGCTGCTTCCAGGAGCAGAGTGGGGCCAGGGCAGCCTTAGGCAGCCACACTGCGCTGCTGCCGGAGATTGACATCAACTGGGAGATCCTCTAGGGTTGACCAGTCGATCGCAATCGACAGGTTGGTGACCACAGGTCTAATGGAACCAATTTCCTTACTACTCACTGTTGAAAACAGCTAGAAGAGTCAGCACTATATGACCACGTCAGGTGTCCATGACAAATAAGTACTTCACAGACGACAGTTTGGGAACTTAGTCCTAATGCAAAGTGCTCCAGCAACAATCCCTACTGTATGGCTTTGAGGCTGTGCTGGTATCACAAAAGTAACAGGGCTTCCTGGAGCATTGCTAAAATAGCTCACAAACCATACAGTCCACACACACAGTTTCAAACTTCAACTGTTTTTGCTATAGGTCTGTTCAAAAAAATGTATTTTGATTAATTTTTCCTTTTGTAATGACTTCTGTAATTCACAAGCAAGTGTTATGAATATACATCCCATTTGTAAGCAGAAAGCCTGTGTTTTTAAACATACAGTTTGCGTGGGCATACAGTTACCCTAATTCTGTTTATCAATGCCTGCTGATGTGACAATGTGGTATTTAAAAGTCATATACATGCACTCTTCTACACTTAAAAATAGCTGAAGTGATATTGCTTGTACTTGCCAAAAGCATGGACAATTTCATCCCCAAAGATGTATGTTTTGGAAAGACCAGAGCATATGGAAACAAGGAGCTATCATGTAAACTGTTTTAGAAATGAACTACTACTAGCAACTGCAATAGCGTGTAATTATAGGGAGGTATAAACAGCATATATCATGTGCAGCATCCAAGTTAAGCACAAACAGAACTCTACATGTGTGTCTTAGGAAGGTTTTAAAAATTAGAATTTTTGTTAACACCTTCAAGCTAAAAAGCTCCTGCTTCCTCTGACTGCACTAGCAATACAACAGCTTCTTGATAATCTCAAAATTAAATATACCTAGGTATTTGAACTGTTCAGGCTTCAGAGCTGTAGCCCATGGCATTTCATAATACTAAGGTAATAAATGAACAATCTTATTTTATACGAAAAAAGGGAATGTGGAGATAGTAGTGGATATGAAATGGAATCCACAGTCTCAGACACCAGGTCTCATTAATCTTACTGATGAATAGGGTCTTTATAAAAGGAGACCTGGCCGCAGCAAGAATTGAAAGGAAATATGGAAAGTGAGGCAGCAATTTCTTACACTAGTTCTTATGTGTTTTAAATTAAGTGGCTTTTGTAAGTGCTTGAGTGAAAAAAAAATCAGTAATTCCTGCTAGAGAATTGCACTTGGGAGGTTATTGATGTTTCTTTTGCTGCAAGCTTTTCTGGCAAGGAGATTAGATCAAGACTGCAGCCAAAAAAGGAATGGAAATAGTCATTAGTTTATGATATTCTACCCTATATATAGTGTCTATTTGGCAAACACTTCTGCAGTCCTGTGTTTTTCATTGCAAGTGGCTTATATCAGTACCGACATCTTGCAGATGTTAGTAGCTTTGATCCCCACTCCCCCACTCCCCCACGTTGCAAACAAGTTGGCAAGGAAACAACTATTTTCTGGCAACATGACATATGATTCAAGGCAAAATGCATTTAACACAGATGAATAGTTCAGGAATATGCTTATAACAAAAGTCATCTTGAAAGCTGCTTTGCATTTGTTAGTGTTTATGACAACTTTTTCAAGTCATGGTCTAAAAACCAAGTGTTTTAATGCTAAGTACTGAGGCAGATTTCTCACTGCTTTAATGCTTTGTGTGTTAACTGATCCCTCATATTTATTTGATCAATAACAGAACACAAAGCAAAAAAGCAAAAATCCTGAATGTTCAGATTTAATAAACTTATTAAATTAGCCTCTGAGGTTGCTAAAAATTGCCTATTTCAAATGAATTAACTCCATACCCTGGAAGTAAAATCAGGTAAGGAGGACTGCTGCATCAAATGATAGCCTAAGAAAAGCTCTGTGCTATCTCTGCACTATAGACCTTACAGTGGTTCAGGTATCCCGTGCAGCTGCTCTTTGCCGGCAGGAGAGAGCTCTCCTCCCGGCATAATTAAACCAACCCCAACATGAGGCATTAGCTATGTCAGCAGGCGAGCCTCTCCTGTTGACATAGTGCTATCTACATCAGCCCTTTTGTTGATGAAACTTCTGTCAGTCAGGAGGGTGTTTTTTGCACATCTCAGGCCGACAAAAGTTTTACCAACAAAAGTGCTAGTGTAGACAAAGCCTTAGATGGTCGTCCTCATAAGGAATATTTTCATGATAGTAACCAAGTGAGCTGGTTTGCTTAAAAACAGGAATTTCCCCACTCTTTGCAACTCTGACCATCATTCAAATGAGAGCCCAAAAGAACCTGTTCATATACTGAGTTTAGTGTAGGTCAGGGCAGGCTTCCTTCCAAATCTGACCCGCAGTAGGAATGCCTCTTGGGGAGAGACAAGATTAGTGAGACATTCCTTGCTCTTCTAGCAGTGGGCTACCCCAGCAAAGGGAAGTCTAGTTTAGCTGAAGCTTGCACAACCCAGAGATGCCTTTGCAAGTGCCTTTTGTCTCATCACAGAGCTTGTGGGAGGAGGCAGGCAGTCAGCCCCTTCTTAAATCTACTCACAAGGCTTGGAGAAAAGTTGAGCAGCCTTTCCATCCTCTAGTCATGTATTTTGGGGCTTGAAGGGAGGCTGGCTGGACTTCTCTTCCTTCTAGCAATAGAGTGACCCAGTATCCTTCCTGTGAGGCCATGCTAAGAAGGTATTAGAGGAGAAGTTGTGCCGCCATGCTGCCCCTTCCGTTAGGCACTCTCACTCCAGGGAGTAGTAAGCCTTTCCTTCAGCCAAGCTGTTTTTAAATGGTTCCTTTTGAAGGCCCAAATTTCCTGCAAGGCTCCAGCAACATCCCCACAAAGGATGCACATGCAATTCGCAAATGCCCATTGGTGTGACCAAATAAGGTAACTGTGGCCTGGTCTACACTATGCCTTTATACTGAATTTAGCAGAGTTAAACTGATTTAACCCTGCACCCGTCCAAACAACGAAGCCCTTTATATTGATATTAAGGGCTCTTAATATCAATATCCGTACTCATCCCTGACGAGGGGAGTAGCGCTGAAATCGATATTGCCATGTTGGATTAGGGTTAGTGTGGTCGCAATTTGACAGTATTGGCCTCCGGGCAGTATCCCACAGTGCACCATTGTGACTGCTCTGGAAAGCCATCTGTACTCGGATGCACTGGCCAGTTAGACAGGAAAAGTCCTGCAAACTTTTGAATTTCATTTCCTGTTTGGCCAGCATGGAGAGCTCACCAGCACAGGTGACCACGCAGAGCTCATCAGCACAGGTAACAATGCAGTTTCCTGAGAATCGAAAAAGAGCTCCAGCATGGACCACACGGGAGGTACTAGATCTGATCGCTGTATGGGGAGAGGATTCTGTGCTAACAGAACTCCATTCCAAAAGACGAAATGAAAAAACATTTGAAAAAATTTCCAAGGCCATGATGCAGAGAGGCCACACCAGGGACTCAGTACAGTGTCGTGTGAAAGTTAAGGAGCTCAGACTAGCCTACCAGAAAACCAAAGAAGCAAACGGAAGGACCAGGGCAGGGCCAAAAACATGCCGCTTCTACGCTGAGCTGCATGCAATTCTAGGGGGCTCTGCCACCACTACCCCACCTCTGTCCATGGATTCTGAGGTGGAGGTAGTAATCTCAGCCATGGCTGAGGATTCTGCGGATGGGGAAGATGAGGAGGAGGAAGAGGAGGACAAGCTTGCAGAGAGCACACAGCACTCCATTCTCCCCAACAGCCAGGAGCTTTTACTCAACCTGACGGAATTACCCTCCCAGCCCTCCCAAACCACTATCCCACACAATGAAGCCATGGAAGGGACCTCTGGTGAGTGTACCTTTGTAAATATGAAACATGGTTTAAAAGCAAGCGTTTTTTAATGATTAATTTGCCCTGAGGACTTGGGATGCATTCGCGGCCAGTACAGTTACTGGAAAAGTCTGTTAACATGTCTAGGGATGGAGCGGAAATCCTCCAGGGACATCTTCATGAAGCTCTCCTGGAGGTATTCCAAAAGCCTTTGCAGAAGGTTTCTGGACAGGGCAGCCTTATTCCATCCTCCATGGTAGGACACTTGACCACGCCATGAATGCAGCAAGTAATCTGGTATCATTGCATGACAAAGCCTAGCTGTGTATGGTGCCGGTGTTTGCTGGCATTCAAGCAACATCCGTTCTTTATCTCGCTGTGTTATCCTCAAGAGAGTGATATCGTTCATGGTAACCTGGTTGAAATTCAGGAATTTAATTAAGGGGACAGAGATGGCCATTCCTACTGGGCTGTTTGCCTGTTGTTTAAAAGAAATCCTTCCTTGCAGGTAGCCACGTGGGGCAGGGGGAGGAGGGTGTTTAGCAGTGATCTTCCATAATACCAGCCACATGTGGGGGAAGGGGTAAAGCGATCATCCCAGAGAATTGGATGGGGGGGCGTTTTCTGCTGCTGCATGTTAACAGGAAGGAAGCATCACTGAACGGTCTTTGCTTGCAATTTGGTAAAGGAGGGCGCTGGATATATGAAGGCTGCAGAAGCTGAAAGACAATGGCTTACCATGGCCGCATGCAAGCTGAATTCTGCTGCCCAGACCTGCATCTGTGAGATCTCTAACACCAGAGCCGCAGGCACTCAATATTAAGATGCAAAATGCGAACTTGTAGTGAAATCACATGTGCTATGTAAGGTGAATAGTGTTGTTCACCGTGAAAGAGTATAAGCATTGTTCTGTAAAATGTATCTTTTTAAATACTTCTCTCCCTTTTTTCCCCTCCCTCATGCAGCTGCAAATTTTTCAAGCCTCCCTACTCCCGAAGGCTATCTCAGATAAGGCGGCGGAAGAAAAAGACGCGAGACGAAATGTTCTCGGAAATCATGGAAGTGACCCGCAATGAAAGAACTCATCTGAATGAGTGGAAGGACGTGGTATCAAATTACAGGAAAGATGCCAGTGAACGTGAGGACAGGAGGGACGCTCGAGATGAGAAGTGGCGGCAGGAAGATCAGAGGTATAGGCAGGAAGATCAGTGGGGGGGGATGCAACTCTGGGGCTGCTGCGTGATCAAACTGACATGCTCTGGCATCTGGTGGAGCTTCAGGAACAGCAGCAGGATCACAAAGTGCTGCTGCAGTGTCATAAACAGATAGCTAAGGGTTAATGTCTCTTTCACCTGAAACACCTGACCAGAGAACCAATCAGGAAACCGGATTTTTTCAACTTTGGGTGGAGGGAATTGTGTGTCTGAGTCTTTTGTCTGTCTGCCTGCTGTCTCTGAGCTTTGGAGAAGTAGTTCTATTTTCTAATCTTCTGTTTCTAAGTGTAAGGACAAAGAGATCAGATAGTAAGTTATATGGTTTCTTTTCTTTGGTATTTGTATGAATACAAGTGCTGGAGTGCTTTGATTTGTATTCTTTTTGAATAAGGCTGTTTATTCAATATTCTTTTAAGCAATTGACCCTGTGTTGTATCATCTTAATACAGAGAGCACATTTGTATGTATTTTTCTTTCTTTTTATATAAAGCTTTCTTTTAAGACCTGTTGAAGTTTTCTTTACTTCAGGGAAATTGAGTCTATACTCACCAGGGAACTGGTGGGAGGAAGAAATCGGGGAGATCTGTGTGTTGGATTGCTAGCCTGATTTTGCATTCCCTCTGGGGGGAATAGGAAAGTACTTTTTGTTTCCAGGATTGGGAACAGAGAGGGGGGAGTCTCTGTGTAGTTTCACAGAGCTTGTGTCTGTGTATCTCTCCAGGAGCACCTGGAGGGGGGAAGGGAAAAAGGATTATTTCCCTTTGTTGTGAGACTCAAGGGATTTGGGTCTTGGGGTCCCCAGGGAAGGTTTTTTCAGTGGGACCAGAGTGCCCCAAAACACTTTAATTTTTTGGGTGGTGGCAGCAGGTACCAGGTCCAAGCTGGTGACTAAGCTTGGAGGTTTTCATGCTAACCCCCATATTTTGGACGCTAAGGTCCAGATCTGGGACTAAGGTTATGATATGCAGCCCCTGTATAACCACCCTCACCCCTCACCATGTTCCACATCCTCCTCACCCAGACGTGTAAGAACGCATGGGGGGAGGCTCCGTGCACCTGCCCACTCCACCCCTGTGGACAGCCCAACCAAAAGGCTGTCATTATTTTGAAATTTTTTTAGTGGCCTTTTCCTTCCCTCCTATCCTCTTCCCAAACCACACCCGGGCTACTTTGTCAGTTCTCTCCCTCTTTTTATAATGAATTAATAAAGAATATATGATTTTTAAACGATAGTGACTTTATTTCCTTAAGCAAGCTGTAATCGAAGGGAGAGGGTGGGTTGCTTACAGGGAATGAGTCAATCGGGGGGGGAGGGTTCATCAAGGGGAAACAAACACAGCAGTCACACCGTACCCTGGCCCGTGATGAAACTCATTTTCAAAGCTTCTCTGATGCGCACCGCTTCCTGGTGTGCTCTTCTAATCGTCCTGGTGTCTGGCTACGCGTAATCAGCCTCCCACCCCGCCCTACAGGTCTCCCCCTTACTCTCACAGAGATTGTGGAGCACACAGCAAGCAGCAATAACAAAGGGGACATTGGTTTGGCTGAGGTCTGAACGAGTCAGTAATGTGCACCAGCGTGCCTTTAAATGGCCAAATGCACATTCTACCACCATTCTGCACTTGCTCAGCCTGTAGTTGAACAACTCCTGACCACTGTCCAGGCTGCCTGTGTGTGGCTTCATGAGCCATGGCATCAAGGGGTAGGCTGGGTCACCCAGGATAAATACAGGCATTTCAACATCCCCAACTGTTAATTTCTGGTCTGGGAAGTAATTCCCTTGCTGCAGCCGTTTAAACAGAGTAGTGTTCCTGAAGATGCGAGCGTCATGAACCCTTCCTGGCCATCCCATGTGGATGTTGGTGAAATGTCCCTTGTGATCTACCAGTGCTTGCAGCACCACTGAAAAGTACCCCTTGTGGTTTATGTACTGGGTGCCCTGGTGCTCCAGTGCCAAGATAGGGATATGGGTTCCATCTATCACCGCACCACAGTTAGGGAATCCCATTGCAGCAAAGCCATCCACTATGACCTGCACATTTCCCAGAGTCACAACCTTTCATAGCAGCAACTTAATGATTGCTTTGGCTACTTGCATCACAGCAGCCCCCACAGCAGATTTTCCCACTCCAAATTGATTCCCGACTGACCGGTAGCTGTCTGGCGTTGCAAGCTTCCAGAGGGCTATTGCCACTCGCTTCTCAACTGTAAGGGCTGCTCTCATCTTGGTATTCTGGCATTTCAGGACAGGGGAAAGCAAGTCACAACGTTCCATGAAAGTGCCCTTACGCATGCGAAAGTTTCGCAGCCACTGGGAATCGTCCCAAACCTGCAAAACTATGTGGTCCCACTAGTCTGTTCTTGTTTCCCGGGCCCAAAATCAGCGTTCAATGGCTAGAACCTGCCCCATTGCCAGCAGGATCTCCAAAGCGCAGGGGCCCGCGGTTTGAGAGAATTCTGTGTCCATGTTCTCATCACTCTCATCGCCGTGCTGCCGTAGCTGCCGCTGCCTCGCCTGGTTTTGCAGGTCCTGGTTCAGCATAGACTGCACAATAATGCGCGAAGTATTTACAACGTCCATGATTGCTGTCTTGAGCTCAGCAGGGTCCATGCTTGCTGTGCTATGGCGTTTGCATAGTTCACCTAGGAAAAAAGGCGCGAAACGGTTGTCTGCTGCTTTCACGGAGGGAGGAATGAGGCTGTACTCAGAACCACCCACAACAATCTTTTTTGCCCCATCAGGCACTGAGATCTCAACCCAGAATTCCAAGGGGCGGGGGGAGACTGCGGGAACTATGGGATAGCTATGGGATAGCTACCCACAGTGCAACGCTCCGGAAATCGACACCAGCCTCGGTACATGGATGCACACCGCCGAATTAATGCGCTTAGTGTGGTTGCGTGCACTCGACTTTATACAATTTGTTTTAAAAAACCAGTTTCTGTAAAATTGGTATAATCCCATAGTGTGGACATACCTTGTATGTGTACACAAACTGTGGATTAAAACAAAGGCTTTCTGCTTACAAATGGGATGTATCTACAACATTTGCTTGTGAATTACAGAAACCATTACAAAACTGTGCCCTTAAAATTTAAAGAAAATGTGCAGTTTCTTTTCAATGTATATACCTGAGTCTAACATAGGCTTTTAAATCCCAGGAATAGTGAAAGAGATCTGTAAACCAGTGGAGGACGGCCCCCTGTGGGGAATGGAGGGAGTCTGAAGGAAGCAAGATGGAGGAAACTCCATAATTTTAAATTAACTTGGGATATGCATACAGACTTTTGGTGCTTAACCAAACCAGACTCCAAACTTTTTGAAATTTGATTACATCTAGTGGAATCTGGCACGAACTCACCTCACTAAATTAGGAGTCTGAATTGAATAGGGTTAGCATTTAAACGAGCCCAATTAACAAATGCTCCACACTGAGAGCATGTGAGAATGGAACATGGGTTTCTCACCTCTGTAGTGAGATTTGGAGATCTGGTAATTCACTAAAAGACAACCCCTTACTACACTATACTAGGGGAATTGCATGCTGATTGTGTTTGGTTGAATACACTGGCTTTATTAGCCTAGGTAGGTACATTTTACATGACAATCTGATTGAACAACTTTCTTCTGCCCTATTAAAAATAAGAGAGAAATTAATTGGCCAATGTGGCACATAAAAACATATTACTGGCTGACCACTCTATATTTATCTGATTTGCCATCTATAAGTGTTCACACTACTTTACAAAAAAAAAAAAAAAAAAAGATACACCCAATGAACATAAATGTCTAACATACTATGAGGGTGTATTTAAGCATCTTTTATATACTTAATTTCCATAGTCTGGAACATCCCAATTACAGGAATAAGGAATCTGAACAGACTCCATTTATTTTACTGATATTTGAATGCATTTTTTCCTAATGAATGCATATGTTTAGATGATAAATTATCCATTAGACAAAGCTTAAGTGGGTTTTTTATGCTATGTTTTGATTATGCGGCTGTTAATGTAGTGTTGCATCCACTGTTTGAATTTTATCATGGTTTATGCCATCAGTGTACAGTACAGACAAAAGAAACATTGCTAGAGTGAACATAGATTCACTAGTATTTTAATTTATTTAATAAGACCTAATTGCTCACATCAGGATCTATTTTAGTTCTCTCCCTTAACCCTATTGAGAGTTAATCAGTTTCTTGGTGCTAATTAGGTGTCAGCATTAGTAGCCTGCTAATACATAAGAGATAATGACACCATCACACAAGACACAATGTCCAAAACATTACCCTGTTTCCTTAAATTATGCCCTAAAGATTCCCAGGGAAGACTGAATTCTCTGTAGTTTTCCAGCAGTGGTACCTTGTTCTGTTGCGCTCAGGAGATGGGTACAGGTTCAGAACAGAAGGGGAGAATTAGATACACACTTCCTGTCACTGTGAGGGTTTTGAGTGGGACTTATAGCCCTTGTTCCTGCAGTGTTTGTTCAATATAAAAATGATGTAAAGAAAACTCAGATAATGATACAGTATTTCAAATTTATAGACTACCAAACTACCAGTTGGAAATTAACACATACCGGTACATCTTTCTTTTATGACTTGGTGCTCCCGACCTGTATGTTCTGACATACTGGTAGGATCAGCAGATGGTATTTCTGGAGAACATTTGTTCTGTTTTGAGTGCTGGGATACCATAGGATAGCAAAGTCAAATTTCATCAGGTCTCTTTGTAGGACTCTACTCTCCATAACTGTGACAGGCTGGTCAGAATCAGGAAAAGTTTCTCCACATCTAGGCAGAGCCTAAATACATTTGTGATGTGCTTTACTGTAAAACAGAAAAATCAATATAAAAAGTGTCCTGTTCTGTTAAGGACCAAACAAATACCAGAGCTTATTTCAGCCGCTCTCTAAAGAGAAGGATTAAAATAGGGGTCTGTCCAGTCAACTGAGAGAATCATCCCTATCCCCTCCTCTCAACCCAGCCATCTTCCCAGAGTCCTTTCTGCTATAATTCTGATTGCTAAATGCTGCCCCTGACTTTTTACAGATCCATTCTCTTTACAGTGTGTTGTGTGGACCTAACACTCCACAAGTGGCACAGTCCTGCCTCCCAGGATGGAAAGATTCCTTTTGTCCAGAAGTCCAGGACAAGTAGAATTGCTGTCTGCCCAAGAAAAAATGGAAAGTTCCACGCCTACAGAGAGTATGTCTAACGTCAGACACAGTAGCACTGTGATGGATGCCCTCCCAGCCAACGCACCAGGGATTGAACTGGGGATCCCCAGAGCTGAAAACCATGAGATACACTGGCAGAGAGGAGGCTGAGTAGGAAGCAAAGGAGATGGGGAAAGAAGAGGCTCAGCAGAACAACAGGTCAGAGCTGCCAGTCAAAGGGGAGGAGGATGGGCCTACTCACATAAATAATGATTCAGGGCGAGAGTGTGGGACCAAGAGTAAGCCTGTTGGTCAGAGGTGTAAAAAAACAAAACAAAACCACCCCTAGCCAACATAGCTATGTCAGCAAAACCGCCAGCGTAGACACAATTATGCTAACAAACTTGCTTCTGGGGAGCTGGTGATGTTACACCAGAAAAAAAATCCCTTCTGGCGGCATAAACTGCATCTATACTAAGGGGCTCAGCCAGTTTAGCTATGCTGAAGTATCAGCCCCAGCAAAGCATTTGTATTGTCGATAAGGCCCAAGTGTGCTTCTGAGCATACAAAAGGCTGAGCCTCAGCCTGCTACAAAATCTCCTTTCTCTAGTCACCATAGACCTCTGTTTAGAACACCAATACCCTGTACATAACAGGTTCAAATTTGTCCCAAAGCATTGCTTTTGCAGGAAAACAAGCAACAGTTTCATTTTCCAACCAACCCCAAAATGGGCCATTTAGCAACTTTCAGAGCTTTGCAAACGTAGTGACTTGATTTTATCTTCAGAAGGAGAATAAAAGACTTGCAAATGATAAGACTGAAGCCAGGGAATTCAAAAGTAGGCATTTCCAGGAGAGTGGGGTGCAGAAAAGTAAATAAAAATTGAAATTTACCAACCAAGCCAGAGTAGGCTTTGTAATAAGATAAGTTACAGGTTTTGTTACTTGTTGCTGCAAAATAAAAAACTTAATTCAATTGTAGGAAGATGGTCTCCTAATTGTTACAGCCTCACAACTGCAAGCCTAACTGCTGCTTCTGATAGGGCCAAGCCGGTTAGTTTGCATTTTAGATAGACTTATACACTAATTGTTAAGCACATTCATAGGAGAATATTACGTACAGACAGAGTTGGCTATTTTAAATAAAATGGGGGGGTAATCATAGCACGTTGGTTTTTTTTAATAAATCCCTCCACTCCCTGTCAGCCTGAAGTTGCAGAAGTGATACTGAAGGTCTAGCCAATTAAGCATAAAGCACAGACAATTATAAAAAGTAATGAGACACCTAAGCTAGGCTTAGACTAGAAAAGGTTTGTCAGTACAGTTATATGATAATGTAGGAACCAATGTATTGGCAAAAGCACTATTTTGCTGGTGTAACTGCATTTAGACTAGGGCTTTTGCCAATATAAAAGTGTCAGTTAGGGATGTGATTATTTTATGACATCTTCCCACCTGGTGGGCAGCCCCAGAATCTCACGCCCTGGAAGCCCTAGTGTCCCTAACCCTGAGGCAATTTGCCTGGTAGTCTGCCCCAAAGCCAGGCTCTAGTGAACTTCATTGAGTGAAGCCATCTCCACAAAACATTTAGATTGACAAAAAGGCAAATTTCAGTAAAAATGTTTCATTTGAATTTTTCTGACCAGCTTTAGTAAAAGCATCACCACATTCTCATTAAGAATTTGTGTGCATGGACAGGACTCAAGCTAGGACGAACACCTAAGTTTGAACTTATGTTACGTTTGCAGTGAAGACAAGTGCTAGGTTGCAAGTCAAGCCAGAGTACTGAAGACTATGATTAAAAAACATCATTTTTCTGACACCTATTCAAAATTGCAGAAACTAAGCAGGGTTTGATGTAGTCTAAGTTAACGAGCGCAAGACAGAGTCAAGGTTGAGGGCACATTGTGTTTCATGACGGACAAATGATTCTGTAACTGAAATCTCTCTCTTTTCAGTAAAAGGAAGCCTTGTTTGAAGCTTGGCTAAAGTAAGAGTGCTCTGCTGTCCTCCATAACAGTGAAAGAATGTTCTGGTCTTTATGTCTGAATATTTATCCTGGGGGAACAATGGGGGCAAGTTGAAAGGGATAAGCATTTTTGCATTTCCAGAGGTAAAGCTTCAGAAAACCATTAATGAGGCCATGAACAGTTAGCACTTCTGAAATGCAGGTCACTTTCATTTGAGTCTCTAACAATGGACCTAGGTTCCTATCTTTCAGCAACCATGTCTGAAAACTTTGGTCTCATATTTCCAATTAATAGGTCTCAAAGGTATCCCACAAAGCCATTAACTTAATATGGTTGCCAAAAAAACAGAGAATCACAGTTCCAAAATCAAAATATATTAATTCCAAAGTGAACATGTGCATCTCACAAATGTGTATCAGGCAAGGAACTGTTGATAGGTTAATAGTTACTATGGGATGTCATTTATAGATAGAGATAGCCCTATAGTACCATGGGAAATAAGAAGAGAAGCAAGCAATGGTCATGAGATTACAATGCAGGATGTCAGTTTGGATAACACAATGAAGCACAGGTAGAGTCTGGTCCATGGAAAGCAAGAGATAACGTTTTCCTTAGTTAAACTGATTAACAAAAAATAGTCTTAGGCTCAGGTCCACAATGTAAGGGCAGGAGTGGGGGTAGGGGAGAAGAGGTAGAAAAGTAAAGTAGATTTTGGAATCAGTCCAGGAGAAGCCAGGAAGTCATGTCATTACCGGCTCAACGGAAGAGATAAATGCTCACCTCACTTGCCAGTGAGAGACTTTGACGGGGTCAGAGGCAATGAGGACATTTCCCAATCTGTTTGGATGGCAGGGGGAGAAGAGATTTCCAAGTGGTAGCACTGCCCCAGTCACTCCATGCACTCTTGCTAGTTCCCCCTGCCCACAGCATGTGTATAGGGGAGGGCAGGGCACAGGTCCTTTCTTGTTCCTTTCCCTCCCTCCCACTGGGCACTATCCCACATGACATCCAATACTGTACTGAACATGACCCACTTACTCCTGCTGCCATTGGATAGCAGGGCTGTGAGGGGCTAGCTGATTGGCTCTCAGGATGGGAGAAAGGGGTGACTTCTCCTTGCTCTTGCTGCTGGTGAGTTGTCAGTTTGGCTCTGTTCCAGTCTCACCCATACCTAATGAGCTGAATCTCTTATAACATCAGGGGTAGGGTGATCATCAGAGTTTGCTTGGGGGGCTGGAAAGGATTTTTTCCATCTGGCAAAACTAGCAAATGGGTGTGAGAGTCTGTCCCACTTTCCATCCGGCATCTCGGAAATCTAGTTTTCAGGATTAAACTAAATTGGAACATACTAGAGTTGCAACAGTGTGGGTTGATGGGAGGTCCATGTAACCAGCAACATTGTACAATGAAGGGGATGTCTTCATGTCTCACAGAGTGTGGGGTTCCCCTCATCTCTTCTACCTCTCTCATTAATGAGAGCCATGGGTTGGGACTCTGGCTTCTGTTTTAAAAACCTGGACGGATACGTACACTAAATAGCAACATTTACATACAGCAGGGTGGGCAGGTGCTTTATCTCTTATTAGACTAAAGTAATTTTTAGTGAGGAGCTGTGGCAATGGTGAATCCCTAGGCTCAGATCATGCTCAGCCCCTGTACGGGTGCGCAGAGAATACACAACTGAAGACTTTGTGTTCAGTCAGGAGCTTTGTCTATACTCGTTTTTTCTGGGTATCTCCCATTATTGCACCACGACTGGCAAAGATGCACCCATGGTAATTTGGTGGTGGAAATTAATCCCTGTTTATAGTGGAATATTATAACTGCACTTGAAAACCTGCTATTTGATATTACTACCAGGATGCCCAAAATGTAGTATTACTGCTGAGTACATCACTATATTCAATTCCATCCCTGGTCCAGCCGTAAATTATTCTCTCTAAATATCTACTATATTTAACTGAAGGAAAAAAATATAAGCCTAAAAGGCAAAATGTCACCATGTAATGCACTTACTGAAAATGAAAAGTAATACAAATGACTACAGAGTCAATATAATAAAAAAAATCCTACTAATTAACAAGCTGCTGTGTTTATTTACTAGTTGGGTAGTAATTTAATTGCTACAATGCTTGGCCCTTTAGTCCTATGTCTAGCCAGGAAAGTCATGGCTACTAGGGTGCCATGGGATTCATGCTCAGAGGATTCCAGTTCACTTTGTTGTGTAGCCTCTCATCTTTTATTGACATTACACACCACTCATCACTATCAGTGTCAGAAGCTATAATAGTAGCTGCAGCAGTGGCAGCATCTACTGGATGCAGAGCCTTCCTCTTTACCTTGAAGAATGAGTGACATTCTTTATTTTCAGCATTCAAACTTGCTCATCAGCTGGTAACAACATTTCCAGCTACACCAAAACTGATTTCTGAATAAATACTGGACTGAGAACATCTTAAATGATGGACAGATTACAAGCCAGACTTTTCATTTCAGACACCAGTATGCAAGAGGATTCCATACTACTACTATTTCATTGTTACTTAAAAGTAGCTTCTAACTGAAAAAGCTAGATTTATTACATAAGCCCCTTCAGATGGCTTCCTGTGATAACAGTGCTCTTTACTAGTAGCCATACTTCAGAGGAGGAACTTCAGAACATGGTTGATTGATAAAGAGAGTGAAAGATGGACCAGACTATATGTTGAGGCCCACAACTAGAATCACTATGCATACATCTTTTTCTAGAATGTCACCAGAAAGGAGTGCAAAGTTGAATGGTAGGGTTGAATCAGCTTTGCCAAGTTTACATGTGGCACAATTGAGAAAAGCAGAACAGAAATCTGTTTCTCTGGTCTTGGTCTGATGGCTGGGAAGCCAAACGGCCCTGATATAACTTGGAGCTGCCTCAGGGCTGCAGAAGCTACATGAGGGGAGAAATGAGCCTCATGGGGAAATCCTCAATTGTCCCTTAAGGGCATCTTTTCAACTGCTTTGCCTCAGCAACAGAGACAGAACAGAACCTGAGGAGTCAACCCTTAAATTCTTGATAGGGCACTCATGTTGTACATGTTGATGGCAAACTTCACACAGAATCATTTTCCAAAATCTGTTTTCAGTATTTTTGAGAAGGCAGCTGCAGGGATTATCTGAGTGACTCTAGCTTTATATCACTAATACAGCACATAGCATCATCCAAACACTCGGGCACTACAGTGATGGGAATGTCACGTACTAAGTTCTCACTCTCTCTCTCTTTGGGATGTCAGATACTGATTATTCTGACTATAATCTTTCCCACAACCCAGACAGAATAACCAAATGAAGACAGTTAAATAAGCATACCTCAGTCTAACAATGTTAAAAATATCACTCGTTGAGCAGGTCTTGGGTTATCCATCAATGTACTGACCTACAGCTTGCTAGTGCGGTGCTGTTACTGTCCCTCACTCTCTCTTCTTCAAATATTAGAGGCAATGATTGTTTTACTCCCTGTAATGGCATGGCACCCACCTCTCGTGAACGTCCCCTTGTTCAGGTGTGTGTTTGCACCTCTTTCAATCTGTGTTGGCCCCTTCTGGCAGTTTTTAGTGAGTCAGCCCTCTGGCCAAGTCACACATAATCTGTATGGAAACAGCTCAAACCAGCCCCTTCTGGGGTATTAGTCCAACAAAGTCTTTAAATGCGCCGGGCCCTGGCTTCCTCTCTGGAGGCATTTTGCCCACTCTGGTCTATTCTGGTTCCAGCTGAGCCTCTTAACAGTTCAGGTCCCCTTCTGGGGGTTTATCACTGTCCAATAGTAGGCCACTTCCCCAGAGGCCTATGGGTAGGGGGGAGGGACCCAGAGCCAACCACCACTTCAGCTCAAACTCCATGGACCCTAAGAATAGCAGCAATGCGGCTCCCTGTCCCTTTAATTAAATTGCTTTCAGTTCCCTGGGTCACTTTTCCTCAGCCCCAGCCTTCACAAATGCTTTACTCTTACCTCAGAGCCCTTCTATGTTCAGGCCCAGCAGCCATCCAGGAGTTCATTCTCACTCCCCTGGTTCCTGCAAGGGCTGGAGCACCCATGGGGAAAAATTAGTGGGTGCTCTGCACCCACCAGCAGCCAGCTCCCCACCCCTCCACCTCACCTCCTCTGCCACCTCCGCATCCTCCCAGAAAGCCGCCTTTCCTCTCCTCCCTCTCTCTCAGCACTTGATGCTGCCCAATAGTTGTAGCAAGCTCTGGGAGGGAGGGAGGAGGAGCACACTCAGGGTAGGAGGTGGGAAGAGGCAGGGCCGGGGTGGGGATTTGGGGAAGGAGTTGAATAGGGGCAGGCAGGGGGTGGAGTTGGGGCAGGAACTTTGGGGAAGGGGTTTGAATGGGGGTGAGGAAGGGGCAGAATCAGGGCAGGGCTAGGGGCAAAGGGCAGTCAAGCACCCACTGGCACCAGAAGAAGTTGGTGCCTATGCATGCACCCTCTCCATGAAACTTAGAGGACTCGTCTACTACTCTTTTCCTGGTATGGGTGTGGCAGGACCTAGTTTACCCCATCACACTCCCTTAAACTATTATTTAGGCTTCTTAGACCATCCCTGCTCCCACTGATACCCGTGGTTTCAATAGGTTAGTGTGACATGAGTGACAGCAGGATCTGGCTCACTGAATCCAAGCTTACAACAAAAACTGTAAAAGATAAAAAATAAAGGATGAACTTTTTATCCTTTACTTCTCTGCCACTCCACTATTTACATCTGTGCTCTAATGTAACTCAAGAGATTTGAATTTTTTCAGGCTTTTCTCGAAACTTTGCTGGCTATCTAGAGCTGTTGTCACATATAAACAAACCTTGAAATCAATGCCATTTACCAGAGTTGTGTTTACCTTACAGGGGCTTTCCTTTTGATATGCTATCGATTAATCAAGTTACTTCCTCAGTGGGTGCTGTCTATTCTTGTTAAGCAGTTGTTGTTCACACTAATCCTAAATTTGTGCTGTCATGATCCTATATCCTGGAATAAGCTGTGGTTGTTTGAGTAGCCAGAAAGTCTCAATGAAAAACAAAACAAAAAAACCCCCTCAAACTCAGTCGAAAATGGGAAACAGGGCACATCTGATAATCTCATAAAAGCTGGGGCCTTAGGGATAAGAGTTGTTACTTAGTGACATTTGCTTTTGACATCGGGGCCCAGATACTCAGCTGCAGTCACACAGTGGTTAGCACAGTTGAGAATGGTCTGGATCTGAGTTGTCTTTGAGCTCTACCAATCCTGGTACTTCTCTGTATCACACCAGTTCGCCATGGATTGTTCTGACTTTCTCTGCATGCTAATAGCCCTAAGGGGCTTGTACAGCAGCCAGAAATTACCAGGGTGTAGGACTGACCTAGAAAAGCTTCCTTTCCTTCAAACAAACCAGGTTTCAATCCAGGCATTATTAGTAACACAATAAAGAGGGTGATAATTTTTTTTTAAAAATTACGAATTTTAAGTTAGCATTAAGGGAGATATTTCAAAGCTTCCTTATCTGAGCCGTTTGGTATTTCCATGGTGTTTTTTTCTCCACCTCTGTTAATCTGGAACATGATAGCAAGTTGATGAATATTTTTATTGAGTATATGTATTTTTAAAAGACATCTGATTTCCTAAATAATTGCATCCTATTTATAGTGTAGTTTTCAACACAGGGGAATGAGGAAGTGGAATGGACACTGTCCTCTGTAGCACATTCTATAGTATTCATAAACAGCAAACTGATTTTTTATCTTGAACCCAACCCATTGTATACCAACAACTGTCCTTTCTCTCTTGCAAATAGTGGGGCAGAACCTCAAATGATGTAAGTCAATGCAGTATTGACATCAGTGGGACTATTCAGATTTACACCAGCTCAGGATATGGCCCATTAATTAATTCTTTCCCAAAGTGAGCTAGGTGCTTCATAACACAGACCTCTGGAGAAGGCACCTGTTTTGGGGAGTTTTCCAACCTAGAGCATTAGCACAAAGAGTTGGATTCGACAGGGCTACATGACAAGGTTTTGGGGTTTGCATACATTTCTTAGTCATCAAAAAGAAAAGTGGGTTTTTTTGTTGGTATGATCAGATGGAGCTTCCTTAGTAGAACCAATTGAAGCCTCCTTTCCCTACCTAGTTCCTCCATTTAGGAGAATGCTCTGGCACTAGATAAGTACATGCAAATTAACTGCAGCCCTTGGACTCCTGATAAATTGCTCACATGACATCCTGATGTGTACTTATTTATTGTGTTATCAGATGTGGTTGCTATTTCAGCTTCTCCTCACTTTAAGCAGTCATTGGTAGTTTGGTGCTTTTGGCCTCTAGTCAAAAACAAAACTCCTCCCCTTCCAAGGTGAACAGGCAGTTCAAACAAATCAAACAAGTCCCTTCACTCCTTTTACTAATCAGATTTTCCACTCACTACCTCCAAGTAATTAGTGCTGAGATGCAGAGTAGCCTCTCTTTACCCCAGCAAAGTGCAGAGAAATAGCTTTCTGCTCCAGAGTCAAAATACTCTACTTTACTCTTACCCACAAGTAGGTTTGATTCTTAGCCTGGCTGGCCAACTTTCCAGTCTCTCCCACTGTTTTCTTTCTCAGTTCCCTTTCAATAGGAATCCCACTATAGACTCTACCCAGGCCCTGATTATTTTCTCGCAGAGGACCTCCCACAAGCTTTTAAACTATACTTCTACACTGAGAAAGTGACTAAGCGTCTGTTCTCACTTTCTCTCCCAGCAGGCTTTTTGGTATTCCTGTGACCATGGAGGAAGCAAGGTATAGGCCAGTTAGGGAGCTGAACCTCACTTAAAGGCCCAGCTCACCCTTTTTCAGGCCCTCAGTGCCATAAAGAGTGCACACCACTTCCTTATTCAAACAGGAATAGTATTAAAACAGTTCAGAGAGTTGTAATTCTTAAGGAAACCTAGGTCAGTATTCTGCAGATATATAGAAGTGCATTTAAAATCTCCTATCTGTCAAAGCTGACAGATGCCAGATACATATTACTACCTTCCTAAATGTAATTTACCTGGAAAATATATATCTAATTTTGAAAAGACTGCCATCCTCCTGCAACATGGGTTGAAGCTGAAACCACTATAAAACCAAAGAGCTAAATTTTGCCTTCATGCACAGATGCCAGTGGACTCAATGGGAGTCATAGCCTACATTTATAAAAGTAGCTAGTAATTTTGGATGTCTCAGATCCATCCCCAACTTGAGGCCCCTTTAAGAGACCCAATTTTCAGAAGTTGCAGGTCACCCACCCTCTTTCAGATTCTTTTAAAGGCATCTCTGAGTGGGTACCCAAAAATTTTCATATTTTTCTTGTGCAGATTGGAGGTCAGAATTTGGACACAAATATTCATACAAGGTACATGACAAACACATGTTTGGGATTCCAAATTACTGATGATTGTGTGAGCAAGAGAGTCATACTTAGAGCCTAGCAACTTTAAAGTATAATCAAATATACCATTTTTCATAAGGGAAGTTATTATGGAGCAAGCTAATTCACAGCAGCTCTTCTACTAAATGAATCCAGCTGTAAACCGATTGCTGTAAATTGCTATTTGTTTGCCTTATGGTAGCATCTAGTGGCCCCATTGTGCTGTACAAAACTAAGAAAAGTCCATGCTCCTAACAGCTTCACTTTTAAGGCCCTGAGCCTAGAATTAAGTGCTGACACAGTGCAGGAGACTCCTAGGGGGATAGGGGTCTACACAGACAAGACAGACAAAGGGTCACTGTTGTTATTATGGTGAAGACCTGAGAAATGTCTGGGTTTTTTAAATATAAATAGTATATTCTCATCAGATTTTTTGTGTGATTTTTACACTGCCTGAATGCATGGTTAGATCAAAAGTAATTGCTAAACGAACCAGGCAGGACAGGGAAAACAATGTCCTAGATAAGGAACATCTCCAACACAAAGCCAGGCTGTTTCTGTGGGGCCAGGCGGCACTGGGGCAGGGATGTGTTTCGGGGGGGGGGGGGGTTGTGCGGTGCTGGGGTGGGATGTTTCGGTGGGGCCAGGGGGTTTCAGCCCTCAGCTGTTTTCTTTGGAGTAATATGGCCCCTGCCGCTTTACAAGTTATGCAGGCCTGCTCTATGCCATTATCTGAATCACTGAAGAAGATATTGAACAGAACCGGACCCAGAACCAATCCCTGCAGGACCCCGCTCGTTATGCCCTTCCAGCATGACTATGAACGACGGATAACTACTCTCTGGGAAAGGTTTTCCAACCAGTTATGCACCCACCTTTGCGCCAGATTGAGCTGCCTCTCATCGGTGCTCTGTGCGCACTTTGGTTTAGCAAAGATTGGTGCCTGCAAAAAGCTACTAGAAGAGCATCTTGTTTGTTCCCCAAGGGAAAGACTTTCTCCCAGCCCCACCTATGTGGCTGAGTATTCACCCCCACCCCCACCCCTGGAGTGCTAGCCAGGTGCAGTGTCCTTTAGAAGCATATTTCCTCCCCCATCCCCCCCTAAAATATGTAGTGGTTTATTAATGAAAACAAAAATAAAACAAAGCCAGGTTTATAGCTCTGAAGAGGGACTCCCTCAGCCCCAACTCTGACAACAGGGCTGTTTGCCAAGGCTAAGCATTTGGAGATCATAAGACAATGGTCTGCTAATAGATTTGCTCTACAAAGGTGGAGGGAGAGATGGTCAGCCCACTCTGAGGCTGACACACAGATAGAGACTGCCTGAGAGTCAGGGATCTGCAGAAAACAAGCTGTAATATGGTGGCCAGGGAGAAAAGAGAGGCACCAAGGCTAAGGCAGGTCTATCCTATGGGCTCAAGGGGAATGGCAGACATGGGTAAGAAAATATGGCTATAGGTCTGTTACTTTAAATCCACTTCTTTAAGCAATGTGTACCAATATGCAACCAGTCAGAGCATACTGTTACTGTCCACGGGCTCCTGGAGGAAAACTCTGAAATTTACCAAGCCTGTTAGGTCTGCTAAATAACATGGTTGGCAACCAAGATCAGAGAGTGGCTGGATAAATGATTCCATCCCACAGAGACGTATAAGCACATGCCTGCCACTTGAAAGGGGTGCACTTGGGAGACTGGAACAGGGTTTCAGCAGGGGCAGTTTACCCAGGGACTGTGACAATTACTTTTTGCTACTAGCTGAAAGCCCATTTGGTCACACAGTTGTGCTATTTGGGTCAAGTAATCCATCATTTGTGCCATCTCCATCATTTCATCATCAATGAAATGTCTGCATGCAAATTAGCTGTAGCGTAAGGGTGGTGATTGGTTGATACCTGACATCACAAACATCTTGGACTCTTTGCATAGCATGGATACATGCCGTACTCTATCTGTACAGCACACAGGGTAATTCTTAAATCTAAAGGGCTAAGAATTTAAAAATGGATGGTAACAAACTGTGAATAAGGCCATCCTGGATCAAACCAAAGGTCCTTCTTTGGACAGTATCTTCCAACAGCGACCTGTACCAGGTGCCCCAGAGAGAATGAACAGAACAAGCAATCATCAAGTGATCCATCCCCAGTTGCCCATCCCAGCTTCTAGTAAACAGAGGCTAGGGACACCATCCCTTCCCATCCTGGGTAATAGTCATTGATGGAGCCAGTGATGACTGAACCAGGTGATAGGCTGAACAAAAAGAGCTCTCGATCATGCTTGTAGCTGTTTCCATCACTTCCTACTGACACAACAGACATTCTAGGCTTCAGAGTGACAATCCTGAAATCTTATTTTATAGATGATTAGCAGAATTTTTTAACTAAGCAACTTTGAGAAATTATGAAAAGTGATATGGTTCAAAACAATTTTATATAGAAAATGATGAAAATTAGGGATGGCATACAATAGACAACCCTGAAAGAAAAATGGAAAGCCAAACAAAAAGATGTATAAATAGCATCTATTTTCTGTAGCAAAGAGCAGCATGGATCAGTCAAGTACTCTAATTTTTTGCCAATATATCATTTGCATTTCTAAATTCAAAGTCTCAGGCAAATATAGTTCATATTTTTAACGGTTTTCCTTGTTTATTTTCCGTTTATGTTTTGCTAATATTATGAGTCTTTTAGGATAGATTAGCTAGCCTTCTGAAAAACATATTCAAAGCAAAAAAATCAAATTGGCAAAATTCATCATTTTTAGTGAAACAGCTTTCTAGGAAAGAATTACTTGCTGAAGACACAGTAGCTGACGATGCTGTATTATAAATGGACTTCTCTGAACCACTAATACCAGTGGTCTGATATTCCATCTCTTGGTAAGATATATTATGGTCTATTAGCAGAATGAAGGATTAGGTGCACATTAATCAAACATTACAGAGGAGCATAAACATGCATACAGCATCCAGTAATACCCTGTTACCGTATTTCAGAAGATCTATGTAATCAATATTTCAAATATAACTAGTTAGTGTCATATCACTAAGTTTATCCTTTTCCCTTTGAAAATAGGAAGAGCTTAAAAAGGCAGCAATAGTAAGTCTGTGAAATGTTTTAAAAATATTATCACAGAATCATAGTACTGGAAGGGACCTCAAGAGGTCACCTAGTTCAGTCCTCTGCACTCATGGCAGGACTAAATATTTTCCAGATCTATTCAAATTTTGTTTTCTCCACTGTTTAAATATTGCAATGCAAAGAGTGAATAATGACATCTCCGACCAGCAGATGGAGACAAAAACACACTAATAGCTTGATGACATCAGCTCCATGTATAGGGCACCAACCTCGGGTCATTTCCTGTCTCAAGCAGGAAGAAGTTTCTGAAGGGCTGACCTAGGGGTTTTAATTGTGTAAGTTAAAAGGGTTATCATATATTTGACAAAAACAATCTATCCAAGCCACTAGTTCTTTGTTTATGCTGTGCCTGGAAACAGAAGGAATAAGCTGTCTTAGAATAGGATTCACAAACAGCAGTATTCCGCTGATGTTTACATCAGGTAAATATGTTTTTATCTGATAATTATTTATTAATTTCTAAAAAGATCTCTTGGGAGAGGGGAGAATTAGGCAATCCCATGGCAACATTTACAAAATGGCTCTGCCAACAGCCACCTTAGTTGTTCTCTAATTCTTGAAGGGACAGGACAGGTTTAGAGATTATTTGCTAGTGTAAATTAATGTGGCTCCATTGGAATTTGGCTTACAGTAGACACTATAATCAAAATAAGCGTTGTTAATACTCTGAAAACCACATCAAATGATTATATCTTTAAATAACGGAGGCTCAAAGACAAGTTACATTTAGGAAGTCTGTGCAAAAATGTCCAGTTTCAAAACCAATAATCCCAAGGCATTTCTAAAAATCAGTAGTCGCAAATCTAAAGATTCCTCATATGGAAATGCCCATATAGGAGTGGGGAGCTGTTATTCAGTTATTTACTATTAGGACATTATACCAGCATAGAATGGAACAGAGTTAGCTTTGATAGCAGTGAAAATGGTGTGCTAAGGCCTCAAGATATTATTTTGTGTATATGGCCTACAGAGTCCACAAGATGCAGTATTCCCTGCATTAATTTTGTATTTCCCCTCAGGCTTCCACAGTATGGATTTCAACACCTTTAATATGGTGGCACTATATCAGTAAGTGCATATGAGAGTTCAATTTGTGAAGTGTCTAAGGCATTTGTGGTGTTTATAATATATTTGGAAGTGTTGCTATGATTTGATTTCACCTTGACTACTCCATACAGCTGTAACAAGAGAGTAAGGATAATTCACCTAATGTCTTTGATAGGAATGTAGAATTCCTTTGGGGACGGTAGCGCTATGTGTTTTTGAGCTCAGACAGAGTTTACTGATGGGCACCTTGAACAGAAATGTGATGATACAAAAACGATACTTAAAAAAATAGGTGAAATTTCCACATTACAATAGGACCAGTGAAAAGCCCTCAAATTCAGGTACAAGGATTCACAAACTTCATTGCCCGCGAGCCCCTTCTGATAACAAAAATAATTACATGATCCAGGAGGGGGGACCAAAATCTGAACCCACCCAAGGCCCACTGCCGGGGGGTGGGGAGGGGAGAGCAAAGCACAAGCTGCACTGCTCTGAGCAGGGGGGCCAAAGCTGAAGCTCAAGGGCTTCAGCCCCAGGCCAGGGCCCTGTAACCTGAGCTCCGCCACCCAGGCCTGAAGCCCTCAGGCTTTGGCTTCAGCCTTAGGCAGAGGGGCACAGGCTTCAGCTCTGAGCCCCAACAAGCCTTAGCTAGCCCAGTGACACTCCATTAAAATGGGGTTGCGACTCACTTTAAGGTCCCAACCCACAGTTTGAGAACCGCTGGTCTCGTATGTAGTACGCAGAGGCCCAGAACATACCCCCACACAGGCAGGAGGAAATCTCTGGCAGTATGGACTTACCCTTATCCATGGATATTGGAATGGGGCCTGCCCACATGCTGGCAGATCTACAGGAATCTACAAGAGGCGAAGGCAAACCACAGGGAAATCTTCTTCCTCTGCCCCATCTCTGGGCTCCTGAGGGAGCTTGGCTCCCTCACAGTACAGTTCCACTCGAGCTTGGCTCACAGCTGCTGGTAGGGAACTCAGCAGAAAAAATAATGTAGCAGATGGGCAACTTCCTGCAGTATCTTTGGAAGACCATATTGTATTAAGTATGTATTATGCATCATTGTGGGCCAGGGACTGTGTGTACTCCGTGGCAGGGAGGATTTCTACATCTCCTTCAGGAAGTGAAAATAGTAGAGGATGATTAAGGCAAATCACTCAGGTTATAACACCTCCAGAGAGTTACCACCTCCTGGGGAAGTTCACATATTCTGGTTGAAACTGAATTCTCCAGACACCAACAAAAAAGGAATTTTGGATAAACAGCTTGAGATTAAACTGACTTAGGGCCTTTGTCCTGGTTCCTGATCTAAAGACTGATATGAAGTTGTAACCATAGGGAAAACCTAGTTGTGGGGTTTGAAGGATTGACACCTATCAGATTCCTATGTTGGAACTGGGGGTGACCTCTAGTAAGCTCTTCAGCATGTCTGTTTTTATATACCTTAACCATAATGCTTTTACCTTAACCATGCTTGTCACTGCTCGCAATACACTGTTCATAGCCCTGAGAGGAAAAGCAAAACACACACACTGACCTTTTAGGCAGACTGACTTGCTGGGGATATTGCAGCATAGATCAGGGAGACATGCAGCCTTAAAACCCCCACTCAGAAGGAAGTGAGATGCAGGTCTCCACCCAGGAGAGGTTATGGGCTAGGAGCCAGAAATCTCTAAGTGAATGCCCTTGAGAGACCACAGAAGGCAAAATCCAGGTGCAGTTTCCCTGAAACTGTTACATTATTCTTCTCAAGGAATCTGCACAGCCAGGGGTGCGGCACAATGGGTACTACCCTAGCGCCTCTTCTGCTCTACCAGTTCCTATTCCTCCCTCAGTGCAGAGCCTAAACCAGTGCCAGGAATATAGCTGGCACCTCCACATAAATACACCTCCTCCTGTGCAGTAGGGAGGAGATCCATGCACGGGGAGTTTCCTCTGGGCCTGATAGTGTGAAGCTGAGGATACAGGAATGATCTGGTCCACCATTTGATTCTGAGATAATAGTGGTAGGTCCGTCTGGTTATTTCTGACACATTCCCCATTTCAACAGCAATAGTAGTAACATCTCTATAACATAGCAGCTGGTCATTTTTATATAGAAATCTTACTGGGTAAGAGTAAAGATGGCAGTGCTATTTGTTTCTTAAGGAGAATGTTAAAATGGGAATATAATTAATGTGGTCCATAATGGCAAAAATGTGCGTGGGCAAGGTCAGTAATTATTACTCAGTGTTAAGTACTCTTGGCTTTTCCTCAAAACAAAACTACCCAGCCAAACTTCTCATAGACTTTAAGGTCAGAAGGGACCATTATGATCATCTAGTCTGACCTCCTGCACATTGCAGGCCACAGAAGTACACCCACCCATTCCTGTAATAGACTCTTAACCTCTGGCTGAAGTCCTCAAATCATGATTTAAAGACTTCAAATTACAGAGAATTTACACAAGTTTAAACTTGCAAGTGACTTGTGCCCCAAGCTGCAGAGAAAGGCAAAAAACAACAACAAAAAACAAACAAAAAAACCCACCCCCGGGGTCTCTGCCAATCTGATCTAGGGAGAAAATCCTTCCTGACTTCAAATAGGGTGCTTAGTTGGACCCTGAACATTTTGGCAAGACCCAGCAGCCAGCACCTGGGAAAGAATTCTCTGTAGTAATTCAGAGCCCTTCCCATCTCGTGTCTCATCACCAGCCATATTTCCTACTAGCAGTCGCAGATCAGCTACCTGCCATTGTAGGCAGTTTCATCATACCATCTCTACCATAAACTTATTAAGCTCAGTCTTGAAGCCAGTTAGGTGTTTTACTGCCCTTGGAAGGCTGTTCCAGACTGTACTACTCTGATAGTTAGAAACCTTCATCTAATTTAAAGTCTAAAGTTGTTGATGGTCAGTTTAAATTCATTTTCTTGTGTCAACACTGTAAACTTAAATAACGCCACTCCTACCCTGGTGTTTATTCCTCTGAAGTCTTTATAGAGAGCAATCATATCTCCACTTAGATTTAGTTTGGTTAGGCTCTTTGAGTCTCCTCTCACAAGGTAGGTTTTCCATTCCTAGGATCATCCTAGTAGCCCTTCTCTGCACCTGTTCCAGTCTGAATTTGTCTTTCTTAAACATGGGAGATCAGAAGTGCACACAGATTCCGGATGAGGTGCCTTATATAATGGTACTAACACTTCCCTATCTCTACTGGAAAGACCTAGCCTGATGCATCCTAAGATTGCATTAGTCTTTTTTCATAGCTGGATCACATTGGCAGCTCATAGTCATCATGTGATCAACTAATACATGCGGAGCTTCCTTTTCCTCTGTCACTTCCAACTGATAAGTCCACAGCTTATAGCAAAAATTCTTGTTGTTAGTCCTTAAGTGCAGGACCTTGCACTTTTCACAAATAATTTCATCCCACTTACATTACTCCAGTTTTCAAGGTCATCCAGATCTTCTTGTATTATATTCTGGTCCTCCTCCATGTTGGCAATGCTTCCCAACTTTGTCATCCATAGATTTTATTAGCACACTCCCACTTTTTGTGCCAAAGTCATTAATAAAAATGTTAAATAAGAGTGGTCCAAAGACCGATCCCTGAGGAATTCCACTGATAACCTTCTTTCAGTCTGACAGTTAAAGGAGTCATACTGAAAGGTTAACTACTTCCTCATCCACCTTTCAGTTTTAATATTAATCCCCATCTTCTCCAATTTAACTAATAATTTCCAATGTGGGACTGTATCAAAAACCCGGGTAGATTAGATCTACTGCTTTTCCTTTGTCTACAAAAATCAAGGAAAAATCAGGTTTGTCCGGCATGATCTATCTTTTGTAAAACCATGTTGTATTTTATCCCGATTACTGTTTACCTCTATGTCCTTAACTACTTTCTCTTTCTAAATTTGTTCCAAAACCTTTCATACAATTGAGGTCAAACTAATAGATCTGTAGTTTCACAGATCACCTTTTCCCCCATTCTTAAAAATAAGAACTATATTAGCAATTCTCAAGTCATAGGATATGACCTCGAAGTTTACAGATTCATTAAAAATCCTTGCTCTTGGGCTTGCAATTTCATGTGCCAGCTCCTTTAATATTCTTGGATGGAGATTATCTGGCCACTGGGGAGTGGGGAGCATCGATGCAGCCAGACTCCCAGCAGGGAGCTGGAAGCCTCCATGCAGCTGGGCTCTCAGCGGGGAGCTGGGAGCCTCTGGGTAGCAGCTGGGCTCCTCGTGGGGAGTATGGAGCTGGGAGCCTCCATGCAGCTGTGCTCCCAGCAGGGAGCAGGAGCCCAGGCAGCAGCCCAGTTTGGAGCAGGGAGCTGGGTGGGTGCAGCCCAGCTTGGGAAGCAAGAAGCCCAGGCAGCAGCTGGGCTGGGAGCAGGGACCTGGAACCTGGTGGGCAGCCCTGCTCCAAGCGGGGCAGGCGCAGCCCAGGCTGGGAGTGGGGAGCATGGGGAGCCGCTCCCATCCCATGGTGACAGCCTGACTTTCTTGTCAATTTCATAGCTCCAGCATGTAGACCAAACCTTAGTCTCATTAAGCTGTTTGAGTTTGCCTTCCACCTAGGATGTGGTATTTTCTACTTCCATATCCTCCTTTCCATTAGTCACCTTGTCACGGTCCCTAATCTCCTCATTACTCTTATTCAAAACTAAGGCATTCATTTTGATGTTGGGCCATGCCTAGATTATCTTTAATCTCAACCTCATCTTCAGGGTGTAGCAGTCCCACTTCTTTCCTGCTTTTCTTTGTATTTCTATGGCTATAGTAAAAAGGTCTATTAGTTTTAATTTCCTTTGCAAGGTCCAACTCCAGCTGGCTTTTGGCAGTTCTCTCTTTATCCCTACAGTTTCTGACCTTCAAGAGGTAGCTTTCTTTGCTGATTCTTCCCATTTTCCATTCCTCGTAGGCTTTCTGCTTTCTCTTAATAACCTGTTTGAGATACTTACTCATCCAGTTTGGTCTGCAATATGATTTTTTCCCCCTTGCTTGGGATACAGGCTTCAGCTTGCTTCTGTAACTTAGATTTAAAGAAATTCCAAGCCTTCTCCATATTCAGATCCTTGAGTTCTTCAGTCCAGTTCACTTCCCTAACTAATTCCCTTAATTTTTTTTAAGTTTGCCCTTTGGAAATCAAGGACCCTAGTTGCAGATCTATTTTTGTTTGTCGTTCCATTTAGTTTAAACTCAATTAGCTGATGATCACTTGAACCAAGGTTGTCCCCTACAACCTATACTTCAATGAGGTCCTCACTACTCAAAAATATCAAATCTAAAATGGCATCACGTCTTGTAGGTTTTTCAACTATTTGTTGAAGAAGTGTGTCAGCTACCACATCCAGGAAAATCTGGGTACTACTACTAGTAGCACTTGTCCTCTAATCTAGATCTGGAAAGTTAAAATCTCCCATAATTACACAATTCCCAGTACTATTTATTTTACTAAAAAACATTAAGAGGTCTCTATCCATATCCAGATCAAATTCTGGGGGTCAATAGCATACCCCAAACACTATCACAGTTGAGCCACTAGTAACTTTCTTCCCCAAAGTGATTTTGACCCAATCCATCACTTCTAATTTCTTTACAGTCTACCTCATCATTAAAATACAATGCTATTCCACCACCTGGTATTGGCACTATCTTTTCTCTTAATGTCCATTCTCCTACCCATTGTTCTTCCTTTCTCCATTGTTGTATTTTCTTTCTTTCTTGATTTTCCAGTCAATATTAGAATCAGGAGCATCTCCCAGCTCTCTCCCTCGAGTTCCTAGTTTAAGCTCTTTTAATCAGTTGTGCCAACCTCCATCCCAGAAGTCTGTTTCCCTCCCTACTCAGATGGAGTCCATGAGAACAGTCCTCCCAGTGGTCAAACAAAGCCCTCCTTATAGCACCATTGCCTGAGCCATCTGTTGATCATCATAATCTTGTCTCACCTTCATTCTCCTCCTCTTGGGATAGGTAGAATCCCACTGAAGATCACCTGAGCCTCTATTTCTTTAAGCATCGTCCACAGCCTGACGTAGTCTCCCTTGATGCATTCTAGCGAGAATCTAGTTGTATCATTTGTTCCCACGTGAAGGACAATCAGTGGATTTTTTCCTGCTCCCATTAGGATCCTCTTCAGCCTCAGGTCCACATCTCATAACTTAGCCTCCAGCACACAACATACCCTTCTGTTCTCCAGATCAACTCAGATGACTCGACTGTTAGTTCTTTTTAGTAGGGAGTCACCAATCAGGTGAGCCTGCCTCTTCCTGGTGTTGGTGTGATTCTCTGGCCTTCCTCCTGTACTTTCTGGCTGCAAGTCCTCTTGTTTTTTGTTCTCACTTGCAATCTTCTGAGAGTCATCCTCTGTCCTCCTGGGACTCAGAACTCTGGCTATCTCCATTGACTCTTCCCCTCTTCTTGTAGGACAAGCCACTCTTCTCTTCTTCCTTGCCCTCCCACCTTGTGTTACTGCCTGCTGTGCCCCTTCTCCATTTTACAGCTCAGCAAACCTGTTCCTGAGCTCTATTTCTCCTTCACTACCTGGTCTTTTCCTCTGCTTGGTTCCCATAGTCACATGCTTCCACTGACCACTTGCCTCCTCCAGCCATCCACCCTCACAGTTCTCCAGTGCAGCTTGCATCTGCAAGTCTTGATTTTTCCCTTCAGTCTCCTCTTGCCTTCCGTCCATCATCTGCTTGAATCCCCTCAAAATTCAACCATAGTTTCCACCTGCATCTCCAAACCTTGGATCATCTCTTCCATCAGCTCTGTCATGTGACACATCATGTAAGCAAAGCTCTTTCTGGGTATCTGCTCAAGGGCAACATAAATCCCGCAGCTTCCTCAGCCGGTCATCTTCATTGTCATTGGGTTGCTACCACCGCTGTCTCTGTATTTGTCATAGCCTTCCCACCTAAACTCCTGTGAAGGAAAGCAAAACACAGAAAACCCCAAACCAATGCCAAAACAAAACCCAAACACTGCACTCTTTCTCCCAAACTCCCCTGTTTTCAGCTCTGTTTGCTGGGTCCTGTGCTGCTGGCTGGCTGCTTCACTGCCTTTATGAGAGCCCAAAACAGGGAAGCCCTACCCTCTAATCCAGGCTCTACTGTGATCAGAGGCTCTGCTTCTCTCACAGCATACTGCCCCTACCAGCTTCTGCAAACTGGAAAAAAAACCAAAATCCCAAACAAGAACTCCCTGCCCCTACGGAACAGAGGCCTGCCTACTCCCACAGAACTCCCACTCAAACTCCCGTTTTCTGCTGTGTTTGCTGGCTCCTGTGCCACTTCTCCTGGCTGTAAATGACTCACCCACTAATACTGATTCAGTAAGCCACACTCACACTAAGCAGCAGGAAAAGCTAAACTAAAAAAGGAAACATGAACATAATGTTTGGTGTTGAACTGAAGCTTCTCCTGTTTAGTCAGCGATCTCCTTTTCTCCAGTATGTTCAGGGATAAGCCCATCTGGTATTTCTTTCAGTCTAGTCACTTCCATGCAAGTGGGTCTCATGGTGTTCCACTGCTTTCAAACTCTGCTATCATCTGTATCAGCAGTACTGCAGCCAGAAGTGTGCAGGAAAATGGCTTCTCTGATGATCTGAAGTTTTGTGTCTACATGTTTTAGAGGAAATACACTTAATAAAAACCAAACTGTGAAATAAATGTAGGACAGTGGGCCCAATGCAGCCATCAGTTAACCCCACTGGTCTCAGGGACGTGACAGAGGGTGTAAGCACGGGCAAAATCTAGCCCATTATTGATAAGTTATGAGCTTACACAGAAATCAGTAAAAAGTGGAGGAGGGGGAAAGAAACCTCCAGTAAGAGAACAAAGTATAAGGCTTACTTTGAAATGAGTAGTCTCCTACTTTGTGTCCAAGTGCTAGCAGGAGGTTCCAGCTGTATGTTCCATGAACAAGTAAAATGTGATCAAGAGAATTGTTATGAGTGTTCTATATGCACAATACCTTTCTTTCATAGGGCACCATAATTGTAAGCAAAATATCCAAGTGTGCCAGCGTCTCAGATTTTTAATTTTTTTAAAGCTATATTGGTATTTTTTTTTAACACCACACATGTGCATTCCTCATTGTTTATAATACCCCATTGGAAGCTTGATATTAACATCTTTTTACTTATAGATCTGAGGAAAATTTCTTACTCTGAGGATTGAAGGTATTCAGCTCTCATATTCTGCTTTCCCTACATGTGAGGGACTCCACTTGATCTCAGGGGCATCTCCTGCAAGTGAAGAGAAAACAGAATATTGAAGGTGAATGTTTCTGGGTGGCTTTGGGGAAGAGAAACTGCCATTATTTTGCTCCATCAAGGGCCCCATCCTGCATTCCTTGCTCACCAAAACCTCTCATTGGTCTGACCCACTAATGCCTTGCACTTTGTGTAATCATTTACAGCTGTGTAAAGTGAGTGCAAAATGGATGTATATTGCTACCACCAGTGTAAGTGCAGGGAAAATTCGAATGTGGTAACCTTGTATTCCCCTTTTGCACAGGTGTAAATGATTACATAAGGTATAAGGCAGTGGAGAATCAGGCCCTGTATGTTAACAAGGTGGTATAATATCAGTGGGAAAGATGGTTCTCCCCCGTGAATAAGAGCTGGCATTCTTTGAGTTGTAAATATTGATTCAAACTCTTTCAGTATAATAAAGGTTCTTGCTTGTTTTTTCACAAAATGAGGGTTGTGTGGTTATTAGGCTCGCGTTTTAAAGAGCACCATCTCATGGTCAGGTAGGCTGCTGAGAGTGGGTATTCTTTTGGTCCCTGTGGGTGCATGCAAGTAACGGATGCTACACTTCTACTTTGGTTCCTCTCCACTATTCACATTAGCACTGAACACACCAATAATCAAGGGAATATAATCTCAGAATTCTCAGTTGCTAAGGAAACCAATTAATCATCATCAGTGTGTTCAGCATGTTCACATGATCCTTCCAAGGCCTACAATTTTAGATGGCCTGCTATTTCTTGTCAGCATGGGAGAAGGGAGCTGAGGAACTGGCAGTGAATGAAGTGTCAGTAGTTAAGGCTGTAATCACAATTCTGAGAGGAAATCAACACCTACTGTACATGCCATATTCACCTATTATGTGATAATGTTATATCATGCCAGCAACCATGGCTTTATGCCACAATTCAGTGTGGCAGCTTAATTTAGCTTAATTTATTGGATTGAAAATCCTCTTGTACAGAAGGTGTTGATTTCCTCTCCCAAAATTGTGATTACAGTCTTATCTATTGACACTTCATTCACTGCTTCTCATATTGGCAGACACTGGGCTAGATCTTCAGCTGGTGTAAATCAGCATAGCTTCATTAAAGCCAATGGAATCGTGCTGATTTACATAAGATGAGGATCTGAGCCATGTCCCTGCAAGTTTTAAAATCTTCCTGGAATAAGCTGCAGACCAACTGACTAGTACCAAAAACACTGACAAATTCTATAACACACCAGCATAGTCTGAAACCATCAGGCAAGTACAATATATGGGTGGTGACTTGGCTAAATTTATAGAATTTATAAATGTTTTTGATACCATTCAGCAGGTCTAGCCCAACATCTGCAGACTTCATAAGAAATGGAAGATGATAAATCTATACTATTATCCTGAGAGAAGAGAGGGAAAGAGTAGTATAGTCTAGCGGTTTACGCAAGGGTCTGGTTATTGTAAAATGCTGAGTTTTAATCCCAGATCTCATACCACCTGTTATAACCTTATTCCCAGATTCTGGACCTTAGCGTCCAAAATTTGGGGGTTAGCATGAAAACCTCCAAGCTTAGTTACCAGCTTGGACCTGGTACTGCTGCCACCACCCAAAAAATTAGAGTGTTTTGGGGCACTCTGGTCCCACTGAAAAACCTTCCCTGGGGACCACAAGACCCAAATCCCTTGAGTCTCACAACAAAGGGAGATAATCCTGATTCCCTTCCCCCCTCCAGGTGCTCCTGGAGAGATACACAGACACAAGCTCTGTGCAACTACGCAGAGTGAGTCCCCCTCTCCGTTCCCAATCCTGGAACAAAAGCACTTTCCTCTTCACCCAGAGGAAATGCCAAATCAGGCTAGCAATCCAACACACAGCTCTCCCCCTTGATTTCTTCCTCCCACCAATTCCCTGGTGAGTACAGACTTAATTTCCCTGAAGTAAAGAAAAACTCCAACAGGTCTTAAAAGAAAACTTTATATAAAAAAGAAAGAAAAAATACAAATGTTCTCTCTGTATTAAGATGATACAACACAGGGTCAATTGCTTAAAAGAATATTGAATAAACAGCCTTATTCAAAAAGAATACAAATCAAAGCATTTCCAGCACCTATATTCATGCAAATACCAAAGAAAAGAAACCATAGAACTTACTATCTGATCTCTTTGTCCTTACACTTAGAAACAGAAGACTAGAAAATAGAACTACTTCTCCAAAGCTCAGAGGAAACAGGCAGACAGACAAAAGACTCAGAGACACACTTCCCTCCACCCAAAGTTGAAAAAATCCGGTTTCCTGATTGGTTCTCTGGTCAGGTGTTTCAGGTGAAAGAGACATTAACCCTTAGCTATCTGTTTATGACACGCCCCCCAAATTGCAGACAGTGGGGAAGCTCACTGGCGGCAATTTCCTTCTAGAACTTGAAAATAAACAGATTAATACAACACATGCACCTTTACATATACTACTAAGTATATAACTAACAGACTTTTACATGTTAAGAACACTTTTTAACTACTGGATTCTGGGAAACTCTCACGGGAGAGTGCATCAGCAACTTTGTTAGAAGCTTCTGTGATGTGTTGAATTTCAAAATCAAAATCTTGGAGAGCTAAACTCCAACGAAGAAGTTTCTTGTTGTTCCCCTTGGCAGTATGAAGCCACTTTAGTGCAGCATGGTCAGTTTGTAGTTGGAACCGCCGTCCCCAAACATATGGGCGTAGCTTTTCCAGGGCGTACACAATGGCATAGCATTCCTTTTCACTGACTGACCAGTGACTTTCCCTCTCAGACAGTTTCTTGCTGAGAAACACGACAGGATGGAAGTTGTGATCTGTTGCTTCCTGCATGAGCACTGCTCCTATACCACGCTCAGATGCATCTGTGGTTACTAGGAATGGTTTGTCAAAATCCGGGGCCCTGAGTACAGGGTCAGACATGAGCGTTGCCTTAAGCTGGGTAAAGGCTTTTTGACACTCATTAGTCCACTTAACGGCATTTGGCTGGGTCTTTTTGGTTAGGTCGGTCAATGGGGCAGCGATTTGGCTGTAGTGTGGTACAAATCGCCTGTAGTATCCGGCCAAGCCTAAGAAGGATTGGACCTGTTTTTTTGACCTTGGGACAGGCCACTTTTGGATAGCATGCACCTTGGCCTGTAGGGGGTTTATGGTTCCTCGACCCACCTGGTGCCCCAGGTAAGTTACTCTGTTTTGGCCTATTTGACACTTTTTGGCCTTAACAGTTAGTCCTGCCTGCCTGATGCGCTCAAAGACCTTTTCCAGGTGGAGTAGGTGTTCGGGCCAGGAGTCTGAAAAAATGGCCACATCATCGAGGTAGGCAACTGCAAATTCTTCCAGTCCAGCTAGTAGACCATCTACCAGCCTCTGGAAGGTGGCGGGTGCATTTCGAAGGCCGAAAGGAAGGACATTGAATTCATACACCCCCGCATGGGTGACGAATGCTGACCTCTCCTTGGCAGGTTCATCTAGCGGTACTTGCCAGTACCCCTTGGTTAAGTCTATTGTAGAGATGAACTGGGCACGTCCCAACTTTTCCAATAGCTCATCAGTACGTGGCATTGGATAGTTGTCCGGACGAGTTACAGCATTTAGCTTACGGTAGTCCACGCAGAAGCGTATTTCCCCATCTGGTTTGGGTACCAGAACCACTGGAGATGCCCAGGCACTGGTAGATGGGCGGATTATACCCATCTGTAGCATGTTCTGGATCTCCCGTCCTATAGCAGCTTGGGCATGAGGAGACACCCGGTAGGGTGGGGTTCTGATTGGGTGAGCATTACCTGTATCAATGGAGTGGTATGCCCGTTCAGTCCGTCCTGGGGTGGCTGAGAACAATGGGGCGAAGCTAGTGCACAGCTCCTTGATTTGTTGCCGCTGCAGACGTTCCAGGGTGGTTGAGAGGTTTACCTCTTCCACGCCACCGTCTTTTTTTCCGTCGTAGTAGACACCGTCAGGCCACTCAGCATCATCTCCCTGGACTGTAAACTGACAAACCTGTAAGTCTCTGGAATAGAAAGGCTTGAGAGAATTAACATGGTACACTTTAGGCTTTAGTGGGGAATTGGGAAATGCTATGAGGTAGTTTACAGCTCCCAGGCGCTCTTGGATCGTGAATGGCCCTTCCCATGATGCTTCCATCTTATGGGCCTGTTGCGCCTTCAAGACCATAACCTGGTCTCCTACCTTGAAGGAACGTTCTCTGGCATGTCTGTCATACCAGGCCTTTTGCTCTTCTTGAGCATCCTTTAGGTTCTCTCTAGCAAGGGCTAAAGAGTGTCGGACGGTGCTTTGTAGGTTGCTTACAAAGTCCAGAATGTTAGTTCCTGGAGAAGGCGTAAACCCCTCCCATTGCTGCTTCACTAACTGTAATGGCCCCTTAACCTCGTGACCATACACAAGTTCAAATGGTGAAAACCCTAAACTGGGATGTGGTACAGCCCTGTAGGCAAACAGCAACTGCTGCAACACTAGGTCCCAATTATTGGAGAATTCGTTGATGAATTTTCTTATCATGGCCCCCAAAGTTCCATTGAACCTTTCCACCAGGCCATTGGTTTGATGGTGGTACGGGGTGGCAACCAAGTGATTCACCCCATGAGTTTCCCACAGTTTTTCCATGGTCCCTGCCAGGAAATTAGACCCTGAATCTGTAAGGATGTCGGAGGGCCAACCTACCCTGGCAAAGATGTCTGTTAGGGCCAGGCACACAGTGTTAGCCCTGGTGTTGCCTAGAGCTACTGCTTCTGGCCATCGGGTAGCAAAGTCCACTAAAGTCAGTACGTACTGCTTTCCTCTGGGCGTCTTTTTTGGGAAAGGGCCCAGAATATCCACAGCTACTCGCTGAAATGGGACCTCAATTATGGGGAGTGGCTGGAGAGGGGCCTTGACCTGGTCTTGAGGCTTACCTACTCTTTGGCATACCTCACAAGACCGGACATACTTGGCAACATCCTTGCCCATCCCCTCCCAGTGGAAGGACTTCCCCAACCGGTCCTTGGTTCTGTTCACCCCAGCATGGCCACTGGGATGATTATGGGCTAAGCTTAAGAGCTTCTCCCGGTACTTAGTTGGAACCACCAACTGTTTTTGCGGCTGCCATTCTTCCCGGTGTCCACCAGAAAGAATTTCCTTGTATAAAAGTCCTTGGTCTATAACAAACCGGGATCGATTAGAAGAGCTGAGAGGCGGTGGGGTGCTCCGTGCCGCCGCCCACGCTTTCTGAAGGCTGTCATCTGCTTCCTGCTCAGGCTGGAACTGTTCCCTTGAGGCTGGGGTCACCAGTTCTTCCTCAGACTGTGGACTTGGGCTTGGTCCCTCTGGAAGCGATGTAGGTGATGGGGTTGTTTCCGTTGCTGGTGAACCGCTCTCCGCTGGTGCACCTGAGGGTATTTCAGGCTCTGGCTGAGCCTTTTGGGTATGGCTGTCTTTTGCTTCTGCCAGTTCTGGCTTGCTGGCGCCCTCTGGCGTTGAGTTTGAAGATGTGGTTGCACTTGCTGGTGCTGGTTGCTGTTCCAGTTCCGGGCCTGGGACTGGAGATGCTGTGGCTGTTTCAGTGGTAGGCATGGAATCCGGGTCCACTACCTCTGTCTGGGTCTCTGGTAACACAGACGGGGCCTCTGTGGACGGCTCAGGAACAGGAATGGGTCTGGAAGCTTGCCTGGTTTGGCTACGGGTAACCATTCCCACTCTCTTGGCCCGCCTCACCTGGTTGGCCAAGTCTTCCCCTAGTAGCATGGGGATAGGATAATTGTCATAGACTGCAAAAGTCCACATTCCTGACCAGCCTTTGTACTGGACAGGCAGTTGAGCTGTAGGCAAGTCTACAGCTTGTGACATGAAGGGGTAAATTGTAACTTTGGCCTTTGGGTTGATGAATTTGGGGTCAACGAAGGATTGGTGGATAGCTGACACTTGTGCCCCCGTGTCTCTCCACGCAGTAACCTTCTTTCCGCCCACTCTCAAATTTTCCCTTCGCTCCAAGGGTATTTGAGAGGCATCCGGGCCTGGGGATCTTTGGGGTGATGGTGGTGTAATGAATTGCACTCGCATGGTGTTCTTGGGACAGTTGGCCTTGATATGTCCCAGTTCATTACACTTAAAGCATCTTCCATCTGATGGGTCACTGGGCCGAGGTGAGTTACTGGAGACTGGTGAGGTTGAAGAGTAGGGTATCTGTGGCTTTACATGGGTGGTATGTAGGGTCTTTGGCTGTCCTCGGTTGTAGGGTTTATGGTCTGTGTGCCCCCTGGGGTAATCGTTCCCCTTGACAGTAGCTTTTTTGCTTTCTGCCAGTTCCATCCATTTGGCTCCAATCTCCCCCGCCTCAGCGATAGTTTTGGGATTTCTATCTTGTATGTACCGTGTGATGTCTTCAGGAACACCATCCAAGAACTGCTCCATTTGTATGAGGAGGTTCACTTCTTCCAAGGTTTGAATGTTGTTTCCTGTTAACCAGGCCTCATAGTTTTTTGCAATGTAGTAGGCGTGTTTGGGAAATGACACCTCTGGTTTCCATTTTTGGGTTCTGAAGCGCCGACGGGCATGATCTGGGGTTATCCCCATCCTGTATCTGGCCTTGGTTTGAAAAAGTTTATAGTCATTCATTTGCGGCTTGGGCATTTCAGCTGCCACCTCTGCTAAAGGTCCACTGAGGTGTGGCCTTAATTCTACCATGTACTGGTCTTCGGGGATGCTGTACCCAAGACAGGCTCTTTCAAAATTTTCCAAGAAGGCCTCGGTGTCATCACCTGCCTTGTAGGTGGGAAATTTCCTGTGCTGTGGAGCAATAATTGGCGCCGGGTTGTTAGGGTTGGCTGGCACATGCAGCCCAGCTTTTGCCATCTCCAGTTCATGTTTTCTCTGTTTTTCCTTCTCTTCATTCTCTTTTTGTTGTTTTTCCATTTCTTTTTGTTGTTTTTCCATTTCTCGGCGGTGGGCCACCTCTTCTTCTTCTAGTTTTCTTTTGTGTGCTGCCTCTTGGGCTGCCTGTTCTCTTTGGAAGGCTGCCAGTTTGAGGCTTTCTTCCTTTTCTTTCATCTCCATCTGTCGCCTGTGTTCAGCGTCTTTGATTTGTTCTTCGGCGTCAATCCTTGCCTTAGAAGTCATGGTTCCTGTTTTCTTGTGTTGGGGTGCCCTCCGGTGTTTATCTTCTGAACTGCAGGCTCTCTGTTGCCTCCTGAAGTCTGCCTAGCAACAGTGCTTTTTTCCTTTTCTCTCTCTAGCTAATGTTCAATTAAGGGAAACCAGAAAAACCACTTTATTTGCATGCATATAAGTGCTGCTACTTGCCTCCTAATGGGAGGGCTATTGCATGACAAAAGACCCTTAACAGTCTTCTCGCTTAATATGCAAACCACAAACTGCTAGAGAGCAGAAAAAAAAAATTCTCTCTGGTTCCCTTTTAAAACCAAACTGTTTCTCTCTGCTAAAAAGCCCTTAGCAGAGAAAAGAAAAATATAATATTCCTACTGGCTTCTGGGTTCTGTCTATATCCCGCCGCTGCTACACCATGTTATAACCTTATTCCCAGATTCTGGACCTTAGCGTCCAAAATTTGGGGGTTAGCATGAAAACCTCCAAGCTTAGTTACCAGCTTGGACCTGGTACTGCTGCCACCACCCAAAAAATTAGAGTGTTTTGGGGCACTCTGGTCCCACTGAAAAACCTTCCCTGGGGACCACAAGACCCAAATCCCTTGAGTCTCACAACAAAGGGAGATAATCCTGATTCCCTTCCCCCCTCCAGGTGCTCCTGGAGAGATACACAGACACAAGCTCTGTGCAACTACGCAGAGTGAGTCCCCCTCTCCGTTCCCAATCCTGGAACAAAAGCACTTTCCTCTTCACCCAGAGGAAATGCCAAATCAGGCTAGCAATCCAACACACAGCTCTCCCCCTTGATTTCTTCCTCCCACCAATTCCCTGGTGAGTACAGACTTAATTTCCCTGAAGTAAAGAAAAACTCCAACAGGTCTTAAAAGAAAACTTTATATAAAAAAGAAAGAAAAAATACAAATGTTCTCTCTGTATTAAGATGATACAACACAGGGTCAATTGCTTAAAAGAATATTGAATAAACAGCCTTATTCAAAAAGAATACAAATCAAAGCATTTCCAGCACCTATATTCATGCAAATACCAAAGAAAAGAAACCATAGAACTTACTATCTGATCTCTTTGTCCTTACACTTAGAAACAGAAGACTAGAAAATAGAACTACTTCTCCAAAGCTCAGAGGAAACAGGCAGACAGACAAAAGACTCAGAGACACACTTCCCTCCACCCAAAGTTGAAAAAATCCGGTTTCCTGATTGGTTCTCTGGTCAGGTGTTTCAGGTGAAAGAGACATTAACCCTTAGCTATCTGTTTATGACACCACCTTCCATTCTGGTTTTGGATAACTCAACCTCCTCGTCCCACCTTTCCCCCATCTGCAAAGTGAAGATACTAATACTACCACTCTCAGCTGTTGTGAGAATTAAATTGATAAAAGTTTATAAAGTGCTTTGAATGTGAGACACAAAACGTAAGTGATAACTATTGTTATGCATGACTCTGGTATCTGACTGTCTAAGGACAAATAGGGAGAAAGACTTTCCAAATATGATGGAGAATACAGGCCTGATCCTGCAAATTTTGACTCACATGAAAAGTCAGTTGCCATCACAGGGACTATACAGTGACAAAAGGGCTTGCAAGAGGAGACCATGTGTTTGGAGACTCTAATTAAAAATATTGGTGGTTAATCTGTAGGAATTGTTTTATGTGTATGTTTGTTTTGTGATCACAGGCTTTGTTCAGATTTTGGAAGCGCCAGATGGCACCAAAGAAACAATAGCTCCATCCGTGACCTTATGAACATCCCTTCCAAAAGGAAGGGGCAACATACATTTCTCAACAAAAGCAATCAGTTGTTGTTCTCTCTCTGTTTTTCTTGCCTTCCCTCTCCTGTCTAGATTAAATTGGGGCTCACTGAAAACACTGATGGAAATTAGGTTTTTAAATTAGATAAAATACTAGATGCCAAAGTTCTTTAGAATTACCCATTGTGAAATAAAACAATGTCAGTGGGTTGGTGGGCTGTTTAGTTTGGGAGGCTTCTGGGGTGTGTGTGCGGAATATTATGAATAGGTGAAGCTTGAGCTCTCTCTTCAGGCTTTCCTTATAGAGGCTGCCTAACAGGAGCTAGAATGTCATAAACAGAAAATCTGTCCCAAAGGGTTCATTGGCTGCGCTCTTTCTGACCATGATTTTCTCTGTCCAAGAGAAAGCTTTACACTGTTATCTATGTGGTATAGTAGAAAGCCCTGGCACTGAGAGACATTTTCATCTTATTATCAAAGTGTCTGGTTTTTTTATCTTTTCTCTCTGTTTGTGGTTAATAACTTAGTGACCAAATGGAGAGAAAAATAACAAGAAAAAAGAAATAAATCACTTGATGCTGCCTGTCTAGATTCGTAAAGCCCTCCAAAGTCATTAGGACTGAATTACACTGCTGGTGCTGTAGCTGCAGTGTCCAGTTACACTCACGCCCCCATATGGAAAACATCAGAATAGCAGGATGTTAGCACAAATTCTTACAAGTATTGTTCAGAAAAGCCAGTCTTCATTCCTCCCTTTAAAAACAAACAGTGGTCCCAGAACTGAAAAAACCTGCACATACCATATATCAGGACTGGAGATGAGCCAATTTTAAATAACTAGTGGTAAGGTAACATGCCAAAGCAAACTTCCCACTCCCCTGGGTATGCTCAATAATTATTCTAGAGGTATAGCGGGGCTCGCCAAGGAGTGGAATCATTCTCTAGCAAATTTATCAAGGGACAACTACGTTGTCAGGTGACCCCACTCTACCTCCAGAAATATCATCAGTTTTGTTGTGTTGTCTCTGTAAGATAGATCCGAAACTCATCAGGGCAAGGACCTTGTCTTCTTACTTATCTGTAAAGCACCAGGCACACATATGCTGCTATATAGTAATAATAAAATAAACTGTTTAGCCTCAGAGGAATCCAGGACCCTTCTTAGCGGCACCCACACATAGAGATTTGATAGTGAAGTGGGAGCGAAAAAGTAGCAGCGTACAAAATGGATTCTATCTCACTGATCCATCAGCATTTCTAAAGCACATATCACCCTGTTCCTTAGGCAGAGTCACGTGCTTACCATTTAGAGTGAAAACTATCAAAACCAGAAATCCAGTACTAGACCTGGCCATTGTTTTTTTGTATTCAGAAGTTGTTTGCTCTACTTAGAAAGCAGCATGGAGAGCATGGGAGGAAAAGTGGTTTTTTTCCATGTAGGAGAAGAATTTTAAAAGAATAGTTGCCTAGTCTGAGAGAGAGAATAAAAGAAGAGTGAAAGATTGAGAACTTCTAAGGAAGAGAGCCACAAGCAATATGATCTGAGTAGGGTATTCCAAATACCTTGCAGTATCATTCACTCTAAATTCATGCACATTAGTAACTAGCATCGTAATTATATATTTTTTCTAATAAATATGGAACTGTTAACAACATAATTGTTTTCTTGATGTCTTGTATTATACTTGAATAATCAGAAATTTTACACAGATATCCAGAACTAAGAGTGACATATATTTTCATTTTGTTTTTTTCAACTCCCCATTATTTATAAACCCCTCAATCTTGTAAATACATTTTTTTTATTTCCCTTCTGAGTTTGTCTTTCTATTTGGCAAACTACTGATTTTTTTGTTCATGTTTTTTCCAGTGAACCTTGAAATTAAAATGTCTTTTTTTGTTTAATTTCCTTTTTGCACACTGGACTCATTGTCAGCACAGCAAAGGCAAGTTGAATTGTTAGCTGACTGCTACTTCAAAGCCAATGAAGAGAGGAGTTGACCACAAAATATAGTTTTTGTGTAGGTCTTCCATAAATAGTAATTATTGCTTTTTTCCCTCAACAATGAAGTATTATTTTTAAAATATATTTAGAGTCCAGGGAACAGTTTATGTGAAATTATACCAATTTTAAAATAGATAGTATTCATTTTCTCTTTCAGTGGAAAAACATCAATATATTAATTGCTAAGTATAGTGTAAACAAAATTTATTTGTAGAAGCAGCCAAATCTCATCGTATTAATATTTTAATCAGTTATTGACCATGCCTTGTATTAATAGTATAGTTAGGAAAGAAAAATATTTTGGGATATATTGAGTTTGACATGGTGCTTTTCAGTTATTACAGAGGAATTATTCAGAAAATTATCCTACGCTCTGAGTATTTTTTTAATTATTAAATAGTCTGGAAAAGTGGGTGCACTGCTGGTTATGTAATCAAAGCTTAAATGATGGTAAAGTTGTTGGCCACAGGAACACAGTTATTTTTGTGTCCTTAGTCAGCCTGATGTGATTGTTAGAAATTTAGGGAATTTTGCCATCTTTATAATAGTAAGCTAAAATGAAACTCTCCATAAATTAAAAGGGTTTGCTACAGCTTTGTGACCTAGGGTTATACATTATGCTAGGCAAGTATAACCAAATATGTTCAAAGGGTAAAGAGCAAGTAGTAAGTGTTTAAAGCAGCAAGAGTCATGTAAAAAAAGTCTTCACAAATGGACTCTTCTAGGCTATAATAAACTATGAATTGAAAAAGGTTAATTGACAAAATGATATTCGTCTAATGCCATCTCTGCAATAGCAATCATGGTGGAATTCATAATGCAGGGGTCTTGCTGTACTGACAATTATGTTTATTCAAAAAGGCTCCAGTTACTTTCTCAGTCTGTTTAAACTATGATAATTAATTATAGATTTACAAGTGGTTCCTGATCAGATATAGGTATCTGTAAGCATGCTACTGGAACATCAGATCACTTGTTTTAATAAAGGAAACAATTGACTATACATGGGTGGCAGGTATCGAAAACCAGGGGAGGCTAAGCCTCCCCTGATCCCACCCACTCTCTGCCCTGACGCCCCTCCATTTCTCCCTCCCCCTCTACCCTTAAGCCAGCATGAGTGCTCAGCTCCAATCAGCGGCCTGGATCTCAGGCAGCTGGTGGCCAGGGGTGGCCCAAGGTAGCACTCGGGCTAGGTTGACCCAGACAGGTGAGGGTTTGGGTCAGTGTTCCGGGGTGGTGCTGGAGCTGGCTGCCTGGGGCAGTGCTGGGACTGTCCCAGTGCTTGGGGGGGCCGGTGGCTTAGCCAGGAACCATGGCTGTCCTGGTGCTTGGGGGAGCCGGCCGGCACAGCTTAGGCAGGCAGGCTGGAGCTCCTCTGGCCATGGGGGTGGGGGTGCGACTTGGGGCTCCAGCATCCAGGTGCCATGTGTCTATATGCAGAGCAGGGCAAGTTTGTTATCAGCATGGAGAGTCCATAGCATGAACTGACCCAAACCTTTGTCTTTATAGCCATCTGAATCAAAAAGGCAATTAGGGTAATAATAATGACCGCCCCTGCCCCTTAACACTTGATGTTCAGCTTTGCCTTGAATTTTCTCATTTCTGCTGAACTTTTGACCTACAGATATGATCTCCTTTTCCCAAAATTTGTATTGTTTATTCACTGTGAGGCCATGTTAAAGGAGGTACCTCAGTGCCAGGCATACTGGGAACATTTTAAAAATAATAAACCTTTAGTGTGGTCTCCACCATGTTCGGGATATCTTCAGTAGCAAAGATAATCATATCATGATTTGAGAGATTTTGCTTTTGAAAAATTTCCAGAGCTGATATTATGCCAAATGAGAGTTGGTTAAAACAGCACTTCCTGAACAGGTTGACAAATGGAGTTATTGGTACTCTCTCTTTCACAGAAGGGATTTGCTAAAAGCCTGCTGAGTCAGCTAGTTTGGGGACTACAGTGGAATCTCACCAATCCATGCTTTTTATAGTTTGCATTTTAAACAATAAAAGACACTCCTTCCCTATGTCTTAGCAAAGATTTAATAACAGGGCTAGATTAATAGCACTCCTTGTTTTTACAGAACACATTACAGTACAAACTAGTCAGTGATGGAGAACTCTCTTACTTTTAAAAAATGACCCTTGTCAAAATTAGTGAATAAAGAACATTAATTATTTCTAGTGTCAAAAGAATGCTAGACAATAATGCTCAAATTTCTCAGTAATTTGATAAAATTTAATAATTCTCAGAGGGTCCCCAGCCACTGGTACAAATGAGCAAGGTTTGACGGTAACTTGGCTTTTGACTACACAGCGGATATCTGGCCAAATGCAGGATGCACTCTCTGTACATGTGTCTGTTCAGCTGTGCGAGGGCCATCTCTTACTAGCAAGCTTTGCTGTATTGCTTGGTGGGGTCCTCTCTTTGGGAAATGACCAGAGAACTGTCCATTTTCTTGAATTCTTCTTTGGCTTTCCCCAGCAGAGATGTCTGAGTGTATTGTGGTGCTGAATAGAGCACAGAGAGTCATAGTTGTTGGAATTAAAATCAAGGGGAGCTTTGCTGTTGACTTCAGTGGAAGCAGGATGGGAGCATTATTGTGTACTGCACTTAGGGTGACCAGACAGCAAAAATCAGGACTGTCCCTATAAAATCGGGACATCTGGTCACCCCAACTGCACTGCCAGTAGGAACTTGTGGCTATACTTTCTGTATTGCTGTCTTTTGATCAAAGATGTTATACAGCTTTCCAAAACCTGTAGATGCAGGTACCACTTGCAGCCCTAGTAGTGGTGTTTCAAAACCCTTTATTACATGTCCTGTTTGTAGAGGGTGCTTCTCTCCTTTCTCTAGCATCCTTATGAATGTGGAAGAGACCAGCATCCAATGCACAGTTAACTGGATAAGTGCAGAATCTTGTTCAGCTATTTGAGGAGCCTCATCCTTGCAGTTCTTTTCTGAAATTACCCTAACAGCTGTTCTAGTGTCCACTTTAAATTCACTGGTGGTCTATTTTGTGTACTACCAGATTGTTCCTTTGATGGTAATCCTGGTACCTCTCTTAGTAGAACTCCCCCCTAGACAGCACCAACAGTTCTTTGGTAACCATCATGCAGCTTCATTGTTTCTATTTTATGACATTTCCTGCACTGCACCTCTTTTCCCGGATATTGCTGCCAGGCATGGCTTGGGGTCTTGCTGATTCTGCTCTTGTTATCTAACACCAGTACAGAATCTTCAGTCTCTCACAAAGCCTTTTTGTGCTTGCCTCACAACCTGGCACTAGTCTTGTTCCTTCCTGCTTATGATGGCAAATTTTCTGTTAAATTTTGCCCTTTCGTGAGCAAGAAAGGAGCATCAAACATTCCTTTCAGGTTAGTGAAATCTAGCTGCATGAGGTAGCTCATTTGGAATGTCATCCGATGTATCAGCCATGCCACCTGACCAGGAAATTTAGATGATAACCTTCTCTTTCCACAACTAAACCAAAGACCATCCAGAATATTTCAGATTTCTGTATCCTCTTGACCCAGTTGCCTGTGTCTCCAAAAAACAAACTTCTCTGCAATGTCATTTAAACTATAACCTCCATCTAAGCAACTCCTTCAGAATTATACTGTTTCTTCCCATCTAAAAGAGGCAGCAACAGTTCTTTGACTGAGCTCTGTCCCTTGTCTCTTTAAGGCAAAAGCACTTGCTTCTGCTGTTTTCTTCGTTGCTATGAAGATGGAGAAGGGAGGGGAACTATGTTGCTATGCAGCAAGTCCTGAGCTGAAGCAGCACTTCTCCTCATGCTTTTGTGGAGAGATGGGTTTGTACTAGAACAATGGATCCCTCAAACTCTGTATGTGTGTGGGGTTGGATCTAGCTCTGAACTTGGCAGCTCTGGCTTATTTCTATAAGCTGGAGCTGAACCTACATGAATTTTAAAGACCCCTACAACAGTTAGAAATGGATAAATGATTTGCAGAAATCACTAGTGCTTCTCCAGGAGATTTGTTAGTCAAACTCATCTGTTTTTAAGAGACATTTAATAATTAAAAGACAAATTAGCAGTTCATATGGCCCAGATGATATGGGTGTGGACATCTTAAATCTTGTATATTTTCAGACTTTGATTCTGAGAAATATAGTGAAAACAGACACTAAGGAGTGAAGGCAAACTTTTTTGAAAGTGATGAAGTGAAAGGTTAAGAGGAAGAATATAGATTGATCGCTGCACAACCTAATTGCTAATTTACTTGTAGTTTAGCAATCTAGGTTTGGATTTTGGCCCAAGTTCTGCCCCTCTTCCCCCACATACTTCCCAGCAATGTAAAGGAGGGCTACAATGGGCCTGGTGCAGAAGCAGCACAAGACAGTTGTTAGCTGGTGTAGCCTGTGCCTCTTGAAGGCTCTGGGAGCAGGGCAAAGAATGAGAGGGAGCATGTTCATAGTGCTCGGAGTTACAGGGATTTCACAGACAACTGTAGAGAGGTGGACACAAGTTAGAGCAGGCCCTGGGGCTGCTCTAACTTACACTAGGAGCCAAGTCATAATCATATGAGTGTGATGGTAGTGTAAAACCACCTTTGCTCAACCTCTTCCTGAGTTGCGCCAAGATCTAGCCTCTAAACTCTATGTTAACTTTTTTTTTGGGAGGGGGGTGGTATGAATAGATAATTTAGACACAGCTAAAAATATACTGTCATAATAGAGATCACTGCTTGAAATCCTATATGCAGCTGGAAGGGTTGTTTTTAAAATATCTAAAATTTCCAATATAGTTCCAACAATGAAATGTTTTCACTTGCAATAATACTTCCTATTAAATGTTTGCATGAAATTATTACTAAATCTGTAATTAAACACTTGTTAATCATTAGTTGTTAATGTACAGCAGCATTACCCCCAAGAGTGGGTCGTGCCACCTAGAGAGTAGCGAGGAGATCATAGAGGGCAAATTTCCCTATGGAAAGATGGTTTTATCTTTCTGGAGTAGGGGTTTAGCTTTCAAAACTTTAGAAAATGCTGCTATACAGCACAGAAGGATTGCATAGTCCTGGAAACTGGTAGTGGAATACAAAGCCTTTCACCATTGCACCATGCAAATCCAGCCCAGGTTGGTAGTGGTAAGAAGTCATCACCATTTGATGGTTGCTTTGTGGCCTATATAAAATCAATCTGTGATCTCACTTCAGGTTCCTGGAGATGTGTATCCAAAACCCACCCCAGGAGGTACTCTTGTTGGCAATCTGATCAGAGGCACAAAGGACTGAATGTGGCTGATGTTGAACAGCTCTCTCGCTCTTAGGCCATGTCTACACAACAGGGACTATAACGATATAGCTATGGTGCCATAGCTATGTCAGCATAACCCCACAGTGTAGACACAGCCAACAGTGACAGAAGGGGCTTTTCCATTGGTGTAGGAATACCACCTCCCCAAGTGACAGTAGCTAGGTCCACAAGAGCATTCTTCCACCTCAGTCCACCTACACGGGCAGTTAGGATGGCATACTGTAGAGCTCAGGGGTGGGGATTTTCACACCCCTGAGAACTGTACCTATATTGATCTAAGTTTTAAACATAGACCCTGGCCTTTGTGGTGGTCTCATGGGTCAGGGTTGAAATGCACCAGTGGGAAAATATATGGGAGTCTGCACTCCTGTCACCAGTCCTGTGTCTGTCCAGAGGATTTTCATTCCCAAGGCACCAATCTGGCACCATTCTCCAGCAATAAATTCACACTTAAAAAAAAAAGTACAGTGCAGTAGTCATTAATAACTAGCTTTACCATTGTGTCATTATATTCAATGATACCTAATTATGATAAGCAAGTTTGAGATTTATAGATATGCAATTACTCATGAGTAATTATGTCATACTCAGCCAAAATAATTCACAGTAACTATCCATGAAAAACAGCAACAGGAAAAAAAATAGGTTGTACTGATCTGTGTTTTCCAGCTGTATAATCAAATTTAGTAAACCACAAAAGGATGGTACAATCCTTTAAAAGAATACATCGGCTGTACAAAACAAATAGTCTCCAAAACAGCTCAATTTTGTTTTAACGGTTTAGGGTCCCTTTCCCATCAAGATTAATAAAAAAAATTCAATGAAATATAATGTTGCCACTCAGGAGAATAGTTCAATGTTTGGTCATACTCCAAAATCCAACACACCCATTACTTTTTGGTATAGATCACACAACAACTCAAGCCTGCATGAAAACTATGCAGTACAACAGAGAAAATGGCCCCTTGTAAAGTTTGTGTTTGGCTTATTGTACTGTTTAATATTAGAAGGAGGAAGGGATACCACAATAATTATCCTCTCTGAGGTGTCATTTATGGCACCTTACATCTTTACTCCAGCCAGCAATCAAATTATTTTCTCTTTCACAGTACATGTGCCCTCACAAGTAACAATTAGGAGGGGCCAAACAGAGAGAAGCTAGGTCAAATTTGGGTTAAAATTCAAATTTTGCCAAACTCAAATTCTGTCACAGTGTGATGGTCTTCATATCATGAGGTAAATACTTTCTCACTGTGGTTCTAGCTTAGGAGCCAGCGCTCTGAGAAGCTGAGACCAGAGCATGCAATCCTTTGATCTGGCTATGAGGAAGCAGCTGACCTCCTCCTCATGCTCCAGCACTGAACTCTCTGAAACCGATATGGCCTTGTCATAAACAGATAAGCAAGAGTTAATAAAACAGAAGTACTTCATCTCTCTTTTTCCTGTAAAGGGTTAACAAGATCAGTGAGCCTGGCTGTCACCTGACCAGAGGACCAATCAGGGGACAGGATACTTTTAAATCTTGAGGGAGGGAAGTTTGTGTGTGTGCTGTTAGTGTTTGGTTGTTGTTCACTCTGGGGGCTCAGAGGGACCAGACGTGCAACCAGGTTTCTCTCCAAACTCTCTGATACAGTCTCTTAAATGTCCAGAATAGTAAGTACTAGGTAGATAAGGCGAGTTAGGCTTATGTTTGTTTTCTTTATTTGCAAATGTGTATTTGGCTGGGAGGAGTTCAAATGTGTATTTGGCTGGAAGGAGTTCAAATTTGTATTTTGCTGAAAGGATTTTTATTTGTACTTGTATACTTAGGCTTGGAGGGCATTCCCAGTGTCTATACATGAAAGACTCTGTAACATATTCCATCTTAAATTTACAAAGATAATTTTTACTGTTTTTCTTTCTTTAATTAAAAGCTTTTCTTGTTTAAGAACCTGATTTTTTTTTATTCTGGTGAGACCCCAGGGGACTGGGTCTGGATCCACCAGGGAATTGGTGGGGAGAAAGGAGGGAAGGGGGAGAGAGAGGTTATTTTCTCTCTGTGTTAGGATTACTTTCTCTCTCAGGGAGAGTCTGGGAGGGGGAGAGAGAAGGAGGGGGGAAGGTGAATTTTCCTCTCTGTTTTAAGATTCAAGGAGTTTGAATCACAGTGATCTTCCAGGGTAACCCAGGGAGGGGAAGCCTGGGAGAGGCAACGGTGAGGGAAAGGGTTTACTTTCCTTGTGTTAAGATCCAGAGGGACTGGCTCTTGGGGGTCCCCGGGCAAGGTTTTGGGTGGGGACCGGAGTGTACCAGGCACTGGAATTCCTGGTTGGTGGCAGCGCTACAAGTACTAAGCTGGTAATTGAGCTTAGAGGAATTCATGCTGGTACCCCATCTTTTGGACGCTAAGGTTCAGAGTGGGGAATTATACCATGACAGACCTGGTGTGTGATGCAATGTTCAGTTTGGGCAACTTGAACTCACCATGTTAGATCTAGCTTGGTCTTTTTGCCAAACTGTTCACTCAGCCCTACTAAAACCTCCCCAAACATGAGCAATCCTGTCCAAAGCAAATTTATAGCATGGTAGACACTATCATTACACTATAGCATCAGGAGCTCAGCACAAAAAGAGGCTCATCACCAATAAAATGCTTTCTCCTCCTAAATATCTTCCCCAGGCAGAAACAAAAAAGCAGTTTGTAATATATGGAAAGTTGTCCTTTTGACTAGCTGAGGTTAAATTTTTCTGATTCACTAAAGAAACCAATGTGTTCTGCTGGCAAATAGAATACAATCTCACCTTGGGAATCATTTTGAAAAACTGAGACATTATACAAAAATGTTCTGATTTTGGACATGAAAACTGAGAACTAAGTAGAGCTGTGGCAGCACCCGCTGCAGCAGCTATAACAGTATCTTCTGGAGAAAAGGGGTGGAAAAATTAAAATTGAAAGAGAGGAGAGAAAAATGTGAGCCAAGGAAAAGCAGACATTTCCCCAAAATGTTATGGTGGCCCTTCCTTCTACTGGATCCCTTTCCCAACCCAACCTAAAGAAAACAACTGGTAAGTTCTGTAAATAGATCAGTGTACTTTTAAATTTTGCATCTCCCTAATCTACTCTTTCTCTGGTTTAGTCATTACTGGCATCTCAAGACTGTTTCACCAACTCCTCTTCCACTCAAAATAAAAAACATACTATGAATATGGCCATGATGCAGTGACACCAGCCAAGCTCTTGTGAAACCCAAAATGCCCTGTGGCCCAGAAGTGAAAATTTAGCCCTTAAATGTGCAAACTAGTGCACAGAACATGACTCCAACTGATTTTTATAGAAGTTTTCTGCAAAATAGTTACCTGCTGTGCATATGGGCAGATATTTCCCCTAAGCTTGCTTCCTTGATGTTTAGTGGAAGCTCAGTGGGTACATTTAGGCTTGTAATAAAGAAAAGTAAACATGGGGAATGGTAAAATTTTTTGATACAGTGTTCATGATCTCAGAGGAGGTTGTCCATCTAAGCTTACTATATGCCCTGACACCATATTGGTACTCTGCTGAACTTCCAAAAGCTACTGAAACAATAGGCCAAACTCTGTTCTCAAGTACACCTATGCAAATCTGTAGTAAATCAGTTTAAGTCAATAATGTTACTCTCGGTTTGCACGAATGTACCTAACAGTAGAATTGGGCTCTAAGAAAAGGCCTAAGAAAAGGAAGCTGACTTTTATGGTTCAAGTTAGTTTTAGTAACCAACTGGTTATTATCCAGTTCTGCAGCTTTGTAAGGTGATGCTGCTTGGAAATATGGTCTAGACTAGATTGTGGGATCTGACATTTAAGCAGGCAATTAAAAGTGGGACATGAGGAAACTCAAGCATAAGCAGGGTAAGCCCCAGAGTCTTGTAACAAAGGAGCAAATTGAAGATCAATCTGCCATTCAGACAACTGAAAACAGGTCATCTGCCCTTGCTCTGCATTTCACCACAAACACTTCCTCTCTGAATGCATAGCCAAATGCTTTCTAACTCAGAGGTTCTTTGCAAGCAAATCAACAGTCAAAACAGGTGGTTTTGAAAGGCCAAGGTGCTTCTCAGACAAACACTGGAAAAATCATACAATCTTGTTTTCAGAAAACAAGCAAAAATCCTACAGGTGATCCAGACAAGTATTGCAGATCACAGAGATATTCCAAAGGGATTTTGCTTACTCAGCCACCATGTTCCAATGCTTCGTGGAGCTACATCATTCTGCAGAATTTCCTGGTGGATCATAATCATGTAGGCCAACACTGTGACACAGCCACCTTTAAGACACTGCATTTTCAGGATTAACACATAAACATGGCTGCCCGCCCCAGCATTATATGTCTAATGCATAGGCAGGGGATGGTGATAAGTCAGATATTTCAGTCCCAGCTCATCTCCACTAAAAAAAATCCCGTTCATGACTTTACATTCATAAATACTCTCACAATGTCAAGGGATTTTTTTCCCCACCTCAATTCATTAGATCTGCTCCCATGAATTATTTATATGAAGTGCTAAAAATGGGTCTGAAACATTACAAGAATTCAATATCAGTTTTCACAGTGGGATTTCATCATTTTAGCATTGGAGCATAATAGCCTAATGCAATACTAATACGATACGGTGCTAATAGGGTACAATGAGAGTTGTCTCTAATATGCAAACATTTCCATGTTGCATTATTATTTCTTTTAAGTTAATATGATATGGTGATAATATGATGAAATGAATTAGCTTCATATCATTGTCTGCATGAATTGCGCATATTAAAAGAATATTCCCTCCCTCCCCTCAAATTCACTTGGAATGAGCTTGAAAATTTACCCTGTAGTTATGCTTATGTTAATGAGGCTGTTTAGTAGGAAACATTCCTGCTGTTGCTTAGCCAAGTGGAGAAAGAATAGATGCATGTCACTTGTTTTTGGAATGAGAATTCTCTTGGCCTGCTTTTAAAGCTTCTGTCCTAAACATGTTTGCTTCAGTGTTTCTCACTAGCTTATAGCTTAACAGCACATTTATGGTCTAGTCCACAATTAATATTTATCAGGAACCACCTGTATGTAACCACTTGTATATTTCCACTAGAGATAAGCCAAACACTTTCTTCCTCACCCCCACCCGAGTCTGGGCACTTTGGATTAGTCACTTAAATAAATGCCAGGGAAGAGGATAGATGGTACAGACAGTTAATGCACTGTGTGCACCAAGGTTGTATTCTGAAAACCTGGGTCCAGATCCATGAGTAGCCTTAGTGATAGGTGAACCTTAGAAAGGATCAGTAGCTCATTTTAATTAGGATATGCATCCAGAAGTGCAGAAACTTCTCCAAACTTTAACTGAAACTCCTTACTCATGAATCCTCCCTCCTTTCAAATGAGCCTGTATGATTCTCTTCATTTCAAACTAACCAGCCTGTGATTCAATCCATGTGCTGCTTCGCAGGGACATCCAGAATTGTGAGGCTACTACCTGCCCTTAGCTGAGGAAACCTTGTCTATACGTGACAGGGGTCAGTTCCCTGACTCTCCCAGCCACAGGCAACACAAGCACTCCTCTCAGCCCACATAGGCGCTGCTGTCCCTCATGCAGGCTAGAAATGAGTAAATATCAACCCCCAAGTCCTCCAAGCATGTCCATCCCCATATCCACTGGAAACTCACAGAATTACTAGGCCCAGTGTTCCCAAAGGAACAGTACATCGCAGCTTACTAATTATACCTTCAAACACTGCTCCGCTTAACACAACAGCACCTAGATTTGTTTATAGAGAATATATGTTTATTTAGCAGAGAACAGAGATTCATATGATAGCAAACAGAAATATTGGAAACAATGGGTTTCATATAAAATAAATTGCATTCTAGAGCCTAAACTCAATCAGTAAGAGGCCTTCTGTCTAGTAATGTACTGCTTTCCTCAAAGTTCTTCTTACAGCGTTTTTCAACCAGGAAGGCTGAGGCCATGGCTACACTAGAGTTGCAGCGCTGGTGAGGGGGTTACAGCGCTGCAACTTAGGATGTGGCCCCACTTGCAAAGCACGGCCAGCGCTGCAACTCCCTGGTTGCAGCGCTGGCTGTACACCCGGTCGAGCCTCGGGTGTAGGGATTCCAGCGCTGGTCAGCAAGTGTGGACGCCCACCAGCGCTTTTATTGACCTCCGGGGTATAAGGAGGTATCCCAGCATACCTTAGAAGCCTCTCTGGTAATCATGCACACTCCACTGCCCTGGGCTCAGCTGACCCCACCTTTAAATGCCCCGGAATTTTAAAAATCCCCTTCCTGTTTGCTCAGCCAGGTGTGGAGTGCAATCAATCATTCAATCAATCAGCGACCATGCCTCCACGCCCCAGACGAGCCCCAGCATGGAACAATTCCGAGCTGCAGGACCTCATCAGTGTTTGGGGTGAGGAAGCTGTGCAAGCACAGCTGCGCTCCAGCCGGAGAAATTATGATACCTATGGGCAGATATCACAGTCCTTGCTGAGAAGGGGCCATGAACGGGACGCGTTGCAGTGCAGGGTCAAAATAAAAGAGCTGAGGAGTGCTTACTGCAAAGCCCGTGAGGGAAATCGCCGCTCAGGATCTGCCCCCACAACCTGCCGTTTTTACAAGGAGCTGGATGCCATACTTGGGTGTGACCCCACTGCCAATCCTAGGAGCACGATGGAGAGTTCAGAGCAGGGAGAAGTGGGGGAGGGTGTAGAGGAAGCCGAGAGTGAGGCTACTGGCGTGGAGGGAGACACCCCGGAGTCCCAGGAGGCATGCAGCCAGGAGCTCTTCTCAAGCCAGGAGGAGGCTAGCCAGTCGCAGCAGCTGGAAGTTGCTGGTGAGGAAGAAGCTGAGGAGCGTGCTCGGGGTAAGCAGATTTTTATGTTTTAGGAGAGGACGGTTTGGGTTATGGCTGCCTGCATGGATGCCTAAACGTGGAATAGCCCATTGATTTGCTCTATCACGTCTCTGTAATCTGCCTCGGTAATCTCTTGAAAAGTTGCAGCCAGAGCGTGGGCAATGTGCTTTCGCAAGTTTATAGGGAGAGCCACCGTGGTCCTTGTCCCAGTCAGGCTAACTCGTCCGATCCACTGTGCAGAGAGGGGTGAGGGAACCATGGCTGCACACAGGCAAGCTGCATAGGGGCCAGGGCGGAATCCACATTGCTGTAGAAGACCCTCCCTCTCTTCCCAGGTAACACGCAGCAGTGATATATCTGGCAGTAGGAAACCCTGTTGAGAATTTAGGGATACTTGAGTGCAGGGCGCCAGGTTCGCGGTCCCCCCCAAGCCCCGCGGTACGTTCCGGTCTCCAGCATGTAGCCACCCCCGTGGTGCGCTCCAGTCTCCCCCCCCTCCTTTCCAGCAGGCAGCCAGCCCCGTGGTGCACTCCGGTCTCCCCCACCTCTTTCCAGCAGGCAGCCAGCCCCGCGGTGCGCTCCGGTCTCCCCCACCCCTTTCCAGCAGGCAGCCAGCCCCGCGGTGCGCTCCGGTCTCCTCCACCCCTTTCCAGCAGGCAGCCAGCCCCGCAGTGCGCTCCGGTGTCCCCCACCCCTTTCCAGCAGGCAGCCAGCCCCGCGGTGCGCTCCGGTCTCCCCCACCCCTTTCCAGCAGGCAGCCAGCCCCGCGGTGCGCTCCGGTCTCCCCCACCCCTTTCCAGCAGGCAGCCAGCCCCGCGGTGCGCTCCGGTCTCTCCCCCCACCTTTCCAGCAGGCAGCCAGCCCAGCTGTGCGTTTCCCCCCACCTCACTAGCAGGCCGGCAGTTACGTGGACCGCCCCCCCCGCCAGCAGCTCGCCACCTTCCTGTTCACTACTGTCCCCTGTGCAGGACACCAGCTACCTCCTGTAACCAGTGCAGATCAACCCCAGTGAGCCATCAGTCAGTTCCCCCTCCCAGGTGAAGTCGGGGCAGAAACACTCACCCCATTGCTCACCATGCCTTCGCTTCCCTGGCCTCTCTGTGTTATGTTAGGTATATGGGAAGGATGCTACAAAAAGTCTAAAAACTACTTCACTGTGTGATAATAAACAATGTAGCCTCTGTGTATTACATGTTTCTATCTATGTTTTTTTTAGTGACCTTGACTAATGCAGCCGGATCACCGGCCTCACGTCGCTTGCAGAACTTGAGAAAAAATCCGCGAAAATCAAAAGAAGAATTGATCAAAGCAGTTATGATTCACTACAACAGAGAAAGTAGGAAGACGCAGGAATGGAGAGAGAAAATGTATGAATGGAGGAAAACAGAAAGCAGGAGAAAGGAATTGGCTACCAAAAAAACCTCAAAGCACCTGATAAGCCTCCTGGCTCGCCAAACTGACTCTTTCGAGTCTCTCGTAGCCATGCAGGCAGATCTGTACCGTGGTAACCCACACCCCTCCCAAAGCTCTCTTTCTTGTTCCCCAGTCATTTGCACAAAACACCTTTCTCCAGCAGCCAGTTTCTTATTACCCCCAGCTGCCCCCAACACCTGTACGATCACCTACCAGCCCTGATAACTACAATTCTTACCCTGTGCACTCCACCCCCATTACTCTGCAGCATAGTAATCCTGAAGTGCAGCAGACATTGAACAGGAATCCAAACAGGACATATTCAAACCTCTGAATGTACAGTCCACTACCCTAACCCCCCTGGCCTTTTATGTACTCTACTTTGAATAAAGGATTTTATGGCTTTTACAATATGTTTTATTATTGCAGGAAGTGGTAAATATTGTACCCCAGGGTAGAAAGGAGCACAGCAAAGGCACCAAACATTACTGTTGGCTCTCAGCATCAAATTGCTCCCTTAAGGCATCCCTAATCCTTGAAGCCCTTTCCCGGGCCTCTCTAGTAGCCCTGCTCTCTGGCTGTGCAAATTCATCCTCTAGGCATCGAACCTCGGAGGTCCATTCCTCACTGAATCTTTCACCCTTCCCTTCACAAATATTATGGAGGGTACAGCACGCGGATATAATAGCGGAGATGCTGCTTTCCCCCAAATCTAGCTTCCCATAAAGACACCTCCAGCGCCCTTTCAAACGGCCAAAAGCACACTCCACAGTCAGTCTGCACCGGCTCAGCCTGTAGTTGAACCGGTCCTTGCTCCTGTCAAGCTTCCCTGTATACGGTTTCATGAGCCATGGCATTAAGGGGTAAGCGGGGTCTCCAAGGATCACAGTGGGCATTTCGACGTCCCCTACTGTGATCTTGCGGTCTGGGAAAAAAATCCCGGCCCTCAGCCTCCTGAACAGGGCACTGTTCCGAAAGATGCGTGCATCATGCACCTTTCCAGGCCATCCTGAGTAAATGTCAGTGAAACGCCCACGGTGATCCACAAGTGCTTGCAGAACCACGGAGAAATACCCCTTGCGATTAACGTACTCTGATGCCAGGTGAGGTGGGGACAGAATAGGAATATGCGTCCCATCTATTGCCCCTCCACAGTTAGGGAAACCCATTTGTGCAAAGCCATCCAGAATGTCCTGCACGTTCCCCAGAGTCACGGTTCTCCTTAGCAGGATGCGATTAATGGCTGTGCAAACTTGCATCAGCACTATTCCAACGGTCGACTTTCCCACTCCAAACTGGTTCGCCACCGATCGGTAGCTGTCTGGAGTTGCCAGCTTCCAGATTGCAATAGCCACCCGCTTCTCCACAGGCAGGGCAGCTCTCAATCTTGTGTCCCTGCACCACAGGGTAGGGGCGAGCTCAGCACACAGTCCCATGAAAGTGGCTTTTCTCATCCGAAAGTTCTGCAGCCACTGCTCGTCATCCCAGGCTTGCAGGACGATGTGATCCCACCACTGAGTGCTGGTTTCCCGAGCCCAAAGGCGCCGTTCCACAGTGCTAAGCACGTCTGTTACTGCCACACGCAATTGAGTGTCTTGAGCGTCAGGCATTTCAATATCATCGTCTGACTCCTCACTGTCACTTTGCAGCTGAAGGAATAGCTCCACTGCCATGTGTGATGTGCTGGCAACATTCATCAGCAAGGTCCTCAGCAGCTCAGGCTCCATTTGTAACAGAAATCTCAGAAATCACGCTGCAGACTCACAATGCCGCCAAACTGCTCAGAATGTGCAGCAAAGCACCACAGGGCGTTGGAACAGGAAGCGGAAAGACCCGCACCCTTCCTTCCCCTTCCCACAAGCCACAGCGCCAAAATGGGACGAGGTGCTCTGTGGGATAGCTGCCCACAATGCACCACTCCCAACAGCGCTGCAAGTGCTGCAAATGTGACCACACTGCAGCGCTGGTAGCTGTCAGTGTGGCCACACTGCAGCACTGGCCCTACACAGCTGTACGAACACAGCTGTAACTACCAGCGCTGCAAAACTGTAAGTGTAGACATGGCCTGAGACCTTCCTTTCACGAGCCAAAGCCCACTGGCAATCTGCTTCCATCTGATGAAGGGTACCAGGGCATCCTTCTAGATATATTAGACCAGTCCTTTGCTCTTTACCTGTAAAACAGGATTGGTCTCATCAGTGCAACTTGACTGATGCAGTGTTTTAAGTGTAGACTTGCCTCAGTATGCAAACAAACTTCCATTGTAAGACATGCAATATACTATGATCAGCAAGGGAGATAAGTATCTCCCAGCACCTGTCTGATAGAATCTGACTTAAGCCATGCTAGCTCTGAGGGTGACCTGCCTTTAACTACATAGCCTTCAGAACATAATTTCATATCTATATCTATATCTATCTATACACACACACACACACACACATTTCCTTACATATTATCTGCAGATACATTTTGCAAAGATTATGAAGACACAGGCTTTCAACGGAAATCTTACATGACACACTTTGGTGAACCAGACACAGGGGCTCCTTGTAATATTTATGTGCCCTTGTCCATCTGCCAGTTGGCACAAGAGGTCCTTGGGTCACAATTCACCCTGTGTTATTATCATAACCTTCATCCAGTTGTTAAGCTATGTCTAGTCTAGTCAGGTCTAGTTGTTCCTTCACTTCTCCAATCCAATGCCATCCCTGCCATCCTCCTTCCCATTGCCATTCCCTATTTTGCAGTACGATGGAATGGGCACATTTCTCAAAGTCTGTCCTTGAGCTGCTCGCATGCTGCACATCACCTACCATACTGGGTGTGAGGATTTACTGTTTGCAACCATGGGGCAAACATTCACTAGTCCTGCCGAGAAACTTTTTCCTCCTGACGGTAATGAGCCCTGCTCCCTCACATACTCTGACTACCTAACAGCACATTTCAAAGTACCCCTCAGTTCTCTGCTGTGAAAGCTGAGCCATTCAGTGATGGGCAGGCATTATCCCTGAAGTCCTGCTGCTGCTTTGCAGCCCCCTCCTGGAATGTGAGTGACACAATCTGGGGCACTGGAGAAGCTTCCCCCCACAGGGCCTATTTTTCTGGAACAGCTGTTCTACTCATTTAGACATGTATACCTGGAATTTCTTTTATTTGATTGTATTTGGTAATTTTCCTGAGTTGGATAGTATCTCAGGAGCCCCATTACACACACTGTGATATTGGAGACTGTGCCTTTAAGGGCTGAGCTTTCTAGACACAGAGCCTGGGTGGGGCACTGTGAAGCTCTAGTTATTATGTACAGCCAGACAACAGACTAAGCAGAGTTCTTGCAAGCACTTTAAGCACTGAGTGATCACTGAACACCACCACACTGTGGTTTAGCTGAAAGGTTTTATAGTTACCATTGAGGCTTTTCCAGGTTTTGTCTATGAAAAGGCTGAAGCTAAGAACATAGAACATGGAGGAAGTGTGTCCCTAAAGCTCTCCAGCCCAGTTTTCTACCTTGCATACCTAGGTACTGGCTTGAAACACCTGAGACCTACAAAACGTATCACAAACTTCAGTGGGGAGGCACTGTGGTCATCTAATGAAGCAAGCACAGGACTGAGCCACAGGAACTCCGAGGGATGGCACTGTGTCTCATTTACACTAAGGGCCAGACTCATAAGGGGGACTTAGCTTGGGCTTTGTATTGTCTAACTTTTAGGTGCCCTCCTTTCAAGTGGAATTCACTGCTCCAAGTTAGGTGCCCAGGCTTCCTGTCTAATGCATGGGGAGAATTAGGTGCCTGGCAAAGGAATTCACAGACATTCAGCACACTGAGTAGGGAGCTGCTTAAGCCAGCAAGAAGGAAATGCCAAGGCCTAGCCCCTCACAGTTAGGTGCCTAGCTTCAGGCTGGAGGGCAGCACCTATCTCCACTCCACTGCTGTGTATTGTGTGGGGCCTGGTCTGGTAGACATGCTGTAAGATTGTCTCTGAGCACATCTACCAGATCAGGCCCTGGAGGTCAGATGGACGGGGACCCTATCTTGTGAATCTGCAGGGGTTTAGGTGTGAATTAAGTTGTGAGGCCACGCTGCTGAGTGGTGTCAGGACTGAGGCAGCTCGGTGCATGCCTATCAGCAGAAATTTAAGTACCATGGGGATGTTACCAGGGGAAACTTAGGTGCCTTGGGAATTAAGGCACCGACAGGATTAGGCTGCAGCTGAATGGGGGCTTTTGAATGCCAGTGGTGCCTAAATGTTGGATTTAAGTGAGCAACGGGCCCCCTTGTGAATCAGGTCCTAAGCTCTTTTACATGGCATTAGTGTAGACAGGAATCAAGCCCAATTCTCCTATTATGGCCACTGACTTGCTGTATGGCCTTGAGCAAGCCATTTAGGGCATGATCCTGCTCCCAATGAAGACAACTGGAATTTTACTATTGATTTAGTTGGAACCAGGTATGGATCATTTCCTCTCCATGTTTCTGTTTCCCCATCTGTAAAATGGTGATGATAGCACTTGCCCTTCCAAACAAGTGTTGTGAGACTTCAACTAGCTGATGTTTCTACAGCCTTGTGAAGATGTAAAGTTCTATAACAACACTTATTATTTCCTCCCTTGCAAAGCTGAGGGGAGAAAGGACTGAGTATGAGGATCTGTGGACTAGAACACTATTTAACCAGGGAGAGTAGTCCAGGAAGTTGTCTGGACAACCACACAGACTTCTGGCCTCCTGTGACTCCAGCCCTCACATCATCTCCTGATCTCTAGTCTCTGATCCCAGCCTGACTCTGACTCCTGACTTTAGCCTGGTATCTGACCCCAACTCTTGCTTCTTTGAACTCTGCTCTAGCGATTCCTCTTACCCCTGCTCACCAACTACAGTCCTTGATGTGTGGACTCCAGCCCAGCTGTGACCACTAGACCAGATTGCCTACACCCCAGTCCCTTACACTGAGGATCAAGATACTCCCAGCCCATCTTCACTCAGCCTTCAAATAACAGCTTGATTGAATTTAAGTTCATATTTATAGGACCACCAATTCGTATGAAGTTACCGAGTGAAACCTTAAAAATGCTGAAAACTTTCCTGAATGTGGTTAGGGTTTAAAATGTCATAAATAAAAGGATCTGGTGTTGTATGTGTTTTTTTTTAATTATCAGATTTCCAAAGCTACTATACATAATTCCTTGTATAATCAGAACTTAAACTTAGAAGAAACTCATATGAATGACATTTCCTCTCTATTTTGAATGGGGATTATTTTTAAGAGGATATAGGACCTGGAAGTATTTCAGTGGGACTGATATTTAAAGCACATTTAATGGCATTTATATTTTAATCTTCTTATTGACTAAACTTTAAAGAAAGCTGCAAGTAATTCAGCAATTATTAAAATTATTTGAAATTCTTTAATAGTAATAAAATGAGGAAAGATGATTGTTCAGTTGATTCTTGAATATTATGAAAATGAGGCTGATTATTAGGGCATCAGTGAGCACTGCCTTCCACAGCTAATATTGGAGAATAGTGATCCTGGGAACTCATTTTCCAAATATTGTTAAAACTTTGTGCTTCATTTAAATCTAGACTTCACCAACAGACACAGGAGCGATCTGTTACAATTACCCAAATGAACAAAAGTGGTTGTAATTGAGTTGATGAAGAGAAATCATTCCCAGAGAGAGAGAGAGACAGACAGACGGACAGAGAGGTTAGTCAAGAAATTCTTGTAGCTTTCATTCTGTGATTTCTAGCCTGAACACAAGTGAGACAATGCAAGTTCTCTCAGGAAAGAACAACTCACGCTGAAGACTCTCAGACAGAAAACACTGTGTGGCAACTTTTCCTAAACTTTGAAGTTCTAGGGACAAATTATGTTCTTAATTATATTGCTGTAATCCCACTGACTTGGTACCGGTGTAAATGACAGTGTACGCTTCATCCTGCTTGCACTGAAGTCATTGGCAAAATGTCCATTGACTTGAAAGGGAACAGGACTGAGGCTTTGTTTCCTAAAGTTTATATGAACTCCTTTTCTGCTTCATTCCTGAAACAGCCTGCAGACAGCTCCCTGTTTATTGTTCTTCTCACACACTACCTAACCCCAGGAGCAAGGAGCTACTTCCTTAGAAGTCTAGGTATTAATTAGCACTGAACCTGTTTAACCCACATGCTATTTTGCACAGCGTCATAATGAATTCCAAACAACCTCAAGTTGTAACGCAATTATTTTTTCCCTAGATTAGAGCAGATATTAGTTCTCTTGAAATTAGAATCAACGATCTAGCAAATGCCTCTTTCCAAAGAAACCATATTCTGGAGTTTATTGCCACACCTGTATGAAGGATTTAGGATACATGAGGCAGAAAGTAATATCATTTGTAGGTATCCTTCTTACACACTGCTTTCTAAAGTACTCCCCCTAAGCAGGAATTAAACTGGGAGAAACGGGGAAGTGGTGATACTCTGAAAACAAAAATCACTTGCTCTCTCTCATATTTGCAGCATTACCTTCCCAATCTTTTCCAGTTTCTTTCACAGAAAACCCACATGGCGGCCCCATGTAAACTGGTGGCCACATCATATTTTTGTAATCATAATTTGTCATAATACTACCACAAGCAGCAATATTCTATTGCCTATAGACGTTTTTTAAATACAAAAATAAATAAGCAAGATGTGTACGGGCAAACCATTAGTGCAAGTCTCCACTTGGTGTGATTCACTTCCTGTTTGCAGAAATCTATGTTCTGCACAGGTTTGTCCATAGACTTTCAATAGTGGACTTGAAAGAGTTGGCAAGATTTTGCACAGAGAGTGAGGTGGGGGCAGGATGGGGGAAGGTTTTAGGAAGAAGTCAAAAGTAACAAAATAAGGCCTTAATTACACTAGAAAACGAAGTACTTTTAAAAAACATAAACACAATTTACTGAACATGATTTTAAACAGCGCTTTACACCTAGTCTAGAGAACTGCAATTTTTTAAAACGTTTGCTGTTTGTGGCCCACACTGTGCTTCCCCTTTGGAGCATCCAGTTTTTGGCACTGCAATGATAATGACTTAGTCAGGATGGTGATAGCTGTACAGCACTCTCAGATGCGACACACTTATTAGTAGAGCTGTGCAATAACCAAAGGTTTTAGGTTTCAGAAGTCTGATGTAAAGGGGTTTTTGTTGTTGTTGTGTAGATTTGCGGCTTTTTATTATTCAGTCTGAAATTAAAGGAGGGAAATGCAAATCAATATGTGGTTATAGAAATGAGATCCTGTCAAACTAACTCAATATCTTTTTTTGATGAGATTGCAAAATTTGGCTGATAAAGAAAATAGCGTTGACATAATATACCTAGGTTTCTGTAAGGCATTTGATTTGGTACCGCACAACATTTTGATTAAAAATACTAGAACAATATAAAATTAACACGACACACATTGGATTAAAAACTGGCTAACAGATAGGTCTCAAAATCTAATTGTAAATGGTGAATGATCATTGAGCAAGTGTTTCCAGTGGGTCCTGCAGAGGTAGGTTCTTGGCCCTACACTATTTAACATTTTTATCAATGACCTGGAAGAAAACAAAACATCATCACTGATAAAAGTTTGAAGATGACACAAAAATTGGGGGAGTGATAAATAATGAAGAGGATAGGTCACCAATTCAGAAAGAACTGGATCACTTGGTAAACTGGGTACAAGCAACTAATATGTGTTTTAATATGGCTAAATATAAATGTATATATCTAGGGAGAAAGAATGTAGGCTTTACTTACAGGATGAGGACTCTGCCCTGGGAAGCAATTATTCTGAAAAAGATTTGGAGGTCATGGTGCATAATCAGCTGAATCTGAACTTCCAGTATGACGCTGGGACCACAAGAGCTAATGCAATCCTGAGATGTATAAATAAGGGAATCTCAAGTAGGAGTAGAATGGTTATTTTACCTCTATATTTGGCACTGGTATGAATGCTGCTGGAATAGTGTGTCCAATTCTGGTGCTCACAATTCAAGAAGGATGTTGATAAATTGGAAAGAGTTCAGAGAAGAGCCTTGAGAATGATTAAAGGATTAAAAACCATTCCTTATAGTGATAGAATTAAAGAGCTCAATCTATTTAACTTAAAGAGAAGGTTAAGGGGTGACTTGATTACAGTCTATAAGTATCTACATGGGGAACAAATATTTAATAATGAGGATGATATGATCCAAAGGCTGGAAGTTCAAGCTAGACAAATTCAGACCGGACAAAGCATAATTTTTCAAAAGTGAGGGAAATTAACCATTGAAACAATTTACCAAGGGTCATGGTGAATTTTCCATCACTGAGAGACAATTTTAAAATCAAGATTATATGTTTTCTAAATGACGTGCTCTAGGAATTATGTGTGTGGCAGGTGGAGTTCTATGGCTTGTTTAAACAGGAAGTCAGATGAGATGATCATAATGGTCCCTTCTGGACTTGGAATCTATGAAAACACATTTGTCTAGAAGCAAAAGTTGATTGCATTGCCATTGAGAACACGAGTGATTACTTCAACCATTCTTAAAGCCCAATTTTCAGTTGTGGCTTCTAATTTTATATCAGGAAAAATTCAAGTACCTTTGTGTTTGCGCTACCATCACCAAGGGTACTCACTACAGGAACTCCTCACTTAGCGTTGTAGTTATGTTCCTGAAAAATGTGACTTTAAATGAAACGATGTTAAGTGAATCCAATTTCCCCATAAGAATTAATGTAAATGAGGGGGTTAAGTTCCAGGGAAATTTTTTTCACTAGACAAAAGACTATATTATAACACACACACACACACACACACACACACACACACACACACACACACACACACACACACAGAGTATAAGTTTTAAACAAACAATTTAATACTGGTACACAGTGATGATGATTGTGAAGCTTGGCTGAGGTGGAGGAGTCAGAGTGGGATATTTCCCAGGTAATGCCTTACTGCTAAATGAACTAGCAATTGACCGAGCCCTCAAGGGTTAACTCTCACAACACTCTACAAGGCAGCAGGAAAGAAGGGAGGGCAGACAGAGACACACACCCTGTGTGTGAGAGAAAAAATGCGCATTGCCCCTTTAAGTAGCTTACCCCAGGCTTAAGTACACTGCCTTGTTAATTAAATCAGCTTGCTGAGACCCGAGAGGGTACCTACTGCCTAGAAGTTCCTTCCCTCCCTCGTGTGTACCCCACACACACACTCTATGGAAGATGGTGTAAGTGGGGTGCAGGAGCTGGGGGGGAAGGGGAGACATCTTGGCATTAGCCCTCCTTTTCCTCCCTCCCACCATACAGGCAGCATGAGTCTCTGGGAACAGCTCCAGGAGAGAGGGCAGGAGCAGGACATACCAGTGGGGGGAGGGACAGCTGCTGCACAGGGAACTTAGCGGAGCGGGGAGCTGATAGGGGGCTGCTGGTCCAGCCTGGTTCCAACCACCCACCAGCTAGCTGCAATGGGCTGCTCTTCCTGCAAGCAGTGGACAAAATAGGTGGCTGTGAAATGCCATGAGAAGGGAGCATTGCACAACTTTAAACGAGCGTGCTCCCTAATTGATCAGCAACTTAACATCGAAACAACGTTAACTGGGATGACTTTAAGTGAGGAGTTCCTGTATATACCACTAGCCTCAGCAAGTATTCCTTAATCTTGCAGCTAGAATAATACTGTGATAGGCCTCATGGTTAACAGAGGAAACTAACCCCCTCCCTCTTGCAACTCCACAGTTTTAAAGGTATGAGTGGACATTTGTTTCTACACTAATAGACTTGATCCTGCAAGACCTTCACCTGTGAGTAATCCTAGCTGACATGAGTAATCCCAATTGTCTTCAATGGCTCTTAACACAAGTATTTCTTACTTTCACAAGTAAACATGGCAAGACTGGACCATTCATTATTAAACTGTGGAAATCAAAGGTTCTTAGCTTTACCACTGTTATTGCCCCATTATATGTGGAAAACAATTCCAACTATCAGGAATAATTATGAACAAAGCCCAGCTAATTATACAGGGCTTTCTTAGCTGCCCTAATTATGGCTCAGTTCAATAGTATTTGCTTGCTTTTTTTTTTTTTTAGTTTTTAAATTGTGAATAGATTTAGTAGAAGCTTGTCTGGCAAACAAATAATGAGATCAGTGTTTCACAAGGAATCTGATTAATAAAATTAATCATCAATCATTTATTTTCCCTGATTTATATAATTCTTGAGCCTCTCTCTGACACAGAGAGGAATGGAATTACATTGTGTACATTTGCAAAAAAGCCAATGTCCCTACCTACCCTCAAAGATCCTATAATCTAAAGGCCCGATCCTGCACTGAGGATGTAAAGGATCAAGGCCTTAGTCAAACAACTCTGATAACATGGGGGAACAGTTCAGGTAGGTGAAGAGAATAATGCCCCAATAATGGAATGAGCTCTACACAGGTAGACTCCTGCACTCACTTAAATCCTCATTGACTTCAATAGCACTACTCACAATGTCTACATTTAAAGACATCTGTAAGTCTTTGAAGGTCAGGCAGGGCCGGTGCAACCATTTAGACGACCTAGGCGGTTGGCTAGGGTGCTAGGATTTGGGGGGCGGCATTTTCTTCGGTAGCAACCGCGGCGACCAGATCTTCAGCCACCCCGGTCACCGCCGGCATTTAGGCGGAGGGAGCTGGGGCAGGGGAGCGCAGGGAGGGCTGCCTGCAGCAAGTAAGGGTGGGGGGGCACACCGGAGAATTCCCAGCCCCAGGTCACCCCTGCCCCGCCTCCTCCTTGAGCACGCCATGGCTGCTTCACTTCTGCTGCCTCCCAGGCTTGCTGCACCTAAGCTGATTGGCGCCACAAGCCTGGGAGGTGGGAGAAGTGAAGCAGCGACGGCGTGCTCGGGGTGCTCGTGCGTGGAGCAGGGGTGAGCTGGGGTGGGGGGGTGCCTCAGGGCGGAGAGTGAGGAGTGAGGAGCTGCTGCGGGGGGGGGCGCCTCAGGGCGGAGGGGGGGAGCTGCTGCGGGAGGTGGGGGGCGCCTCAGGGTGGAGGCTCGGGGACGAGGGAGGGCGCAAGGTGGAAGTTTCGCCTAGGGTGCGAAACATCCTTGCACCAGCCCTGAGGTCAGGGTCTATCTCTAATGGGGGGAATGGTTCGGGCAAAAGCAGGTGAGGAGATCAAGGCCCTAATACTGTAATGAGCTCCACCTATGCATGAAATCCATTGCCTTCAGTAGGGATCCACATCATTTATTACTGGGTGAAGGTCATAGCTTCAAAAGCTTCTTCAAAGAAATGTATTTTTCAGAGGCATTAGAGGAAGAGAAAGTGAGCGTTCAATTCACGGATGTGGGAGGCTCTTCCAAAGCTTGGGGGATAGCATGATAGAAAGTGTGAAGCCAAGAGTAGGAAGAAGAGTCATTTATTTTAAATGCTTGTATTTCAATCCCAACAAAGCTCTTTTAAGTTACCACTAGCTCAGTGATGAATGATTGCACTTTAAATAGGAAAACAATTGCTAAATATGTATTTAAACCATACTATGCTTGCATTATATCTGAAGAGTAAAGTTTTTTTTTTTATGGATTGAAGAAAAAAATCAAGCATGTTTCTCCTCTTGTATGATCAATACCCTTAATAGTCTTATAATTATTGATATTCTGCTTACAAATTAATTGTCTCTGAAGAGGCATAATTGTGCAATACTGTTGAAAGGGACACAGTTCAAAAAATGGAAGGTTTCTTTGCTTTTCAAAAAGTTTTCTGGTGGCTTATGAGGGCAGCTGGGAAGTTACATTGTGTTATTTAGTGAAATACATTAATGGTGATTTAATTTTTAATTTTTCTTCTTTCTGTGGCAGCATAAAAGGACCTTGCTATATAACTGCTAATCAGTCAAAGGTGCATACCATGTGGTCTTATAACAGGCCTCCTAGAAATGGGACTTTTTCCAAGATTAAAAAGATTTGGGTAGGAAAAAGAGGGCTGAGCTGACAAAAGAGTCAGACTATACAGATATAACTGCAGGACTGGTGCATAAAATATTACAAAATATTCCTCATGCTAGTAAAGCTGTACTATTATTGTTTCTTCACAGATACCATTGATTAGTGTAATAAAGAGAACATATTTTATTTCTACTTAATATCCTGAGCTATTTTCATTTAGCTGCATTTCATTAGCTGATTTTTATATTAGATAATAATATACTACAAAGTTTTCTAAAATGCATGTCATTTTTACATGCATCTCATTTTCAAAATGAAGAAGACCAAGATCACAAATCTGTGCCTAGGGACTGTCAAACCTTTAGTATCACTCTGCATCTGGGTCTTTTAGCTAGCTAGATAGCTATCAACCATCAAATCTTCTGTCTGCTTTGATAAACTAGAATTCAATATCCAAAAAAGATCATCAGTAGCTGATTTTAAAGTTTATGAATTCCTCTTAAAATCACCAGACAAAGGGAGCCTAACTAGGGGTAGATTTGGAACCCCACATATATGTCCAAGAAGCTCAGTTCCATTCCTGGCCGTGCTACAGGTGATGTGGGATTTCCCTTTGTTTGTTTGTACAGTGCCAGTCATGGTGCAGCCCTGATTTCTGATTGGGACCTTTAGGAACTACAGTAATATAAATAATATTAAGTGAGACAAATTCTGCCCCAATTTATACCCCTTTCATTTCCATTGTATTGGATTCAATGGGGTAGGGCAGAAGGAGCGCCTGGAATTGTTTTCTAGTCTCTCATCAGGTGATTCTAGTAGTAGCATTCTAGCAGAGGGAGCTGGTGGAGGCATGTGGCAAAAGGGACAAGTTAAGGCAGATGAATGGAAGCACAATAATCCTCGGGGCTCCAAGATAGGATTTAAGGAATCCCTACGCGGAAAATGAAAACTAATGACCACAATAAAGACAATTATACTAAACAACAGACTAGACATTTGAACAACTATTTGCAAGACAAAATAGATAGTGATATCTATTATTAGCAGATGGAGATGGTATGTCTCAGGCAACTGGTATAAAGTATATGTGGCTTTTCATACTCAAGTCAATGGTTAATGTTTAGCTCAGGTTAGTGGAGCTCCAAAGTTATCTGAGTAATACCATTCAGTAATTAATTGTGAAATTAGTTGGTGGTCTTAGTCCGCTCCTCTTGTTTATGTCCACATTCCCACATTTGGCACCTTGCTGGCACATTTAGCAGAAGAGCCTGACCGCATGTGGATAATGTACTACACTCACCCCTAAAATTTAGCATGCCAAGACTGAGGCATGCTGCCAGGCTCTTTTAGGGAAGTATGTACCAGTTCTTTGGATAGATAACTTTAATTTCCAGAGCTGTCAAACCATAGGCATCAATGCCAACTATAGGGGTAGTTTTTGTATTGTGCAATTCTGATCACTAGGCACTGAAAAGAGATACCACTGAAATACTATCCAATGGCAACAATTTTCAATTATTACCATCCTAATTCAAACAAACCACCAAGAATTAACATCCCTTTATCTATAATTTTTCTTTAGTTTATGTCAGTTTAGGACAGACCTTGATCAATCTTATTTAACATTCTACAGCCCTTAAAGAACATTTTTTAAAACAGAACATTAGTTTATATCCCAAAACAAATGCTGGCTTTCAGCAGCCTCTTGTGTATTCTAGTAAAATAGCAGGAAGAACAACCTGGAATTAGACTGATTAAATTTTCCAGCTCCAATTTGATCACAATCCTCATTATCACCAATGTAAATAGCATGTTACATGAGCCATAGAATTTTATGACAGCATACATCTTTTAGATGGGGCAGAATAAAACATTCCCAAAGCAGCTGGGAAGTACAGAGAGACTTACAGCCAGAAATTGTAGCAGTTGTGTGGGTGGTAAGAACAGAGCTGCCCTTTATAGAATTAAAACTCAAGGTTGCATTTACAATAGACTTTTCAGCCATAGCTGAGAGTAGATTTAAATTGTCGGTTGCACCTAACCTTGTTAGAGACTCATGCTGTCGAGTGGCTGAAGGAATGGAGGGTGAAGGGGTCCTAGTGCATGTGCCTGAAAGAAAAGAAAAAGGTGTCTGAGCTAGAGAAAAAATACAGGAAAACTGCAGAGGTTTTTTTAGAAAGGTGCAGTTTGCAAGAGATGCATTTACTTCATATAAATTATCCTGAATGAGAAGCTAACGTGGTAGGTTATGAGTTTAACAAATTATCCAAAAAATTCAAGAGGAAGCTGAATTTCAGATGGATACGGAGATGTCTCTTTGCAATCCTATCCAACATTGGGGAGGGAGAGGGGATGGTGCTCTCTAATATCTCAATCAATTTAATCAACCCTGATTACCTAATGGGATTCTCCATCGCACCCTGTGGTCCTAGAGCTACATGAAACTCTTCTGGGCATCTTCTGAGACTCTTGTGACACAGAAGGATGTGATTGGAGCTGTGCTGGCTATGGTCACAGGAGGGTTCCTCACACTGTTCATCACATGCAAGTTGATGTGGGAGCACTAAGTAAACAGAATGGAGTTATCAGGATTTCTCCTTAATTCTCCATCTCAGTAGCTATAGAAAAGAAAGTGAAAGAAAACAAATGCCAATATTCCTGCCTATCGACTAGGCTGGAGGTAAGCAGCAAAGGGGGGAGGAGACAGAGAGAGAGGAAAAAAATAGACAGTGTTGAACAGATACCACAAAATAATCATGATGTGGTATCCAAATATTTGCAACATTTGCATCATGGTGTAACATCAACACATGGCTAAGTCATGTTGAGCATCACAAAACAATACCAGGGCATCACTTCATGATTAATTCATGGCTCTCTGTGACTCCATTTATTGATGAAGTGGCTGTACAGCTCTGTAAGGCTGATTTCCACTACCCAGATCTTCAATCAGCAATGACATTGAACTGAAATCTTCTGGAAGTTTGAAAAATGCTGTTAAAGCATTTTAAGAGCATGTTTCATACAGCTATGCCTGATATTTTGGGATTTGAAAAAAATGGAAATATCTAACAGTCATAAGAGAGGTTCTTCTCACACTATTTTCAACTTGGACAATATCAAGTCATTTTGCAAACCCTACTATAAGGCTTTATACTTACCTTATTTACATGGCATTTAACCACCTCTGAGGCATCTAAATACCCCATCACCCAACAAGCTTGACCAATTTTTTGGATGCTTATCCTATTGAAATTGGATGCCAAACCTCTGGAGAATCACTTATTCCTAACTAGAGCTCAGTGAATAACGGACTTTTTGGTTCAGTTGCCAAACCGAAAAATTGAAAAAAATATTCATTTTGGGTTGAACAGAACATTTTGTTTGTCCTGAAATTAAATGTTGTGTTTCATTTCCAGGTGTTTTTTACCCTTTTGTTTTGTTTTGATTTTTTAGTTAGATAGCGATAAACTTTGAAATAAAACATTGTTTCGAAATGAAAAGCTGAAAAATTTCATTTTGAAAATGTCAAAACAAAATGTTTTGACTTTTTTGGAATTCTATCCCTCCCCTATTTTCATATGAAAACAATTTGCCAAATTTTACCTAAATTCATGAACAATGTCAGTCAACATAAAACTGCATTTTTAAATGCAAAAACTATTGGCCAAAATTTTTTTCACTCAGATCCACTTATTACTAAAGAAGCTCCTGGTCCCAAATTATAGGCTTGAAATAGCTGTGCTTGTAGGTATGCTGATTCATTGGAACAGCCATGTAGCTGTACATATATTACTGACACAGTCTTATTTCTACACAGGGGCAGCTCTAGGCCCCAGCACGCCAAGCGCATGTTTGGGGCGGCATGCCGCGGGGGGCACTCTGCCAGTCGCCAGGAGGGTGGCAGCAGCTCCGGTAGACCTCCCACAGGCAGCATGCTGCCCTGCTTGGGGCGGCGAAATGTCTAGAGCAGCCCGTTTCTACACATTTCTCATTTGAATGCAACACCCTTATTTTGCCCTAAGTATTTCACAGTATAGAGCAGTTATTCATTTCCATATAGAAGGCTACATTTTCTTGAATTCATAAACTATAAACTATATTAAATAAACTGCAAACTGACTGATGATGAGTGCTGCTCTCATAGGCTAATTTCTTTTTTAAACTGTGCTATGAAAATTCTAGCTAATGGGCTGGTGACAAGACTAAATAGGGATAATAACAGACTTAATAATGAAACACAAATGGGATTCATTAAAAGCTGGCACTCAGCAGATAATCTTTGGAGAGTTCTCACCTCAATCTACATGACCTCATCAAAAATAGAAGTCTTATGCCGTTTTTATCAGTGGATGGTGAGCCAGTCCAATTGAAATCCATAGTTGAGATATTAAATACATTTGACTTTGGGCTGGGGATTCTCTGTTTCTAAGATATGTCCTTTTTGAGGGGGGGGGTTCCAAGCCATTCAAAAGGTTACAAACATACCCCACTATAGCTATTATTTTTCTCATTTGTATTGTTTGTACTTCAACCTCTTATATATAGCATAAGAAAACATCCCCAAATTAAAAGCTCTTGGCTAATACCACTCAGTAAAGTATTTGTACCTTATGTGTAGAATGTGTAATGCACTGCTTAATCTGCTCAGGCACAATGCTGGGGAAAAGAATGACAATGAGAGAGAGACAAGAAATCTAACAATTAGATACCCAGGCTTTGGCAGGGTCAGTGGTTAGAATTCAAATCCAAATTCAGGTCCAAATTTTACAGCCAGCCTTTATATCTATAATACACCAAGTTAAAACCATAATTCAAACACCTTCAGAATTCGGGGTGTTAAATCCAGATTTAGCTCTGAATTCTCTGGCCCCACCTCTAATAATAATGCAAGAAACTTAAAACAATGTATGTAGATATATCAGTTTCTTCCAATAGCTTTCTTTTATCTTATTAAAAGGTAAGATATTACCAGTTTGAGAAGACATTTCCCTAGTCCCTATAAAAGAATACATCTGAAAGCAATAATATTCGACCTACAGGCAAAATGCTAAAAAATTTGTCTAATTGCACTACTATAAACAGAGAGGCTTCCATGTTCTGGTTGGCCATGCTCTTAAATTGTGCATTTGGACCAAGCATTGGGGAAATCAATATACTGTTTCTGTTCTAGCTTCTCTTTCCTTTTGTGTTGGTTAGTTTTAGAATCCTGTCTCTATACCTGAAATCCATGACAGAAATGACTACCTTATTCAGGGCCGCCTGGGGGAGGGCAAGTAGGGCAATTTGCCCCAGGCCCCGGGCTCCGCAGGGGCCCCCAAGAGAATGGCTAAGGCTCTTGGCCCGCCCCTCTCCTGGAGCCTCAGCACATCCAGGAGCTTCCCTGAACAGCTGCAGCATGTCTCCGACAGGGCCTGAGCTCAGCCCTGCTCAGAGCCACGTGGTAAGGGGGCGGGGCTGCGAGCTCAGGCCCCGCTGGAGCTCGCAGCCCTGCCTCCTTACCAGGAGGCTCAGATAGGGGAGGACCTCAGGTCCCGCCGGAGACAAGCTGTACCCCTATTCAGGGACACTCTTGGATGCAACACGCTGAGGCTCCGGGTGATAGGGGGAGCCGGGGGTAAGAGGCTGGGGCCAGGGGGGTTGGATAAGGGGCAGGGAGTCCCGGGGACAGTCAGGGGACAGGGAGGGGACAGAGGTTGGGGGGGCAGTCAGGGGACAGGGAATGGGGGGGTTGGATTGTGGGTATTCTGGGGGTCTGTCAGGACTCAGCGGCGGGGTGGATAGAGGTCGGGGCAGTCAGGGGAGAGGGAGCAGGGGTGAGATCCTGGGGTGGTGGTGATGGAGTCTCTGGGGGATGGTGAGGGGGCAAGGAGCAGGATGGGTCAGGGATTCTGACGGGGGTGGGCAGTTGGGGGGCAGGAAGTGAGTGGGGGTCAGATAGGGGGCAGGGCCAGGCTGTTTGGGAGGCACAGCCTTCCCTACCCTAAAGCTCATTCAGCAGTTTGAGGCTTGCAGAGGATCCAAGCTGTTAGCTTTATCATTAGGGCTACCATGCCTTTCACTTCTCAAATGCCAAATTATAGTCTATATTTAATTTCAGTGCCATAGGGAGATTCATGTCAGGGGAGGTTAGCTTCATTTAAAATTAGCCACTGGGGGAGGGATCGCATAAGAAGAGCAATATCCTACACCACCTACCTCCTTCCCAACCCTACCAAGGGAGACCCCTCCCCCCCCGCCTCCCCTGCATTCCCTGAGGCTTCAGAGGGGTTAATTCAGTGATTCTCAAACTTTTGGCCTGGTGACCCCTTTCACATAGCAAACCTCTGAATGCAACACCCCACACCCCCTTATAAATGGAAAACACTTTTTTAAAATATATTTAACACTATTATAAATGCTAGAGACAAAGTGGGGTTTGAGGTGGAGGCTGACAGCTAGCAACCCCCAGTAATAATCTCATGACCCCTGTTTGAGAACCCCTGGGTTAATTTAATCTTAGCACCCTGTGTCCATTCATATGCATGTGCTATTTGAGCATTTCAGTTTTCACAGCATAGGCTCATCCCAGATTCTGGAGCAAGCTCAAATGCTCAGTTCGTGGAGTATGTACATAAGCTATACAAAAGACAAACCCACAGTAACCGTCTCCAGTTTGTGAGGGACCCCATGGAGCCAGTCTCTAGGAAACAGATAAATGCATGGAGGTCAAGTTCATTAATGGCTATTAGTCAGGATGGGTAAGGAATGGTGTCCCTAGCCTCTGTTTGTCAGAGGGTGGAAATGGATGGCAGGAGAGAGATCACTTGATCATTACCTGTTAGGTTTACTTCCTCTGGGGCACTTGGCTTTGGCCATTGTTGGTAGACAGGATACTGGGCTGGATGGACCTTTGGTTTGACCCAGTATGGCTGTTCTTATGTTCTAAGCTAAATGAACCCAAAGTTATGGAGACAGATATGAGTCAACGAAGCCAGCAGAGAATCAGAAACCTGGAAAAATCTCTGACTGGATGGGCTCAGGCATTTGGTCACAAGCTGAGGTAGTTCAAAAGTTTTGGATTTTTTTTAAGCAGAATTTTTTTTTATTGTTTCTTTAAACAATCAAACACAGCAAGCAGCAAATATTTGGCCACAGACTTCTGAAACCCCAAACCATATTCAGGTTTTGGTAGACTAATTTCAGCTTTTCAATTAAAAAAAAACACAACAAATTTTGAGGGAAAGCAGATATTGTCCATGATTTTTTTCTGCTTTTTAAAAACCCCTAGTTTTCGATCCAAAAAAAGTTTGAATGAAAATATTTGTCCAATCCTTTTAATAAGCTTTAGTGCCTTTTAGCACTAGCTGATGCTGAGAACCAGTGATACCTTGTAAAGAAGTTTTCTTAAAACTGGGTTTGTGCCGAGATGCGGAAGGTTTATTTTTCCCAGGGCCACCCGTGGCGGGGGAGCAAGTGGGGCAATTTGCCTGGGCCCTGCATTGGCCCTCATGAGAATATAATATTGCAATTTTTTTTATGGAAGGGGCCCCTGAAATTGCTTTGCCCCAGGCCCCCTGAATCCTCTGGGCGGCCCTGACCTTATTGGGCTTTTTAAGGACCAAATCCAGGACCCACTGAAACCAACAGAAGGATCACCATTGTCTTCAGTGGATTTCACATCAGGACCTAAAAACTGTATTCAGTCTCTGTTTTGGTAGCCTTCTCTCATTGTAGGGACTCCTCATTTATCTGACATTGTAGCTTTTGTTCAAGAAAGGATTCCCCATCTTCTCATTCCTTCCCTGATAGGGAGCCAAAGATTCTGAGTTTATTTGCTCTCATGCTGTTAACTAATACCTTGTTCTTCAGTAGCTTATGTACTGCCATCACCACATCCAATCTGTGGGAAATCACATTGTTTTCTCATTATGTTTTTCAAGCTTTGTTCTGAGCAGGACACATTTCGTTTTAAAGCATCCAAATATGTTTCAGCTGGCTGCACCTTCTTCAGCATGTGGCCGTACATAGTGTCTAAATTTGCTATGGCGGTTTGAACATAATCTGATTGCTAATTAATGTCCTTTAATAATTCTGACCTTTAAAATTTGTCTTTTAGCATTGCTATTATAGAGGCCTGCTGCTTACTCTTGATAGGGTTTATCTCACCTGTGACTCTTCTACTATCACTGGACCTTCAGCCAGCATAAGCATTGCTCTTTGGATTGGAAATGTCCTGGCTCGCATTTTAGGGTTGCTTTTAGACATTTTTGTTAGCTTGGTTTTAAATCTCAGCCATCATTGTTTACCCTTGCAGAAAATACCAATTGTGGACGTTGCAGCTTGGGCTCTCAAGCCTAGGAGGTCAGCTGGGCTTGAGAGCCCAAGCCACAACATCCAAACTGCTTTTTTTAGAGTGCTAGCTCAAGACCTGATTTCATGAATCTGTTTACCTGGGCTGGGAGGCTCGCGCTGCAGCCTAGACATACCCTAAAACAAGTCATTGGCTCAACTCTGGCTCAGTTCCATAGTGAATGGAAGTAATTACCATGTGAAAGCTGCTGGGAAGCCTTTGTGAAATGAGTTATTGATCTAGTCCATTTGGCAAAGTCCACACCAAAAGACCCACCAACCACCTTAACCAGTACCTTTGCTGACAATTCCAGCAAAGCGGAATAGAATCATAGAAGTGTAGGAATGGAAGGGACCTCAAGAGGTCATCTAGTCCAGTGGTTTGCAAAATTTTATTCTGGTGACACAGTTGAAGAAAATTGTTGATGCCCACAACCCCATGGAGCTGGGAATGAGGGGTCTGAGGTGTGGGAAGGGCCCAGGGCTGGGGCAGAGGGTTGGAGTGTGGGGGTGAGGGCTGCAGGGTGGGGCCAGGAATGAGGTGTTCAGTGTGTGGGAGGGGGCTCTGGGCTGGGGCAGTCCACGGCACTCAAGGCAGGGCTACATAATAACTAGAGCATTCCTGACAGGCAGTTGTCTAACCTGTCCTTAAAAGTCTCCAATGTACGAAGTCTGACCTATCATCTCAGTCCTAAAGATAATCCGTCCACATCAAGCTTGAGGCACCAAGCTGCTGGCCATACACAGCTCTTCTTTACATTTAAGTCCTGGATCTCTAATGCTATTAAGCCAACACCTTTCACAAACACTACAAATGCAATAACACTTACACAAGGTTTGTCAAGTTGAAGTTGAGTCAATTGAGAGGCCCAGTATGGCAGCTAGTATTCTCTATATTTATCCTCCACCAGTCATCAGGATGTCCATTCATATCCTTGGCTGGATCAATATAGTGATGTTTCTGGTTTCCTGGTTAATGTAGAAAGTGCTGTAAAGGAATAAAAATAGGTGTGAAGCCTAACAATGCTATGATCTTACCCTGGAGAAAATATAGCATGTTCACAAAGCAAAGTAAATCCCCAACACTTTAAGAACAGGGAATAGGACAGTAATCTGTCTAGGTTGGTTCTCATACAGCCCTCATTACTGTAGTATCTGAGCATATCGAAAACATTCATGGATATATCCTCACTTCTATTTCACAGACGGGGGGAAACTAAGGCAGAAAAATTAAGTGATTTACCAAGACCACCAAGGGAATCTATGTCAGAACTAGCACAGGAATCCCTAATTATCAGTCCTGGGCTTTGTCCAGTAGACCATGCAGCTTCTCATGCTATCAGATTACCGTGTTTTGTGGCAGACAACACACTGACTGCTCTGCAGAACAACTGACTCTACCGCTGATGGCTTTATGGCTGCCATATGCTTCCTCCCAGGTGGCTTCCTGTGGCAATCAGGCAGCATTGCATCTCACAACCACAAACAGATTTGAAGTCTTCTCAAAAAAGGAGGGGCTTGTGGCTTCAATTTTCACACAGCCTAATGGCTAGACCTGGGAGGCTGCCCTGGGGACTGAGAAGAACTCTTTATCTTTAGGGAAAACATAGTAACAGACCTTCAATCCCAGTGATGAGTTTACATTGACGTGTATCAGTTGATGTTGTTAAGGTGATACATAAGGGAGAGGGATAGAAACTTGTTTGTAACAAAATGAAAGCTGAGAATCTCCTTTACATTTGTGGACCCTCCAAAACTAGGCTGTAAGAGCTTGATAGGCCCCAAAATCCAGGTCTTATGAACCTTAAAATTCATGGTTTCCTCTTATACACCTGGATGAACAAAAGGGACCTTAAATGGTTTTGCTTGTAATGGCACCAAAGTTTCATGTATCATCTGAGGTTTGGGTTTTTTGTTTTTTTTGTTTTTTTGTTTTGCAATGCGGCACCTGTACAATACAGTGGCAAACAGAATAAAGTCAGGTGTGAGAGAGCAGCTATAACCTATTAACATGAAAACAGATAGGATATATGGATAAAAAGAGAAACATCCCAATATATGGCTTTCAGCCACTATAAATAACAGAAAATGTGTACAAGACTTCCAGTCTGTGTGCAGGTTTTACCAAAGCATATATATGAGTCAACACATTAGCAAAGCTCAAAGAACAGATAATGGTGTTACTGCACTCCCAAAGTGTCTCCATGTTTTTATCACTGACAATGGACCCAGTGATATAAAACCAATGTGAGGGAGAAAATGAACACATTTGCATGAATTGCACATTGCTTGAACTAGCTTATACAGTAAATGATTGTCTTAAGGAGTGACACTTTACTAACATCCTCTGTTAGAGATGCAAAACATCTGCACCAATTAAAGTCACTAAATGAAAAGCTGTAGAATGCATATAGGAAAAAAAATCTAGTCGAACACAAATTGAGCTAGGAAATGCCAGATTGAGAGAGACTTCTCCCTGTGTGATTCAAAGCCATATAGATGTACACTGGGGGCATGCACAACAGGAAAAGCAGAGACTGTTGCTATCAGGGCCGGCCTTAGGATTTATGGTGCCCTAGGCGAGATTATTAAACTGGTGCCCCTGTACCTGATCTGCTCTTAGCAACACAAACATAAGCTTATAGTATTGGAAAACTTGCAACATTCATATTATTAAAACCAGTTTAACTTAATAAAGCACACTGTAATGTTGATGGACTAGCACTAAAGAAGCAGCACTATAGAAAAAATTCTGATATGACAGAATGATGCAAATAATATTTTTTTAATTTATCAAAATTTTATTGGACATTTATATGAAGAGGTATTGAAACAAAGATTTGTTTTTAATTAAAAGCAATCTTTCTGGCTTTTTTGGCTGCAAAATCAGTAATAATGTCATCATATGACAAAGACAAAGTCGTGTCTTGTTCGATCGCAAGAATAGCAAGACCAGTCAAGCGTTCCTGACTCATTGTAGAGCGGAGATAGTTTTTAATGAGCTTTAGTTTTGAGAAACTCCGTTCTCCTGATGCTACTGTTACAGGAATTGTCAGTAGAATACGAGTGGCAATGTACACATTAGGATATATGTCAACAAGTTTGCAGGTATGAATAAACTGTACAATGTCTATCACCGATTTTGCATGTGGCAACATTGATGACAGTGTACTCAATTCTTCGAACAGTTCAAGTCCATTTAAATCAAAACTATCACCGTGCTTCAGGAGGCTCTCTAGATTCTTGCACTTTGTCATTAGTTGCTCTTGATTTCCTATTTCGTTGAATTTAGTTATGTCATACAAAAATCCAAACTGTTCATGGTGTACTTGCAAGGTATTAAACCTTTCATCAACAGCAGATACTGATTTATCCATCACAACATTAAAAAATTCAACCTCAAATTTCTTTTCTGGATTGTCTATGGGCATGATCTGCTTTACAGATTCTTCATAAAGAAGTGTTCCTGGCCTTTTAAACTCATATTAACTATGTATTTACTTTATGAAAGTTGGAGAAAACATTGTGAAAACGTAAAACATTGGCTGCCCAACTTCTGGGCTGGCAAAAGTTATACTGACTCACAGGGGAAAAAAAAAGCAGGAGAATCTTAGTACAACATATGGTCACTCTATACCAGGGGTCGGCAACCTTTCAGAAGTGGTGTGCCAAGTCCACTGTAATTTAAGGTTTCTCGTGCCAGTAATACATTTTAATGTTTGTAGAAGGTTTCTCTCTATGCCTATATTATATAAATAAACTATTGTTATTATCTGAGGTCTTGGCCACCGGTCCTGCTCAGGCCACTGCCAGCTGAGTAAATGAAACCCCAAACCAGCAGCGGGCTGGTGGCTGGAACTCTAGACAAGGATCCCAGGCCCTGCTCAGCCTGCTGCTGGTCTGGGGTTCTGACCACCAACACCTGCCAGCCAGGATCCCAGCCGCCAACCCCCCCCTCAGCCCGCTACCAGCCTGGGATTCTGTTCACCCAGGCTGGCAGGAGGAAGAGTGGGGCTAGCGGCTGAGCTCCTGACTGGCAAGGGGCCGGCAGCCAGAACCCCGGAGTAGCAGTAGACTGAGTGCTGCTGGCACCCCAGACTGGCAGCAGACTGAGCCACTCAACCTCCCATCGGCCCTGCTCAGCCCGCCACCAGCCCGCTCAGCCCGCCACGAGCCCACTCAGCCCATTGCCGGCTGAGTGAATGGAACCCCAGGCTGACAGCAGGTTGAGTGGTTCAACTGGCCTGCTCAGCCCACTGCCAGCCTGGGGTTCCTTGGGGGTCCCCAGGCCAGCAGTAGGTGCTGAGTGGGGCCGATGGCTGGTATTCCAGCTGGCAATAGGGCAAAAGCCGGAATCCCAGAGCAGTGATGGGCTGAGCTGCTCAGCTGCTGCATACCATCAAAAATCAGCTCACCTGCCAACTTTGACACGTGTGCCGTAGGTTGCCGAACCCTGCTTTATACACTAGTAAGGAGATGAGCATATTACAGTTGTTGGAGGGCTCTTATCAGGAGTAACAGGCTATAGGAAAGTCAGTCAACATTTTTTGTTTCTCTGATGAAAACTGACCCACTCCCTGCCTCAAACCAAACCTGTCACTAATAATTGTCAACAACTTAATTTTCTGTTTTTGGCTAAGATATTGATTTAAAAAAAAATATTGAAATTGGATTCAGGATTGTTAGCAAGAATTTTTGGCAAACAAAGTTGTTAAATGACAATCTAAATGGCAACACAGTACTGCTTTCATGCTTGGCTCACCCCCCAGCCTGCTGGTCCAACAGCTGCAGTAGAGGAGGAGATAGGTGGAAAACTGCAGGACCCCAAAATCCACGTCTTGGGGTGCAGAGTGACAACAGCAGCAGCAAACCCTCAGGTCCAATCACACTCCAAAGGGCACCGCCGCCAGCCCAACAGACCATGGTGAAGTTAGCACAGCATCTGATCTCAGGGATGGGGCACCCATGGAGCCACAGCAGCTCATCCTGCCCTGTGCAGCTCCCCCCGGATGAGATGGATCGCTGGCAGCTGCCAGCCCGGGGGAGAGGCACTCCCCAGCTAGGGTGGCCAGATCCAGATGTCCTGATTTTATAGGGCCAGCCCCAATATTTGGGGCTTTGTCTTATATAGACACCAATTACCCCACCTAGAGTGACCAGACAGAAAGTGTGTAAAATCAGGACAGGGATGGGTGGGGGTGGTAAAAGGAGCCTATATAAGAAAAAGACCCCAAAATTGGGACTGTCCCTATAAAATAGGGATATCTGCTCACCCTACCCCAATCCCCTATCTTGATTTTCCACACATCTGGCTAACCCCAGCCAAGCCCTGTGTGACATTCCAATTCTGGCTGCCTGCAGAGGAAGTGAGTTACTTTCACTTTCATTCCTCAGCACGCAGCCAGCCAGCCTCCTCCCCCAGCACCTCACCCAACCCAGCCCTGACGGAGGGGAGGGAGGAGAGAGAGAGGGGTGCTCCTGGGGAGGAGGGAGAAAGGAGGGGGTGCTCCATGGGGCGGAGGGGAGGTGAGCTCCTTTCCCAATCCCTACCCCCTCCCCTTCCCAGAGACCCCAGCAGCCAATCCCATTCCTCAGACTGTGCTGCATTCGGCTCTCTCTAGGACCCAGCAGCCCTGCTTCTACACTGTCTGGGCTGCCTGCAGCGTGGTGCCCCCAGGGAGAATGAGGCCCTATGCGGCTGCCTATTCTGCCTATGCCTAAGGACGGCCCTGGTTGCTATAACATTTAACCATTGTGTATGTCTGGAGGTTTGTTGGGCACTTGTGGCCTCTTTCCATGGTTGCTAAACTTGCCACATCAGACAACAGTGAAAAAGCGAAACAAAAAACAAGCAAAACCAGGCCTATCAGTCTTTTGAGAAATACCTGCAGACAGGATGTTAAAAAAGATGAGTTTTGGCCCTGAGATTGGTGGATGTTTTATAATATGTGCTACATTTGACAATGAAAAAAAGCACATCTGTCATACAAAAGACCCACGGTACTGCTGCATGTTATCCACTTCAGTTGCTCTGAGGTTTATTCTAATGGCTCATTTCCTTCTAATTCCTATGTAAACAATATAGTAGATAACTATTGTGGTGCCCTAGCAAGTGTGAGAGAGAGAGAGAGAGAGAGAGAGAGAGAGAGAGAGAGAGAGAGAGAGAGTGTGTGTGTGAGAGAGAGGGCAGAAACCACCGACATGAAGAGACATTGTCACTGTACATTCATACTGTATGACACTAATTAGTGGAGGCTAACATGTGTGTGCTCAGCACCTAAGAGGTTCTCTTCCATGTTTCAGACAAGGCAAGGAGTTTGCATCCCTGTGGTATAAATCTGGGAATCCATTCAAAGGTTCAGGCTGTATACTTATATAAGGCTGAGTAGCTGTGAGGTTCAGATGACTGGAAGAAAAGAGTGGGACATGTGGCCTGTGCCGATTATATAGTATTTGCTGCAGTTTCTTCAGCCTATAGATGGAATGCAGTGGGGAATGTTCGTAAGCAATGAACAGTTGTAAGCAAAAACACAATGTGGAGAATGACTGATATTCTTTGCAGTAAAGAGGGAGAATCTTCCATGCTGCTCAAGTAAATGCTGAAATAGAGTCAGATCCAGCAAACGCTTGCACCCATGAGCAGTGCATTGAGTTCAGTGGGACTGTTCATGTGAGTAGTTACATGCAAAGCTATCCATAGAAGGCCCATAGTTTCTGATGCTGTTTGTGATGTTAGATGTGTAGAATCCATTCAGAATAAAAGGCTACAATGTAGTGAAAAAATCCAATCTGGATATGTCTTGTAGCATCTCTAATCTGCCCTGACTTTCTGGCTTGGTAATCTAGTACCTACATATTACAATGACTGGGAACAATTAATTAACTACTGGTTTGTTACCACACCTCTCTCTTTTAGAGAAAGAAAAAATAATTACGAGTGTGAGGGAATCCAATACAGTATAACTGATATGATGTTATCAAAGCCTGAGGAACTAATTCTTTTGTATCCCTGTAATATCATGAAGTAACTGACCAAATGCACTCTAACACCCTCCATTATTGTATTGCACTGTTACAGGGCAAATGGGCCTTCCCCTTTGCCCATAATGTCTTACTGCAGATCTCATTGTACCAGACTCCTTGCTAGATATTATTGCATCCTTCAAATAATGACTGGCATCAAGAGTCCTATATGTTTCTTCAATGACTAAGTTCTAGTATTTTCTTAGCTCTTCCTGCCCTCAATTTTCCACCCTCAAATCATCCATTGATTTAAACTGAGCCCATTTTAGGCTGTCTGTCTTGAAGAGTTCAGGGAGGATTATTTTGAAAGAAACAGGATCCTGCCAGTTAGGTGGGTTTGTTCAAGCTCTCAAAGCTCTGCTTCTCACATTTGCAGAAGCACAGCACACATTGTGTAGCTCTAACACCACTGAGTACTGCTGATATCTGGTAGTGCGCCCAGTACTTAAAAGCTTTGATTACTGTCTCTGACAGCCACTGAGTGATTTTTTTTTGAGGGATGGGGGGAGAGAAAGGGAAGATGTGAGCTGTCCTTTGACATTTTATGTATGAGCCTCACTGTGTTAACCTTTAGAGATAATTTTCTCTGCAGGTGTTGGATATTTCTAGCAGGCATTTCAACAGGGAAGTATCAGTTAATGTTCCTGATAAAATAATTTGTTTCAAAAGTTGGGGTGGAGAGAGAACCCCAATAAAACCAAGACAAATTAGTGTCACAATTTTAGATGCAAAGAAAACACATTATTCTTGTACCAATCGTATTATCTTGCAGGCATTTTCTAGCCTATTTTAGAGTACCTCTGCCTGGCCTGATTTTTTTCTACTGCTAAGTATTCCAGATGCCCTTTTCCCAGCATTTATAATAGGAAGTTTTTAGTATTTTCCATTCAAAAATATTTTTCTAGGTTTGTAATTCAGCCACTTCCATTTGGTCTCTGAGATAGTCCAAAGTGAATATTGTTTTTCAGAGTTTCATTTTTTCATTAATTTTGACTACACTTCATTTGACTCTTTTGTGCATTATAGCATTGCAAGGAAAAGATTAAACTGACCTATTTTAGTGTGTATTTTATTTTATTTTTCGAATTCTGCAACTTAAAATGGCTTCTTTTTTTTTTAAGAGAAGTTGACAAGACAGGCTTTAAGAACTTTGGATTAATAGAATATTGTTAGAGACCAGTGTATTCTCTCTCCTTGATCTTGTGCTGCAGTTTGGGGCAGGAGGGGCAATGCCCTCCGTGTCCCCAACTCTGCCCACCATGAGCTCAGGGCTTCTGCCTCACAGGGAGCATCAGGGCTCATGGTTCCAGGATTCAGCCCCGCGCTTCCCCCAGCTTCACTCCAGCATAGGGTGATCAGACAGCAAGTGTGAAAAATCAGGACAGCTGCTGGGGGGGTAATAGGAGCCTATACAAGAAAAAGACCCCAAAATCAGGACTGTCCCTATAAATTCGGTACAGCTGGTCACTCTAGCCCTGCAAGGGGCACTGGGGATTGGGGCTTCAGCTGCGGGGCCCTGCGGCCCCCTTGAAAGGGCTCGTGACCCCCCATGTTACATTATATGCATTCTGGATATAACACATAGGGTATTTTTTCAGTCTGCCCAATTATTCGTGTTCTTTCTCTATCCAGTACTGCTGGGCTTTTTGCTCCAACCCCTTTCATCCCCCTATCTCAGCCTCTTCACCTCAGCCTCACTCCATAACTGCTCCTCCCATCTTTTCCCTTCTTACCTGCTCTGTTCCTCCCAACCCTCTCCATTCCTTTGTCCCTTTAGCCTTTCCCCTCCTTATTAAGCCCCTTTCAATATTTATGGAACTAACATGTTTGCTGCCATCACAGTGATCACTCGGCTTCTTTCCCCTACCCTGTCTGTTTTGTCTATTTAGATTGTAAGCACTTCAGGGCAGGGACTGTCATTTAGTCTGTGTCTTGTGCAGTGCCCTGCATAATCTGTCCCTGATCCTGGCAGGGCAAGGAACTACTGTAATAAGCATGATTAATAATATTCCAGACATTTTAACAAGTCCTGTAGGTATATTTGTTCTCTGGTATCTTGGAAATCTCATAGTATTGCTTTAAGAATTTGGAGCTCCTGCAATGCCCTGTACCATGTTTTATTTTGTTTTACAATGGATCCATTTCACACTCTGATGAAGTTGGCTGAACCTACTGTACTTCATTTTTCTTAATTAGTTTTCGCTCATTATTTCTTGCACACCTCTGAAAGCCAGGGAGGTACAACATTGCAGTATACAACCTGTCCTGACAGTGGTGTTCCAGTGCTGTCAGCCTACAAGCGGTACACAGTACAAAGCCAACCAAATAGGAGAAATCCAAAATGATCTGCAAAGGAGGATGCCTAACTTAGCTGCTGTTGTAAAGTGGCGCTAGAAGGTGAAGTGATGGCATGGACCCTCACAAATTGAAGGGATGAAGTGTACACAGAGAAGTGCAGCCAAGGAGCTCATTAAGCCCAATGGCCATTGGCACTGTAAAGGCAGCTAACTGTAGCTCAGCTACTGGAGTTATGAGACACAGAGGCCTCTTTCCTCAGCCCATCCTTCTGGGGCACCTGCTCCCTTTCTTTGTTCTGAGTGCACTTCTTTGGTTCATCTCTTCCCTTTTCCCTCCTCTCCACTCTCCATTCTGAATATAGCAGAGTATTTCTGATAGGAGAGAATTGTCTGATAGGTATCTCTGACTCTGAGGCCTGCAGGTGCTGATGGTTTCAATATACAATTCCTGAAACCCATGGACCTGTAGGAATTTATTGGAGCAGATTGAGGGCCAGTTTTTCTGTAGGTTATTTATATTATTGTAAGCTTCTTAAGAGGAAAGCTTTAACAGAACCCTAGATAACAAGAAAATGGGTTTTAAAACCTCCAGTAACTCTTATTTTTGTAACTTGTTCTTGAACCAAAAATGTGAGTCCAGGGAAAGTCCCTGACAGGTACTTCCATGAGGGTGAGAGGTCAGTGAATTATTCTCCTGTATCCTATGAAACTGGGGAAAGGAGCAGGCAGAATGTCTGAAGTTTCTTTTGTGAAATACTGCAACAGACTGAAAAACCTAAGAGGGAAAACCAAGGAAATTTGGCACCTAGGAACTGAATATAAAAAGTCCACATTTTTTCTGTGTAAGGCAGGGGTTCTCAACCTTTTTCTCTTTGAGGCCCTGCTCGATATACTATAAAAAGTGAGGGCCCAGTGGCGGGGGCGGGGGGAGCAGGTAGAGGTTGGGAGGAACCTCAGGGCAGGGGCCTTGAGCATAGGTGAAGTTTGACTTCTAATTGGGGGGGGTAAGGGTCAGTGGGGCTCAAACCACCTTCGCATGGTGGGGTCCAAGGAGGGAGTTTATATATTTAAATTGTAACTCAAAGGTGGGGGACTTAGCTCAAAAAGTTTTAAAACAGCTTAGAGTGCAGGGACGAGGTAGCTAGGGGCTGTGTGCAGATAGAGGGTAGCCCAGGGTGCACAGAGGGGGATATTATGGGCTGTGTAGGCAGAGGGTAGCTCAGGGTGCAGGGAGGGGGGAAACTAGGGGCTGTGTGTGGGCAAAGGGTAGCTCAGAGTGCAGGGAGATGGGCACATGGGGCTGTGTATGGGCAGGGGGTAGCTCAGTGTACAGGGAGGGCGTAGTTCAGGGTGTAGGGAGGGTATTAGGGGTTGTGTGCTGGGCAGGGGTGGCTCCAGGACCTCCCGCAGGCCAAAGGCAGCCTGCCTGCCATGCTTGGGGTGGCAAAATTCCTAGAGCCGCCCCTGGTGCTGGGAGGACTCCCCTGCAATCCCTGTTCCCAGAGGGATCTGCCAGCCACAGAAGCGGGTCTTCCCATCTGGGGGGCTCTTACCAGCTGCCTCTGCAGGAGCAAAGGGGGCTGAGAACTGAGGAGCAGCTTCAACCTGGGGCACGAGCAGGAGAGGTAGGAATGCTGAGGCTGCCTGCTCCATGGCACCAGCCAGAGCAGCAGCTGCCCCACATTGCCTGGCTCAGGCTTCCTGCCTCCGACCTGGGCAGGGGGTGGGGAGGAGATGGACGAGTTGTGGAGCTGTCCCCGGGACTGCATTGATCTTGTGCTGGAGTTTGGGGCAGGAGGAGCAATGCCTCCATGTCCCCAACTCTGCCCACCATGAGCTCAGGGCTTCTGCCCCACAGGGAGCATCAGGGCTCTGCGATTCAGCCCTGTGCCTCTCAGCTTCAGACCCATAGGGGATGCCAGGAATCAGGACTTCAGCTGTGGGGCTTTGCAGCCCCCTTGAAAGGGCTCCCAGACCCCCTGGGGGCCACGGACCCCTGGCTGAGAACCGTTGGTGTAAGGTACCCAGAAGACTGCAGCTTTCTCTATTTTAACTGATATTGATATTTTCTATATACTGTACATTACTGGGCACTTTAGAACATGCTGCACTTGGGAAACAAATTACCTCATACTATACTTCTGTCCCTTTTCTGGCTGATAAAAGCTAAGGAATGCAGATACAGGTTAGCACTTCCCAGACCCTCAGCATTTCTAATAAGCAGCAATGCAGAGGGAGAAGTTTGGAAAAAATGGACAGTCTTGAGTGTTGTCAGTTTTCTTCACTAATAGAAATATGACTAGGAAAAAGTCAAATCCAAATGTAAAACTTATAAACCTCTGGATACTGTAATGGGGAAGGAGTGGTAGAGAATTTTAACATGAGGTTGTTCCCTAACATTTACACCAGTAGTTAATTTACACTAGTAGAGAGACACCAGAAGCAAATCCTTTGGAAATCGGTGGAGTTACACATCAAAGTCAATGGTGCAAAACTGTGAACATAGGAGCAGAATCAGTCCCTAAACATACAGTTTCATAGATTTTAAGGCCAGAAGGGACCCTTTACATTGATATAGCAAGAAAAGGAAATGAAACCTCCCTTTAAAGTGTCTGGCTAAATTACATATGCAGTTGTATTGGCATGGAGGAGTGTGCACGAGGGTTTTTGACAAGAGTTCTTGCACAAGGGTTTTAGCGGGGTTTGGGGACATGACTAAACACAATTAGGCCCAGACAACACTAATATTGAATTTTGCTTTAACCATCTTGGGGGAAATTGTGTCATCACCTGTTTCCCAATACATAGTAAACAGGTCCCACTGCAAGACTGGGAGCATACTGTCCAAGTTAAAGAAGTTATATTCAAACTAAAGCTCTCTTCCATTATCAGGAGACTGTTCACCAGAGGGACAGCCCAGAGCCAACAAAAGAGTTCTCTCCATTCCAATCAAGGTACAAAACCATCAACACAGGGGATGTTGTATGGGAAAGAGCAGGGCCAGCCTTCATGACCTGGGGAGGTTAGGGAACGGGAGAGTAAATCAAGCTGTGAGTTGCCTTCCTTTTTTCATAGAATCACAGAAATGTAGGAATGGAAGACACCTACAGAGCTCATCAAGTCCAGCCCCTTGCATCCCTGACAGATGCTTGTCCAACCTGTTCTTAAAATGTTCCAATGATGGGAATTCCACAATCTCCCTTGGAAGCCTATTCCAGAGCTGAACTATCTTTACATTAGAAAGTTTTTCCTAATATCTACCATAAATCTCCATTGCTGTAGATTCAGACCATTACTTCTTGTCCTATCTTCAGTGAAGATGGAGAACAACTGATCACCATCTTCTTCATAACAGCCCTTAATATATCTGAAGACTGCTATCAAATCGCCTTCAGTCTTCTTTTCTCAAGACTAAACATGACCAGGTTTTTTTAATCTTTCCTCATAGGTTTAGAAAATGTGACCTTTCATAATTTTTGTTGCTCTCCTCTGTACTCTCCAGTTTCACTACATCTTTGATTAAGTGTGGATCCGGAACTGGACACAATACTCCAGCTGAGGCCAAGTATTCACCATTGCCAAATAGAGTGGGACAGTTACCTCCTGTGTTTCACATACAAAACACCTGTTAATACACCCCAGATGATATTAATCTTTTTCACAACTGCATTGTCACATAGTTGACTCATATTCAATCTGTGATCCACTATAAACACCAGATCAGCAGTACTACCATCTAACCAATTATATCACACTTTGTAGTTGTGCATTTATTTTTTCCTTCTAAATGTAGTTATGTGCACTTGTCTTTATTGAATTTCATCGTGTAGATTTCAGCCCAATTCTCCAATATGTCAAGGTCATTTTGAATTCTAATCTTGTCCTCCAAAGTGCTTGCAATGCCTCCTAGCTTGGTGTCATCTGCAAATTTTATAGCATAGTCTCTCCTCCACTGTCCAAGTAATTAATGAAAATATTGAACAGTACCAGACCCAGGAATGACCCTTTAGGGACCCAATGGTTTGACAGCAAACCATTGATAACTACTCTTTGAATACAGTCTTTCAACCTAAGTTCCCTCTAAGCCGCACGGCCATGCAGCAGCCTATTAAGCGCCATGCAGGCGCTCAGGCTGCAATGGGTAGAGATGACTCCCCCAGCCCCAGGCCTGCCATGGCTGGGGGACCGGTGCCCGTCCCCTGGCCCCAACCCAGCCCAGACCTGCTGCGGCTGGGGGAGAGCTGCCTATCCCCCTAGCCCAGGTGCTGCTGCAGGGAGAGAGAGCTGGGGGGAGTCCTCTCTCCCCACCATAGCCCCAAGGCAACCTGCACCCCAACCCCCTCATCCCTGGCCCCACCCCAGAACCCACACCCCCAGCCAGAGCCCTCACTCACTCACCCCAACCCTCTGCCGCAGCCCTGAGCCCCCTCCCACACTCCGAACCCCTTGGCCCTAGCCCCACCACATGAATTTTGTTATGAGCACCAATATGGAGGTGATGTGTCACACATCAAAATTAGTACATAGCAAAATTCATTCCACCCATGCATGGGAAAAAATAGAGTTAACACTGCTTTCAACCAGTTGTGCATCCACCTTACAGTAATTTCATCTAGACCACATTTCCCTATTTTCCCTACTGTCAAAGGAGGAAGGGACCTTGGCAGAAAAGTGCCTGATCTCTCAGTCCTATTACTAGGTGAAGGGAAATTAGGTGGAAACACTCTAGAGCTGCCTCCTCATTTTTGCTGCTGAATGGTGGGACTGAGCCAAGTGGGAGTTGCCTTCCTCTCTGGTATGTGTCACTAGACTTGGAGATCAGGCAGAAAGTTCCTAGAGCTGGAAACAGAGGTAGTGTGTTTAATGTGCATGAAGTCCTCCTGCACAACACAAAGCTCGAATCAGCTGGTTGCACTGCTCATGGTTAAAGCTGATCATAAGAGAGAAAAGCCTAAACACTGTTCAGAGTGAAACATGGAATTCTTGGAAATACAGCAACAAGAGTGACTAACTCAAGGCTTTAACAACACACAGTACAAGGCTCTATATTTCTCACATGTCAAAAATTAGGTACAGTGCACAGTGCACACTGTTCAGTAACAACAATACAGAGTCTATTCAGTAACAGCATATTCAGTGCAGTATGGAATATCTAGCTGTGTAATCCATGTTATCACCACAGCCCCATTTCCTTGGTTTGCGAGGTTAAATAATTAAAGCAAATTAATATTAGTCAGACAAGGTCTTAGGCTATGTCTATACTACACAGATCTTGGAGACATGGCTGTGTCACTACAGATGTGCCACTAAAAGGCATGCTGTGTAGCTACTTTTTGTCAGCTCTCCCGTCGACAAAAAACTCTCCCCCCCCAACTGAGCGGGGTTAGCTTTGGTAGCAGGAGAGCGCTTCTGCCGACAAAGCACTGTTCACACTGACGCTTGTCGTCAACAAAACTTTTGTCTTTATTTTGGGGAGGGGGGATTTAACATCTCTGAAAGACAAAAGTTGTCGTTCAATTGCCAGTGTAGACATAGCCTTAGTTATACTAGTAATACAGAAAGATGGGTATTACACAACTTTCAATGTAGTCTACTTAATCAAGGTGATATGGATGAGCTCTTAGTGGTGCTGTAACATGAAGTGAGGAAAGCCACATACTAATGGGGAAAGTTCTTCATACCCTATATGAAGTAGACGTAAAAGCCTTAAACTGTGATGAAAGGGGTCTCCTGTGGCCCACTGCATTAAGCTATAGATGGGAAGAGAGGCCAAGAAGCTAAGGAGAAACAGAACTAATGGTAAAGAATCAGAAAGTAACAGGAGCACAAAACATGGCCTATAGCAGGTAGGGTGACCAGATGTCCCAATTGTATATGGACAGTCCTGATTTTATATGGATAGTCCTGATATTTGGGGCTTTTTCTTATATAGGCTCCTATTTCTCCCCCTTCCCATTCCTATTTTTCACACTTGCTATCTGGTCACCTTAATAACAGGGATTCTCAAACTGGGGGTCAGGACCCCTCAGGGGGTCATGAGTTTACTACATGGGGGAGTCATCAGCTCTCAGCCTCCACCCCAAACCCCGTTTTGCATCCAGCATTTATAACGGTGATAAATACATAAAAAAGTGTTTTTAATTTATGCCGGGGTGGGTCGCACTCAGAGGCTCACTGTGTGAAAGGGGTCACCAGTACAAAAGTTTGAGAACCTCTGGCCTATAGCCTGTAAGGAGCCAGGTAGAGGGTCAGGTTGCACAAGGGGAGCCATGAAAAACTCAGAGAGAAGACAGAGCTTAAAACAGTCCCTTTCAGGTCCATTATATTGCTGCTTTGAGCTGGAGCATTGGAAACCGAGTATTTAAAGTGTTACAGCACCTTTTCTAGATAGGCAGAAAATCCTCAAGGGAAAGAGAAAGACAAAGCCTATTTGATCTTGCAATGTTAGAGCCCAGAAAAATAGGCTTAGGCCACAGACACAGAATTTAAGGATGGGGTTGTAGTCCCAGGAGGATCTGCTGTGCATTGATTTAGCTGATAGGAAATGGAAGAGTGAAATGCAAGAAGCTGTGTGTTAGCAGTTCATAATACAAGTTTTGATCTCTATAGAAACAAGTAAGTAAACCTCAAAGAGTCATTGATCCTTGTCTTACTGTCATCCATTCACTTCACCTCCATATATCAATCTGTTAGAATGCTTGAAAGGGTGAGAGGGTCCCTTTTCTTCAGAGTGATTGCACAAAACTGGATTACAGTTTCTAAGCAGGCAGGATGTGAAACTGATTATGCCCTAGAAAGAATGTGGGTCTCAGGCTTTCCTCAGGGTCATTATTTAAATGATGGATTATTAGATTAGCTAATAGGCAAACATTTGGGTTGGTACCATTGGATGTGGCCTGACTGCTGAAATTTTGCCCCTGCATATACACACGTGGTTTCCTGTTGACTTCAGTGGTAGCCTCACACGCCTATCTCTGAGTAGGCTCAGGCCTTTTGATTTTATTTAGGCAACTTCTTGCTCTCATTTAGTTTGCCCCAAACATTAACTATACAAATCAGTCTAGAAGTATGTTAAAACAAGCTGGGTTAATCATGTCAGCCGCGGGCTATAGTGGCTCACAAACTGAGTATGAGCCAATGATGTGATGTAGTTGCAAACAAGACTAACTTCATTCTGGGGTGAATTTATAGGAGTGTCATATGTAAGACATGGGATGCAATTGTCCCACTCTACTTGACATTGGTGAAGCCTCCGATTAATTATTAAAGCCAATTTTGGGTGCCACACTTTAAGAAAGGTGTGGACAAATTGGAGAGAGTCCAGAGGAGAGTAACAAAAATGATAAAAGGTTTAGAGGATAAAAGGAGAGGTTACAAAAGGTTACAAAAGCTGGGCATGTTTAGTCATAAGAAAAGACAACTGAGGGGGAGACCTGATAACAATCTTCAGATATGTTAGAGGCTGTTGTAAAGAGGACGGTGATCAATCGTTCTCCATTCCACTGAAGATATGACAAGCAAGAAGCAGTTAATCTGCAGCCAGGTAGATTCAGATTAGATATTAGGAAAAAAATTCAAACTATAAAGATAGTTAAGTACTGGAATAGGTTGCCAAGGGAGGCTGTGGAATCCGCTTCATAAGAGGTTTTTAAGAACATGTTAGACAAACACCTGTCAGGGATGGTCTAGATATACTTGATCCTGCCACAATGCAGGGGGCTGGAACCAGCTGATCTCTCAAGTTCCCTTTTAGCCCTACATTTCTATGATTCTATGTGAATGGTTGTATAATTCTGGAATGGATATAAGAGTGAAGTAGTTAGACTTCAATGGTAATGTAATGACTTAAACACCGTGAGTTGTCATGCTTTGTCATGCTTTGTATGGAGGTAAAAAAAGAAAATAAAGAGAGTCCCCTACCCTTTGAGCACAGGACAGCAAATGGGTGAAGAGAAAACACATGCTGCCTTTTTACAATTTTTGTTGTGCTGGATTTTTGCAGATGGGCTTGTGGTACCTATTTATTAAAATAAAAGGAGTGGAAACAGAGAATATTATTTTTATATAACTGCATTACTGCTGAGTTCTGGCCACAATATAGAGCTGAGGAGAGAAGTTGGAGTGACACTGACACAGAAATAAAATGAATTGAAATTGCTGCTGACAATAAAATAGGACGTAGTGATAGACAGTAAAGGCTTGTCCCTGAAATTTTTATAGCTTCTCTGGTGCTGGAGGGAACAGTGATTTTAAGACAGTTATGGATCTTTGAAAAAAAACAACCACCACCCAATAATGTTGAAGTCAGCCATTGGTTGTACAGAAGGGTTATTATTATTTGGTTTTAACTGCACACAAAGCCTTTATGACTTGTAAGTGCATTGGTAAAGGAAAGATATTGTCCTTGCTGCCCTGAAATTTTAAAATGGAATTGAGAGACCAGGGAGAAGGGGGAAAGCTAATGTTAGTGGGACATTGTGTAAAGATGCTGCAGCAAAGAACCTTAATAGGCACATTAATGAAGACAACATTTGCGAGCTTCTAAAATGAACCACAAATTCTACACTTTATCCTGAGACCTTGTCTAACTGCATTAAATGTGTCCTTTTCCTTGCATGTGACTATAATGCACAGCAGTTATCAATCAACAGAGACAAGCCTTAAAAAGCAAGCACAAAAATAAAAAAGACTGATTTTTTACCTGCACGCTACAGGCCTCAGCATAGTCACTTCACACTCCCTTAAACCTCACTGCAGGCAGGGAACCTATGTCAATTGACTGATCAAGGCCTCTGTGAACTACACACTAAAATGCTTTTTCTTATCTGGAGAACAAAATGGAAACTATGGTAACAGACAGATCTAGTAAAGTCCATCAAAGGACTGAAGATAACTCAGTCTCCATACCCATTCAGTCCTTGACCTCTCTGCTAAGATTGCGAACAAGGGGGACAGTTGTGGTGATGGTATTTATGAACTAGACATAGGGAACTGGACCGAGGGCACAAACTCATTTTACATAACCATAGGCCACAAAACAATTGGTAGCAGTTTTCACCTGTGCTACACTTGAACTTGTGCTCTGGATACATAAATCCCTCTATTTCTGTATGTATTACTCCCACTTAGGGGAGAAATAGACTATTCCAAAGAATCACTCTTTTGGTTGGTAATTTTAGCTGAATCTCATGTGTCCACCTTAATCTGTGTTTTAAAATCTAAAACATGTCTTCGTGTTGTCTCACTTGGATACATTATAAGTTCATGTAAAGTACATTTAAAATACAGAGAGTATTTAGAGCAAGGGGTTAGCTGCTTTTAGGGGATAAACATTTATAGTTTTGTACTTTTCCTTTGGTCTGGAACCACAGGCAGAAATTCAGAACTTAGTGTAAGAGACCTATCATGATTATCTTTTTCTGAAGAAAATATGGAAATTTCATATTTTTATAAAACACTCCATGATAGTTTACTGTGACATGGATTTTAAAAGTAAAGCTTATTTTTATAGTCTGTGGCTTTTTTCCCCAACACACTGGAATTCCTTTGACAGCAGCAAGAGTAATAACTAAAATAACCTGTGGATTTAAAATCACCAAATGAAAGTAGAATATATTTTACAATTGTCTTTTCTCTTTCTTGCAGAAACCAAATGCTTTGCTTTTGGGGGGAAAGAAGAAGCTTGAGGGTCTCAGAGAGAGATAAAGGGTTACTTATTCCAGATGAGAAAAGGATGTTTTTTTCACAGGCCAGGATAAATTACATCCTGTGTTTAGAAAGAGATGGAGAGCATTGCGAAATCAAAAATAACTGTATCTCCATTACTATAGGGATTGTTACATTAGTAGTTTTGTCTCTTCTCTGACAAGGCTCATTTTTAGCCTGTGCCCCAAACTTCACAACTGGACTGTCATTGCAACTGAAAAAAGTAGGAATACTTTACCAAACCCAGCAAAAAACTTCAGTGGTTTCTGATAAAGAGGGTTAGAGCAGAGTAAAGCAATAGAGCAGAGTACCACCTGGTACTATACTGCTGTCAGAATGTAGTTCTTAATTTATGGTGTGTAACTCCTCCTGCTATCCTAATTTAAATGGAACACATTTTTAGAGAAGGCTCATGGTTGGGACCTAGTGATTTGTACTGGGTTCAAATTCAGTCCCTGTGTACACTCTGTGCAACCAAATCAGTTTACAAAAGATGTGTATGAGAGCAGAATGTAACTCCAAACACTATATGTATATACATTTTTCACTGGCTTTTTTGAAAGACACGTTTTAAAACAATGTGAGAGCTAGTCTTCTCATAATGTTTCATTCCTAGAGATGTAAATAGCATGAGAAGACCAGACCTCTTTTTATATTGCCCTATAAATTGGTCTCAGAGTCATTAAAACACATGAAAACAAAACACAATTAAAATATCAAGATATTCAGCTTCACGCAATTACCACTGTTTTTGGTAGCCTTTGGAATCTGAAGGCACAGCCCAAGTTTAAAGTTTGAACTGAAGTTCTCATTAAAATGCAACAGCAAGTGTTCAGGGAAACTTCTCAGAGCGCACATCTAGTCACGAGGCCTTTCAGTGTTGATCCAATTTTTTAGTCACTCAGGTTTTGTCTTATACTTTTTTTTTTTTTAAAATACATCCCCTATAGACTGTCTCCTGGCTATTTAGTAATAGGATTACCATTCACGCAGCTTTTATTATCCCAAAGCATTTTGCACCAGAGGTAATAGATGCTCTTTTACAAATGTACTGAGACTGTTAAATTTATTCAAGAAATACTTAAGTAATTAGGTTCTCAAGAGGTTGAAACAATAAAGCTGTGTGACACTATGACAGATGTAATCCGACTGGCCAACTGCAAGTCTTTACTCCTGAAGTAACAGACAAGCTATGGAAATAGCAAACTTCAACTTCTTTGGGGATTATTTTACCACAGCTGCAAGAATAACAGAATAGTAAAATATGTCACCATTGTAAAGCTAAAGGTCCATTTTATTTTCATATTATGTGAGTCCTGGTTGCATACCTGCCAATATGGGTGCAGGGGTATTTTGGGGAAAACATTTTGTTAATTAATCTGTGCCCAATTATAGGGCAAAGGTGGGTTTAAATAGCTGAGCCCTTTGGATTTTGTATAGCAAAACCTGTTTAAAAATTATTCCTTATTTGTATTCATGGAAATATACTGATAAATATAACAAAATTTGGAGACAGAGATTTTTTACAAATCACAGTATGAGATTTGTATTAATTATAAAGATTAATAAAAAAATGACAAGTGCATTGTATTATAAATTATCCCAAGTACCTTTCATCTTTTTTCACTTACTAAATGGAAAAATAAATGGACTCTTTTATAACGTGTTTGTTGCTTGTCCATAATTTTTGAGATTTTTATGCGTAGTTTTGTATCATTCTTTTAAAAATCTATGAAGGCCTAATATTGGAGGAAAAAAGCAAACACAAATTGTGGGATTTCCCCTCTAAATTATCCTACCATGGCACAGGCAATATTCAATCCTGCAACAGTAACAGTTTCAAGGCCTGGTATCTCTGTGATCTGCCAAGTCTCAAAGTAGGAGCTGTACACCCTTGGAAAGAGAAACGTTTTCAATGGTACATTGGCAGGTCCAGTAGAGACTACTAGTCTAGAACTTAGAAATCATAGAGTTTAAGGCCAGAACAGGCCACTAGATCACCTAGACTGACTGTGACAGGGTGTATAAATCCCACACTTATAAGGAAGGGGCTAGAGAGCTGTGTGCTGAGGTAGCCCCACCCTTCTGCCCCGCCAATCATGCATGGCAGGAAGGAGACCTTTAAAAAAGAGGAAGCTGCAGAGGGAAAAGGAGGAAAGACACCCCTGAGCCACTAGTGGTTGAGTGGCGCCTGAAGTAGCAGGAGGGACTCCCATAGTGGAGATCCCTAATCCCCAACCATATGAGGAATACAGTGAACTCCCCATGAAAGCCTGACAGGGAAAGCCCAATTCAGCTACCCAGCAGGAGGACTCCTGTAAAACGACTAGACAATACTCCTGCAGTAAGAAGATACCACTGGCTGTTTCTCTTTTGAGTTGGCTCTGGGAAGTGTTCATCCTCAGTTGCAGTGGAATATTTGTTTCCCTTTTGATCCCCAACAGTAAAGAAATATAAGAAGGCCCAGAAACGGTGGGGTCCATTGCAAGACTCAAGATAGAGGGACCTGTGCTGGGTCCACCCAGTACTGATAACTGTGTGAGTCCAGGGTCTCCAACTGGGTGGGAGGAACACCCAAAGGGGACTTGTTTACACTGACCTCCCGTATATAAAAGGCCACCAACACCACCCATCACTCACTCACTAATCCTTATAACCAAAATTAGGCCAAAGTATTACAGCCCACAGGATTGTTATGTGCCACAGGAAGAGAACAGGAGGAACAGAATAGGGTGTACCAGTGCTCAAGGCCCCTGCAATGGCAGGGAAATTATTAAATGAGATATACCCAGATAATCTGGGCAAGTAACCCACACCCATGTGCTGCAGAGGAAGGTGAGACACTCCTACTTAGGTTCAAGTCTCTGCTCCATTAAAGACTTCCTGTGTGATCACAGGCAAGTCATTTAACCTCTCTGTGCCTGAATTTCCCATCTGTAAAAAGTATCAGAGGTGTAGCCGTGTTAGTCTGGATCTGTAAAAGCAGCAAAGAGTCCTGTGGCACCTTATAGACTAACAGACGTTTTGGAGCATGAGATTTTCGTGGGTGAATACCCACTTCGTTGGATGCATTCACCCATGAAAGCTCATGCTCCAAAACGTCTTGTTAGTCTATAAGGTGCCACAGGACTCTTTGCTGCTTTCATCTGTAAAAAGGAGATAATAGCACTTTGCTACCTCACAGGTGTAACCTGATGGTAAGTACATTAAAGATTGTGTGTTGCTCAGACACTGTGACCATGGGGGCCATCTACAGTATGTCACAGATTTCAGACCTTAAAATTTTAATATTATTCTGTATAGGAAAGTTACTTTGGCAAGTTTTATAGGTTTCTATAATGCATTAATTATGATTTTCCTCCTTTCACTTAGACTGTGTGTGCATTTCTCATATCTGAGAAGATCAAGAATTGGTACATGATTGTTGCTATTACTTCCCTAACAAAGCCTAAGTGTCAGTTATGAAAATTGATTATTTTATCATTATTGCACAGTGTCACGGAGTGTGGGGGAGTCCAGCCCTGCACCCCTCTTCCTGGGACCCACAGTGACTCTTAGCCAGCCAGTAAAACAGAAGGTTTATTGGACAACAGGAACACAGGTTACAGCAGAGCTTGCAGGCACAGTCAGGACCCCTCCACCGAGTCCTTCTGGGCTTTCAGGGTGCTTGGATCCTAGCTAGGATACCCTGAATTCCGCCCATCCAGCCCCGAGCCCAAACTCAAACTGCTTCCCTCTTGCCACTCCCTTCCTTTGTCCCCTTCCCGGGCAAAGGTGTTGACCTTTCCCCTCCCTTACCTAGCTCAGGTTACAGGCCCTGGCATCGTCCATCCCCTAAAGTCCTCCCCTGCTCTCCCACTCCCCACACAGACAGTCCCTACTGCATCACATCTCTCCCCCCTTCGAGACTGAACTGAGCAGGGTCACTCTCCGGGACAACGCATCCGCTGTCAGGTTGGCACTTCCCTTCACATGGACCACGTCCATGTCATAGTCCTGCAGGAGCAGGCTCCACCTCAGGAGCTTGGCATTGGCTCCTTTCATTTGGTGCAGCCAGGCCAGGGGAGAGTGGTCGGTGTACACGGTGAAGTGTCGCCCAAAGAGATATGGCTCTAGCTTCTTAAGGGCCCATACCATGGCCAGGCATTCCTTCTCGATGGCCGCGTAGCTTTGTTCCCGGGGTAGCAGCTTCTTACTCAGGTACACAATGGGGTGTCTCTCCCCCTTTTCATCCTCCTGCATTAACACCGCCCCCAGTCCCGTGTCTGAGGCATCGGTGAACACCATAAAGGGTTTGTCAAAATCTGGGTTTGCCAGAACTGGACCGCTAACCAGAGCCTCCTTCAGCGCCCGGAAAGCCTCCTGGCACTGCTCAGTCCAGATCACCTTGTCTGGCTTCCCCTTTTTGCACAGTTCAGTGATGGGGCCGGCTATGGCACTAAAGTGGGGCACGAACCTTCGATAGTACCCCGCCATCCCAATAAAGGCCTGGACCTGCTTTTTGGTTTGGGGAGCAGGCCAGTCTCTGATCACCTCCACCTTGGCTGGTTCCGGCTTCAGGCAGCTGCTCCCTACCCGATGGCCCAGGTAAGATACTTCAGCCATCCCCACCTTGCACTTCTCAGCCTTTACTGTTAACCCAGCCTTTCAGAGTCAGTCCAGGACTTGTTTAACCTGGGATATGTGGTCCTCCCAGGTCTGGCTGAAGACACAGATGTCGTCAATATACGCCACGGCAAAACTCTCCATCCCCCTCAGTAGCTGATCCACCAGGCGCTGGAAGGTGGCCGGTGCTCCCTTGAGGCCGAAGGGCAGGGTCAGAAACTCACAGAGCCCCAGAGGGGTGATAAATGCCGATTTCAGCCTGACATCTGCGTCCAGCGGCACTTGCTAGTAGCCTTTGGTAAGATCCATAGTGGTGAGGTACCGAGCACCTCCCAGCTTGTCTAGGAGCTCATCAGGCCTGGGCATAGGGTAGGCATCAGATACGGTGATGGCATTGAGCTTTCGATAGTCCACACAGAACCGGATTGACCCATCCTTCTTGGGGACCAGCACCACTGGCGAGGCCCAAGGGCTGGAAGATGGCTGGATCACCCCCAAAGCCAGCATGTCCCTGACCTCTCTTTCAAGATCCTGGGCAGTTTTACCAGTGACCCGAAAAGGGGAACATCTTATAGGGGGATGTGACCCGGTCTCCACCCGGTGGACAGTCAAATTAGTGCGTCCAGGCTGGTTGGAAAACAGCTGTCGGTATAGATGCAGCACCCCCCTGATCTCAGCGTGCTGGCCCGGGGTCAGTTGATCAGAGAGGGGAATTGCCTCCAGGGGGGAACCAGCTTTTGTCCCAGAGAATAGATCTACTAAGGGGTCATCTCCCTGCCCCTCCCAATGTCCACACACGGCCAACACCACATTCCCCCTGTCATAGTATGGTTTCATCATGTTCACATGGTACACCCGACGGTGATGTGCCCGGTTTGACAGCTCCACCACATAGTTTACCTCATTCAGTTGCTTGATAACCTTGAAGGGCCCTTCCCAGGCGGCCTGGAGTTTGTTTCTCCTCACGGGGATGAGAACCATCACCTGATCCCCGGTGGTGAAGGCACGGGCCCATGCCGTGCGGTCATACCAGACCTTCTGCCTCCTCTGGGCTCGGGCCAGATTCTCCCTGGCCAGGCCCATGAGCTCGGCCAGTCTTTCCCGGAAGGTCAGGACATACTCCACCACTGACTCTCCCTCGGGAGCGGCCTTCCCCTCCCATTCATCCCTCATCAGGTCTAGGGGCCCCCTTACCCGCCTTCCATACAACAGTTCGAAAGGTGAAAACCCGGTAGATTTCTGGGGTACCTCCCTGTACGCGAACAGCAGGTGAGGTAAGTACTTGTCCCAATCCTGCGGGTGCTGGTTCATAAATGTTTTTAGCATCATCTTCAGCGTCCCGTTGAACCTTTCTACCAGCCCGTTGGACTGGGGGTGATACGCTGAGGCCCAGTTGTGCTGGACCCCACATTTCTGCCATAAGGACCAGAGCAGGGCCGACATGAAGTTGGACCGCTGGTCCGTTAAGACCTCCTTGGGGAACCCCACCCGGTTGAAAATTGTCAGCAGCGCATCTGCCACTGTGTCTGCTTTGATAGAGGATAAGGCCACCGCCTCGGGGTAGCAAGTGGCAAAATCCACCACCACCAGGATGTATTTCTTCCCTGACCGGGTCGTCTTGCTGAGGGGTCCCACTATGTCCATGGCCACCTTCTGGAAAGGTTCTTCTATGATGGGTAAAGGCCTCAAAGCCGCTTTCCCCTTGTCCCGGGCCTTCCCCACCCTCTGGCAGGGGTCACAGGATTGGCAGTACTGTCGGACATGGGTAGAGACCCCGGCCAGTAAAAGTTCTGTAGCAGCCTCTGCCTGGTGCGTCGGATTCCCTGGTGCCCTGCGAGAGGGATGTCATGGGTCAGGTACAGCAGCTTGTGACGAAACTTCTGGGGAACCACCAGCTGCTTCCTGATCCCCCATGACTCTACTTCCCCTGGGGGAGCCCATTCTCGGTACAGGAACCCCTTCTCCCACAGGAACCTCTCCTTGCAACCTCTCCTCATGGTCTGTACCGCACTAAGGTCAGCCCGGTCCCTGTGCTTCCGCAAGGAGGGATCTTTCTGCAACTCGGCCTGGAACTCAGCAGCTGGGACAGGGATGGGGACCGGCTCTCTCTTGCTGGCTGGGTCTGAGGCCGCAGCCTCTCTGAACCGTGCCCCTGGGCGTTCCCCGCTCCCTGGGTTAGGGTCCTGCACCTCAGGTCGAGTACCTTCCCCGTTGTCGGGGTGCAGTGCCCTTTGCCGACTCTGACTACGAGTCACAACCAGGGCACTCTGGGTGTTACTAGGCCAGTCCTCGAGGTCCCCTCCCATTAACACATCAGTGGGCAAATATCGGTGTACCCCCACATCCTTGGGGCCCTCCTTGGCCCCCCATTTCAGGTGTACCCTTGCCACGGGCACCTTGAATGGGGTCCCGCCCACGCCCATCAGGGTCAGGTAGGTGTCAGGCACCATCCAATCTGAGGCCACCACCTCGGGCCGGGCCAGCGTCACCTCTGCGCCCGTGTCCCAGTACCCAGTGACCTTCCTCCCATCTACCTCCAGGGAAACAATGCACTCTTTCCAGAGGGGCAGCCCCGCGCCCACCCGGTAAACCAAAAACCCGGAGCCTGGAGCATCCACAGGTGGTATGTTGCCAGCCCCCCTTTCCTGGGTATGTAGCCCCTCCTCCGATTGGGTTTTTACCCAGTCCACCCTCTGCGGATTGGGTCTGTTTGGTCTGTCCCTGAGCTTGGGGCACTGGGCCCATATGTGACCTCGTTGGCCACAGCGATAGCAGTCCATATCTCGTGGGTCCCCTTGAGTGGGTCAGAGGGACCTGCCGCTGGATGTTCCCCTTTTGGGGGGGTTCTCCATAGGCCCCCTTTGGGAGTTCCCATGATGACTCTCTCTCTTCGTTGAGGCAGGCTTGCTCCTTCGAGACTCCTTCCTGCCATCCCCTGCCCGACTGTCCACAAATTGGTCAGCCAGCTGGCCTGCGTGCTGTGAGTTCTCCGGCTTCTGGTCCATCAACCACAGCCTCAAGTCGGACGGGCACTGCTCGTACAGGTGCTCCAGTATGAGTAGGTCAAGCAGGTCCTCTTTAGTTTGGGCCCCAGCTGTCCACTTGCGGGCATACCCCTGCGCCCGGTTGACCAGTTGTAGGTATGTGACCTCACGGGTTTTACGCTGGCTCCGGAACTTTTTCCGGTACATCTCAGGAGTCAGCCCAAACTCGCGGAGCAGGGCCTGTTTGAACAGTTCGTAATCCCCTGCCTCCGCCCCTTTCAGTCGGCTGTACACCTCCACGGCTGTGGAGTCCAGTAAGGGGGTGAGAACTGCGATCCTGTCTGCAGGGTCAACCCTGTGCAGCTCGCAGGCATTCTCAAAGGCCATCAGGAAGATATCTATGTCCTCTCCCTCCTTACGCCGGGGCAGCAAGTGCTTATCAAAGCTCTTTGTAGGCTTGCGTCCCCCCTCATTCACCGCAGCTGGGGCCTCACTTCTCCTCAGCTGGGCCAGGTCCAGCTCATGTTTACGCTGTTTCTCCTTCTCCTCCCGCTCATGTTTACGCTGGTTCTCCTTCTCCTCCCACTCACGCTGGCGCTGGTTCTCCTCATGTTTACGCTGGTTCTCCTCATGTTTACGCTGTTTCGCCTTCTCCTCCAGCTCTTGCCTCTTTAACTCGAGCTTCTCCCATTTCAGCTCCCTTTCATATTCCAGCCGCATCCGCTCCACGGATGCCGAGCATTGCCGGGAGGATCCCCTGCTGGCGGGGGGTGTCACGGTGCCCTCGGTATACACTGGGCTCCTCCCCGCCCTTCCCCTAGGCCTAGGAAGGGGGGGTCTCGGGAAGCCCTCGTCCGCCGGCTGACCACTCCCAGTGGGGACAGACACTGGTGCCTGCGCTGCATCTGCCCGGCTGCTTCCCTCAGAGACAGGGCTCCGTTCATTCGTGCAGTCTCCCTGCTCCAGCTGGGCAATCAGCTGGTCCTTGCTGAGCCTCCCCGAGCGCAGCCCCCTCTGCTTGCACAGCTCCAGCAGGTCGCACTTGCGCCACTTGGCATACATCTTCCTGCTGGCCACTCACAGGCCGGGGTGCTCGCCGCTCCCCACGGTTTCCAGGGGGACCCGTAGTGCACCAGCCCTTCGTGAGGTCACCACCTCTCTGCCAGGGTCGAGCTGCAGACTCCTCCGCCCCTGGGACCGCTCGCTGCAATCCCCCAGGGGACCCTGTTACTGCAAAGTCCTTCTCACTGGGCACACACTCCCAGGGGTTAACCACCCCTTCGTTTTACTGCTCCCCAGTCACTTACTGCAGGAAGCGCCGTCCACGGGGTGCAGTATATCCCACCACTGCCACCAGTTGTCACGGAGTGTGGGGGAGTCCAGCCCTGCACCCCTCTTCCTGGGACCCACAGTGACTCTTAGCCAGCCAGTAAAACAGAAGGTTTATTGGATAACAGGAACACAGGTTACAGCAGAGCTTGCAGGCACAGTCAGGACCCCTCCACCGAGTCCTTCTGGGCTTTCAGGGTGCTTGGATCCTAGCTAGGATACCCTGAATTCCGCCCATCCAGCCCCGAGCCCAAACTCAAACTGCTTCCCTCTTGCCACTCCCTTCCTTTGTCCCCTTCCCGGGCAAAGGTGTTGACCTTTCCCCTCCCTTACCTAGCTCAGGTTACAGGCCCTGGCCTCATCCATCCCCTAAAGTCCTCCCCTGCTCTCCCACTCCCCACACAGACAGTCCCTACTGCATCACACACACTAGTTATTTTTGGCATTGTATTATGCATTTTAACCAGATCTTTGTCACACACAGTATGTCTGCATGTAGACTAATGTAGAATTCCAGTGAACTGCAGAATAGTTACATTGCACATCCTTATAAGTATGATTGTAATCTAAACTTTAAACTTTTTGGGGGCAGGGAGTGTCACATGAAGTGTTTGTACAGTGCCTACCATAATGGAACTTCAATCCCTGACTAGAGCCCTTTGGAACTACCATCATATAAACAAACAGTTAACACAGTCAGCTACATTACTGCACCCGTGCGTCTATTTTGCTGATGTTTTTAGTGTGCACCTTTGAGATTTCATACTTCTTTAAATAATAGTGCAGTAAATCAATCATAATTAACTCATAAAAGTATTATTTTCTCTCTCAGAAATGTGTGCATGACTCAAACCAAGATTTGTCTAAAGTGGAGTAAGTATTTAGAAGCATAATTGTTGTTACTACTTACAATGCTAATAAGTATGTTTTATTTTTCTTTCTTTGCATGTAATTTTTATTGTGCATTTCCCTCTTTTTAAAGCATTTCAAAAGCCATTATAATCTGTCACATTTTCTCAAAAGAGATCTTTAGTCATAAAACTTGTCATTTAAGGTGAACTTTAGATCCCACTGATTTTCTGCTTCAATTTGTAAGAAATGAGTCTAGGGGCAAGGAATGGAATTTAGAGCTACTTTTTTGGCAAAGACCAAAGCTGATCCTGAGAGACAGTTGAGCCAGTTTCAACAGTATGAACATCAAGAAGGACACTAAGGCCATGGCTACACTTACAGTTTTGCAGCGCTGGTAGTTACAGCTGTGTTCGTACAGCTGTGTAGGGCCAGCGCTGCAGTGTGGCCACACTGACAGCTACCAGCGCTGCAGTGTGGCCACATTTGCAGCACTTGCAGCGCTGCTGGGAGTGGTGCATTGTGGGTAGCTATCCCAGCATTCAAGTGGCTGCAACGTGCTTTTCAAAAGAGGGGGGTGGGGTGGAATGTGACAGGGAGCGTGGAGGAGACAGACAGAATGGATTTTTGGAGTTGACACTGTTCTCAGCTCCCTGCCTTGCAAGTTCTAAGGACTGGAAGACACACAGTGCCTACCTTCAATCATTTTAAAAGTTCTAACTCCCTTCCCCCACTGCTCTCTCATTCACTAAATGCAAATTATGTACTTTTAAATACCCGTCAGACCAGATAAGCAACTGCTCAACACGGACTTCCCCCTCCCCCTCTGCCGTGTGAGAGTGCTGTTTCTTTCTTCAAGCAAACAGCTGTGAACATTCCAAAGTAATTCCCCTGCCTGCCTCCGCTCGCTCAGCAAACAGGAGCTGTGTTTGTTTTTTAAATAAGCAGTTTGGCTGAACTCCGAGCTCTCCCTTTCTTCCGGTTTGTTGTGGACAGGAATTCTGGGATACCTCCTTATACCCCGGAGGTCAATAAAAGCGCTGGGGGGCGTCCCCATTTGCTGACCAGCGCTGGATCACCAGCACTGGAATCCCTACACCCGAGGCTCGACCGGGTGTACAGCCAGCGCTGCAACCAGGGAGTTGCAGCACAGGCCGTGCTTTGCAAGTGTGGCCACATCCTAAGTTGCAGTGCTGTAACCCCCTCACCAGCGCTGCAACTCTCTAGTGTAGCCATGGCCTAAGCCATGTAAGGTCAAGAAGTGGCCGGGAGGGGAAGCAGGGGATGGGAGAGAGGTTTAAGATGTATCACAGCTGTGCCATTGCTCAGTTGTCTAGATCTAACCTTTGAAAGGCTCCACCTCTTCATCAAAGGCTATTCAAGAAAGCAACATAAAAAACCAACTTTGAGCTGATGTTTTGAAAAATAAAGATTATGATCAAAAGTGTAAAAAGACAATCTCAGCCTAAAAGAATAGCCACAGAGATCTTCCATTGTGCACTGCTGCCTCTGATAAGTCATTTAAAGTAGTTTGTGATATTTGATACTAAGCAAGTGAATGACACTTGCATACTTAATCTTCAGTTTTACAGCCACTTCTGTCAGGCTTATTTTGCATCTTTATTAAATATTAGCTAAAAAAATTGACAAACAGAGATCTCAGATGTCAGGAAGGAAAAAAACATAATATCTGTGAAAAGATTATATTTAAAAAGAACCCTTTTGATAGAGGTTTACAATGACATTTCCTTTTGGCTAGCCACTTGGTTGCCTCCTTTACTGTCAGCTACAGAGCACTGAGGCATCTTTATGCTGCATTGGCAACATAAAGGGGGCAAAAACAACTCCTGAGAATACCCCTTGCACAGGGAACCTCCCTGGTTATTGCACACCTGAAATAACTGCTTTCTACATGCGCTGAGTTTGAAAGGAGGAGTGGTCAGGGATGTTCTGTACCTTTCCCTGCATTATACATTGATCTGATCCCAGAATCCAATTTAAATTATTTTGGATTTATAGGTGTGTATAGGGCTCATCATTACTATTTCTATTACTGTAGTAGCTATCATTGATCTCACAATGTAATAAATCTCTATAGGTTGTGTAGGTTTCAAGACATTGTATGTTATATGTTAGTGGAATTTTTTGTATGGTTCTCAATGTTTTGTTTTACATAACATATCTTGTGTACTAACCACTGTATTTGTTTTTTGGAAAATTAATGTAAAAATAATAAAGATATTAACTTACTCTTTCCTTATATCAGTGCAAACCAATGCAGCTCTTAATACACAAACAGCAAAGCTGACCAGGCGTCAGAGAAAAGGTCAGCTCTGGTAGTATCTAATCAGACAGTGGACAGACGAGAATGAAGGAAGGAAATGAGAAAATAATGTGAAAGTGCTTTAACATTTAAAGTGACACAACATTCAACTAACATTCACCAACCTCATCTCTAATTACCGCAGTGATTAAGTAGTAAAGACTTTGATCCCATGGGGATTGCAATTCTGAAGAAAATACAGTGACATGTGTTACATATTTTTTCTCCTGGCAAATTATTACAGAAATTCTGATCTCCATGGGTTTCCTAACAAAACTACTCTTTATGAAAACCATGCTTCGTTTGTGACGTGCCAGAGGAAGTGCAGTTTTCCTGTTTCTGAAGATTTACATCTTTTATTCCCATATCTTCAACTCGCCTTTTTAAAAAAACCTTTTATGTCTAAAGAAACAAAAATAGAATGCATTATACATTTGCATACTGTAGGGGTTCCTATCATCCTATGTGAAGAACAGAGGAAAAGGGAGGGTTAGATAAAAGCCCCAAGCCCTTAACTCAGCATGAAGCTGGCCTAACAGTAAGTGCAATTGTAATTAACATAAGTTCAGTTAAAATTTTAGTCCTAGGGGACTCCCTGGTAGACCTCATTTAAAAATACTTTTTTTCCCCCCAAATTTCCTCACAGTTTAATCATGAGATCAAGATTTTTCTGGTAAAAAATAAAAAATAAAAGAGACTGATGAGAAAGAAGAGCAAGTGCTTTAATTTGCAATTATGTTTAAACTTCCTTGTGCAGTAGATCAAACTGAATAATCAATGTCTGCTGTACAAACCAATACACATTTCATCCCGTTATACTGGTATTTATTGTATTTTAATCTCTCAGCAGATGTCCCCATATGCTGGCCCTTGCTCTACCTTTTACTCAGAAGAGAAGCTGTAAAATCTCATCTTCTTGCACAGGAGATGGGGGAATGGCCAAAGGGAATTCATTCTGTGTTGATCTTTCTCCATCGTAACCACATATCCCCCCTCCTCCCACTGTGCTAATACATTCTAAATATGCAATTGTGTATTACATAAAACAAGGTGCATCATCATCATACCTAGCTCTTATATAGCACTTTTAATCTGTGGTTCTCAAAGCATTTCACAAAAGAGATATGTATGTTTAATTATCCCCATTATATAAACTGAGGCAGCAAGCACCATCTGTATCAAACGTACACAATAATGTCCCCAAAAAAGTCCCCAAGCAACTGTGGGCTTGCATATATTTTGCAAAGGAAAGGTAATAATTATCAGGGCCTTTCCATCTCCCAGGCATGCTGATGTAGTTTGGAGGATCAAGGAAGAAAGAGACAGCTACCAATATCCCAATGCTCTAGTTTATATTATTTATTATTAGTCTGATCATGTTTATAAGATAAAGAATTAGAGGTGAGCAAATAATATATTTTTCAGTTCAATGGCAATTTCAAAAAATTGGGTGAAAAAATAATTTTGGGTGTCTGAAAAATTTCACCCCGATAGCTAAAGGATCTTGTCATTTCCTAATGAGTCTGAGTTTAGCTGGAAACCTAACAGATACACTGAGAATTTCAAATTTTAAATTAAACATTAAATTAAACAATTTAGTGCTAGGAAAGATGTTTACTCTCTCAACACTGAAAGAGATGTTAACCTTAGTTTTCCAAGCTCAATTAATGAATCATTCACAATCAAGTGTAGATGCTAAAGAAGTCATGAAAATTCTGGTTGAGAGCATTGAACCAGTAACAAGAATATTTAGGGGAACTTAACTGGAATGCCAAAAAGTTTAAAATATGAATAGGAGTGAACCAATAAATGAATTCAGTAGACCAGAAAGCTTATCAGTTAGTTCAGTCCCATTTACATTATCAGGAATATCTAAAATATAAATATTCTATGATTTTGCAAAATGTTTCGGATTCTCGAGTTCTCCCTATAATATTGTCTTTAATGATTACTCTTGTGAGTGATTTCACACTCTCAAGTTATGCTTGTGACTCACTTAAACCTTTCTGAGATTCATCAATAAGGTGTTCTAAATTAGTCAAGTTGAGTGAAACAGCATTTGACTTAGAATCAAAAGGATCAAATATTGTTTGCAAAGAATGAATTGCAGTTCCTTCTTAGAAGCATTGGTAGTTACAGATTTAGAGGAAAATTCTTTGTTAGCTGATCGTAAAACCTGTCTAACAAAGATAGTCAAAATGTATAGAACTGCCATGAGAACAAAAGCATCCACATCGCCTTTGCTTTCCTTTTGTCATTCCTGACTAACCATAAGTTATAAATACTTTATTGTGCTTTCTTCCATATCTCATGTCACCTCTAGGCGGTTGGAGAGGACATAGTCAGGAAAAAGGAAGAAGATGAAAGAGATCACCTTAGAAAGCCTACTGGGATAAAGATGCCTGGGTAGAAAGCAGCGAGAAAAGCAATATTAAAACTCTCTAAGGCTATGTGGGACTAAACCCAAGAGATTAACCAGCATGACTTGCAAAGATGGTGAAGTTTATTTGACATTGTATTTCCAGGTGCAGGACCAACCTGAACCCATTGAACCTAAAACACCACAAGTCAAGATCGGGTAGTGAGGATTATACCCTTCTACAGCACCACCCCAGGCAGCACAACATGTGATCAATTGAGAGCCTCCAGAGCGCTAAGTAAGCAGCACGTAAGTGTGTCAGAGAAGTGAGGGCTTTATTTCCCCTACAATGCCAACTATGGCATGTCCTCCAGAGTTCCTAAACAGCAGTCCCCATATCCTCTTTCTTATGACAGATACTGTATATATATGGCAAGAAGAAGGGCAGACAGAGCGTGAATTCTGGCTCTTGGCTAACAGCTGGTGAATACAACAGACTGTAATGGCCAGTATCTGAGTCTGAGAGTGTCACCTTCATAGACTTCAAATCACTACTACAGTTGCACTATTACTCTTAAGGCAAAATCTCTGGCATGTCTTGGGCTCCGTCCAAACCCATGTGGCTTTGGTATCATGTTGGAATGCCTCACCACTGACACTTAGAGAACCAAATAGCTGCCATCACCAAAAGGCCTTCTTCACCTCACCCTTCTACCTCGCAAGAATATTCTCTCTGTTACTTTTATCAAACAATGACTTGGCAACAGTAGTTCATGCAATCAGCATCTAAAGCAGGGGTGGGCAAACTACAGCCCATGGGCCACATCTGGCCCGACACCATTTAATCCTGCCTTGAGCTTCAGCCGGGAAGTGGGGTCAGGGCGTAACTCCACTCCGTGTGGCTCCCAGGAAGCAGCCAACATGACCCCCCTCTGGCTCTGACGTATTACGCAGAGGTATGGCCAGGTGGCTCTGCATGCTGCCCCATCTTCAGGCACAACCCCTGCAGCTCCCGCTGGCTGTGGTTCTTGGCCACTGGGAGCTGCAGGGATGGCGCCTGTGGATGGGGCAGCGAGCAGAGCTGCCTGGCTGCACCTCAGAGCCAGAGGGGGGACATGCTTCCAGGAGCTGCTTGCAGTGAGCACCGCCCAGAGCCTGCATTCCTGAACCCCCCACCATGCCCCAAACCCTGCCTCTGCCCTGATCCCCCTCCCATCCTCCAAACCCCCTCGGTCCCAGCCTGGACCCCCCTCCTGCACCCTAAACCTCTCCTCCCTAGCCCCACCCCAGAGCCCTCACCCCACCCCCACTCCCCAAACCAGAGCCCCCTCCCACACCCTGAACGCCTCATTTCTGGCCCCACCCCAGAACCTGCACCCCCACTCAGCCCTTACCCCAACCCCCAATGTTGTGAGTATTCATGGCCCGACATGCAGTTTCCATACCCAGATGTGGCCCTCAGGGCAAAAAGTTTGCCCACCCCTGACCTAAAGACTAGACTACAGCAACTCCCACCACCTTGGCCTAGACCAGACATTTATGAAGGAACTATAACTTCTATGCTATTCTCATAAGCAGAATGGACAAGATAACATAGCACAGCAATGTTCTGCAGTCTGTGCTGGCTTCCTGCCCACTAGCTGATTCCTGAGAACTGCGCAGAGTGCAGCAAACCCTCAACCCCGCTCCCCAGCTGGAGCTGAGGACAAGATTAAATGGTCCGTCAGACCAGATGTGGCCCATGGGCCATAGTTTTCCTACCCCTGCTTTAAAATAAACATCAATATCCATTGAAATTATAAAAATAAAAATCACTTCTGCCAAGCCTGTGTAAAACTCACTTGTTTGCCTCTGTAGTCCTCAAAGAACCAGAAATGAAGGAAATTCTAGGGAACACTCAAAAATTAGCCACAAATTAGACCTTTAGCATGATGGAGAACTAACATCACGCTCAACCAGGGGGTCTGAATACACCCAGAACAAGATGTGAAACTGAGTGGTCACCCCCACACCTAGCCAACTCCATTTTTTAATTTATGTTTTTTAATTTGTGTGTAATGCTTAGATATTATGGGGTAAGAGCTTTACAAATGATGCCCAATAGATGATTTTGGTTTAAATAGTATCTTTTCACAGTGACAAGTTGCATGCATCTAAAATTGTGAAAAATAAATGCATTCATATTAGTACTACACTACAACAGGTTAATCATCAACAACTTGGCTTTCTATTAAATAACTCTAGTCTCTTTTTCATCAGCTGTGTTAGCTAGTAAAACTGCAAGATATTCATACTTTGAGCTGATACAATTGCAAAAACAATCACCTGTTTTCTTAATGATTGCAAATTGCATTCACACAAAAACATAAGTAAATGCTCACCTTTTAAAAACAGTAAAATCTATGTATTGCTTTGAAAAGGGCACTAAATGGCTCTTGTACTTAGGACAGAGTGGTAAAATTACTCTCATTCCTTCAGTGCCTCATATTATACTGTTGGCCTTTGCTATGATGTCAAGTGTTGGCCTTCATGGTACTGCAATTCTCTTTTAAACAAACAGATTTTTGTGAAATTGCTTGCACAGAATGAAATTTGCAGACTCTTATATCTGCTAGTAGGACTTTGTTACATATTCTGTTTTGAATTTAGTAATACATATTTCAGTGTGGCATTGCTTCTTTGAAAGGTTAGAAACCTCTTAGTCCTGTGAGATCTGTGTCAGCATCTGATTTTGTGTGCAAGGTAAGCTTTAAATATTAATATGGAGAAAGGTCATGCACTCTTTAACCCACAAAATGGAATTAGTAAATCATGATCTGGCGGTAAAAAAATATAGGGCACATCACTATTTGGTGAGGGCAAAATCTAAATTTAAATTAAACTAAGTTGTCTGTGGTGTATAGATAAAGTGTGAAGGTGTGTGTTTTAAAGTAAAACACCAGGCTGCTTTTGAAGCAGTGGTTGGAGAAAATTTGTTAGAAGACTATTAATAATATCTCCCTTCTTTCAATAAATCTCTAAAATTAGAGGAAGTTATGTGATTAGTCTAGTGGTTGGAGTAAAAATAAATGGGGAATTGCAGACTCTTAGGGCAGATCTTCAGCTGGTGTAAATTTTCATGACTCTGTTGGCTTCAGTAGAACTGTGACAGGTTACATCAGACAAGGCTCTAATCCACACTGAACCACTGATTTATAGCAAGAGTCATGATCTCTTTATATACCATTCAACCCAGCTGGAAACTAAGGTAAAAATGTGCAGGATCTTGCTAAAAATCAGATGATGCACCTAAATGGAGTTTCCATAATCAAATAAAATTATAATATATTTAAATCTCTTGTGCTGTGACATATAAAACTGGATTATTAATTATTATGTATGATAGATATCTAAAGCCAAGTTCCCAAGCCAGCTGAACTCCATGTAACAAATAACCAACCACATTTGTTCAGCTACCTAGACAGGCTCTACCTTGAGCCCTGGAAACTCTGGCTAGTAAGCCCTTCTAACGATTAAGCAGTAAATGCACCCCACCAGATACCGTCACCAAGTGTCTTTATTAGTATTGCTTGCCTCATGTTCCAGGTAGAACACAATATAACAACAGACAGAACAGCCTCCCTTCTGCTCCCTGACACAGCCTTTTATAGTGCTTGCTTTCTTCTCTGCACTATCCAGCTGGTGTATTAATTACCTCAATAGCTCATCAGATTCCTACAGGTGCAAGTAATCCCCACTAACCTTCCAAACACAGACTATTTAACTCTTTCCTACTCTAACTAGTCAGTGCCAAGTGCTGGTTCCAAAAGGGGTCCTATTTATAGATGCTAACTGTACCCTGTCACAACTTCTAAAGGGACATTCACAGCTGTGGAGGTGGGGACTGGATTTTTCTCACAAGGAAGACAGTCCATTGAATCTACTCATGGGTGGTGGGTAACAAAGGCTGGGGGAGGCTGTCTCTCCCCAGTCAGGTGTGGCCCCACCCATGCTCTGCACCTAGAGCCCCCCCTGCTTCTGCTTGGCACAGCTCCAGTCTCCCGGGGGGTGGCCCTGGCTCAGGCAATGCCACTTGCCCTCCTGGTGCTCTGGGACTGGGGGGACAGAGGCTGTGCTACTTACCCTCCTGGTGTTCTGGGGACGGTTGGGGTCACTCCGGGGCTGGAGGCTCTAGCCTGGGGCTGGTGGTTGTGGTGGGGGCGTTATCTGGTGGGGGGGCGTTATCTGGTGGGGGGCTTGGAAGGGGCAGGGCCTCAGGCAGTTCATGCACTGCCCATGACTCTACTAAGAAGAGACAGAATGGCAAAATAACTTTAATATTGTAATAAGGGGATTTACAGATTTACCCTAATTGTAAGCTCAACTGTAAGAAATGAGTAGAAGTTAAAAAACATTCATAATTTATAACAATAAATGTTGTCAGAAAAAGGTGCAAAAGTGGGATAGAAAGACCAAATTAGTCCAAACAAAAAAAGTCTTCGGATACAATTCAAGACCTGTGTTAAGAGCCTGGCAGGTAAACAAGAGAAGTGTGGGCCCAGAAATCAATAAACCAAAATTGATGTATCAGAAGCTAGACCTAATTTGTGAACAGAATAATAAGGGGAGGGGCTATTCCTCCCTTTACTCCCTTTTTGGGGTTCTTAAAAGAAAAGAAATGGGTGGGGAATTAAGAGAATGCAACAATTGCTGACTGCAAGAAGAGGAAGAAGTGAGCTTCACCATCATGGCTGCCACCCCGCCATCTCCTGGTACTGAGATCCACGATGACACTATTAGGCCTGCATCAACTTGATCCTGAGAGCTGTGTTAAGCAGAGTGGGCCAGAGAGAGGGATCCAGATGACTGCCACTCCCACTGGCTCTGGCTGAATCCTGAATACTTGAGATGTGAACCTTTGTATTCCACCCCCACCCCCGATCCCTCTGACACACACAATTGTCCTTTTCTTTCCCCACCTTATTTCTTCTCTTTCCTAGAACTCTCCTTTCACCTTCTGTCTAATAAGAAGCTGGCTTAGCTGGCCAAACACTTCTGGGAAGCTTGTGACCAGAAAGGCAACGAAAAGCCCTAAACCACCCACTGCTGGTACAAGTTTGCCAGATCCCAGACTGGCTGATAAACCTATGTGCTGTGTCTGTTGCTCTCCAGCAGTAAGATTGCAAGTGAAAGTCAACACTGAAGACAGAAGCTGCATTTTCTCCCTTGGCTATTCTTTTCTCTCTCCTCATGTGTGTTTGTCTTGTTTTGTCTTCTGGGAACCAGGATCAGACTTTAACAGCAGCAGCAATAACAATAGCTCTAGCCCGACTTTTTCTCTTTTCCCCCAAAAGGACAGTTATTACTATCTGAGAGACTGTAAACAACGTGATTTTTTCCCCTTCCAAATCTCTACAGCTGAAGGGAAAAGGAAGGAGGACTGTTGTTTAAAAGAAAGCCTTACTTAATTCTTTGCATTCAAATGCTTTAACTATTTTTCTTTCTTTTCTGTGTCTTTAAAAATTTTTTTACAGATTTTTCATGATGTATTTGCCATTGTAGGAAGGAAGCTGAAGCCTCTGTATAACAAAGTCTGAACCTTGTTTAAAACGGTTTAATATTTTGACCACAGAGAAGATATGGTGGGGAGGAGGGGAGAAATATGCGGCTGACAGGTAGACAGCAAAGGGAAGTGAATCATTTAAACATAAATACTGCAAATACATTTGTTAAATGGGCCGGGGTGTCATTCTAAATAGAAGCAAGGAGGAGTCCAGTGGCACTGAATGGAAGGTAGATTGTTGTAGCTCTTACATGCTATTATTCGAACCAGAGCCCAAAACAAGTGAGAGTTTACACATGGAAGAGATTGAGGCCAAGGACAATTTTAAATAGTCATATAAAGCAGTCTCCTAAAGCTGCCAATCATTTTAAATTATGTCAAGTTGTATGTAGAGAAGCATGTATGACCTGATCCAAAGACTTCCATTGACTTCAGTAGGCTTTGGATCAGGCCCATGCAACATTTTTGTTATGTGGACTCTTGTGTCCACTGGGAACTGTGCTAAGTCCGTCAAACTCATTTCCTTTAGCACATTTACCTTGCTGTAATCCCAAATCAAAAAGTGTTTTCTGAGCCTCATCCAAAGCTCACTGAAGTCAATGGGAGTCTTTCGATCAGGTCATATACCTGGCACTATGCCAGACAGATTTAATCCCTCTTAAATATTCAGTATGAAAGGTAATCTTTCTTTACCTAAATTGTAGCTCTGCTGGAATGAATGCTCCAGTTCTGCAAAATAATTAAAACATTTTATACATAGGGAAACCTTAATTCCATAATCAGTTTTAGTTATTATGTTTTGGGTTTTCAAAGCACAGCAAGGTTATAACATACATCTGTACTAAAGACGCATGTCCTCCTGGAACATATAGATTATTTGAATGACTTCACTCTTTAAATGTAACTTTATTCATAGGTGGATTTTCCACCATGATCCAATAATTGCTTTAGAAGAGTATTTCTGATTTTCACTAAGTAATGTTGGCATGTTGAAAGCTTCAGTTACTTTGTAATGTTTAAAAATACATAGGACCCCACTACACTCCAGCAGTGCCCACTGGAAATGACAACAACACAACAAAAGAAATTAGAGTCCATCATCTACGGAAATGAGAGAAGAAAAGGAGAGGGAAAACACTGAACTGACCTAGACTCACACAAAAACATATGATTTGTCTACACTGCAATTAGACACCCACGGCTAGCCCATGCCGGCTGACTTGGTCTCACAGGGCTTGGGCTCTAGGGCTTTTTCATTGTAAACGTTCCAGCTCAGACTCCAGCCGAAGCCTGGACTTATACACTGCAATTAAACAGCTTCTTATCCTGAGCCCCATGTGCCAGAATCAGCAGAGGGGGAAGAGACTAGAATTAAAGGGAAAATAAAGGTTAAAATAGAGTGCCTGATCACACCCCTACGTGGAAGAAAGCAGGAGTCTAGCCACAAACCCGACATATGCTCAAGTGATGGTGGTAGCACAGGGCCATACATGCAGGGACCTTGTATTTCCACAGCAGCTCTGGGACCCCTGTGGCTCCTCTGGTGGCAGGCTGCCTCCAGAAGGAGGGGGCTTCTGGGCAAAGTTATAGTCTGTGATTGTGCTAACTTTACACCAGGTTTTGCATAGGGTGCCGAAGGAGGGATGTGCTACAGAAGTGGATGACAGGCCCCTCCTTTCCAGTAGAACAGGGGAGACATTTGCATGTGTGAGAGGGCCTGATCTGGCCCAGAGAAATTAAATACCAGAAACGGCACTGAAACCCACAGCGGAGAATGCTGCTGGATTTACACCCAAGTCTGAATAATCTCTAATTATGCTGGAGAGGGGGTTGTGAATCCAGGTTAATTTAACCATTTAAAATGTTGAAGTTACCGTGGTCTGGTTGCTTAGGGAAGGTGCTCAGTATGCAGTGCGTCATTTGTGTCTGAACCAAGTTATCTGTTTCTAAATTACTGGAAATTGCAGTTCTCTGGGGCAGGGATCATTTTTTCTTGTCTCTCTGTAAAGCACTGAGCAGCACATTATCATTGCTCCATAAAAATATCAGTAACAGCAGCAAATAAGGATAAACAAATCTTTAAAAAAATTAAGTGCAAAAGCTGATACATTTTTACATACAACTAATTCAACATCATCTCCAAATACCTGGACTGGGCATTAACTGTAATTTAGAGTTATCAGGCAGACTGTAAAGAATAGGATCACAAATATCTTAGGAGCCCAAAACGTGTTTCTTAGCAAAAGTACATACTTACTCTGGTGGAAGGTTTTTTTTTGTGTGTGTTATGAAATATATGTTTCGATAGATATTTAAGTTTAACTCCAACCATAAGAGGATTTTCTCAAGGAATATAATGGTTTGTTAAAAGAGTAGAAAAGCTAAAGTACAAAAGGAGTCTGTCTGATTTTGTACCTGCACATTTACTACCACTGGATGTTGCAGAGTATGTCACATCCCATCAGCAAGATGAAACAGCTGTTGGGTGGAGTAAAATCTGACAAATCCTAGTTTTTCCAGGCAGAACAGCAGTACAGTGTTGAGATGTCAATTCTAGCCAAACAGAGCTCTCTGAGGATGGAGGCTGGTGAATACTTCAACTAAAAAAAGCCCTTTCTCAAGAGTGAGAAGGGTGTCAGTGGCACAAGGAGTCACTATTTCTAAGGAAATCCTTCTGAGAGCTGTTAAAATACCATGGTGTTTTTAGATAATTCAAAATGGATTCTTAGATGTCAGAGAGAGCGTGAGGGAAAGTAAAGAACCATGTACAGTCAGTTTGAGGTTGGAATAGACTGTAAAAGCCCTTAGGAACATAAAACTCTTTCAGTAAAAGGCTTATGGTTTCCAAATAGCAGAATCAATGAAATCCCCAATAATTAGCATTATTTTAAATATCCCTCTAAAATACACTGTAAATCTTTTTGCCTTCAGAAGAGTCATAACTCAAAGCGAGCAAAAGGTGTAGGCAAAAAGCAAAAGTGAGTCGCTAACTCACTACATGGCAACTGAGGCCATGTCTACATCTAAAATTTTGCAGCGCTGGTTGTTACAGCTGTATTAGTACAGCTGTATAGGGCCAGCGCTGCAGAGTGGCCACACTTACAGCAACCAGCGCTGCAAGTGGTGTTAGATGTGGCCACACTGCAGCGCTGTTGGGTGGCTTCAAGGGGGGTTCGGGGAACGCGAGAGCAAACCGGGAAAGGAGACCAGCTTCGCCGCGGTTTGCTCTCGCGTTCCCCGAACCACCCTGCAAACCGCAGGGAAGGAGACCTGCTTGCTCGGGGGTTCGGGGAACGAGAGAGCAAACCGGGAAAGGAGACCAGCTTCGCCGCGGTTTGCTCTCGCGTTCCCCGAACCCCACTGCAAACCGCAGGGAAGGAGACCTGCTTGCTCGGGGGTTCGGGGAACGAGAGAGCAAACCGGGAAAGGAGACCAGCTTCGCCGCGGTTTGCTCTCGCGTTCCCCGAACCACCCTGCAAACCGCAGGGAAGGAGACCTGCTTGCTCGGGGGTTCGGGGAACAAGAGAGCAAACCGGGAAAGGAGACCAGCTTCGCCGCGGTTTGCTCTCGCGTTCCCCGAACCACCCTGCAAACCGCAGAGAAGGAGACCTGCTTGTTCGGGGAATGCGAGAGCAAACCGCGGCGAAGCTGGTCTCCTTTCCCGGTTTGCTCTCGCGTTCCCCGAACCACCCTGCAAACCGCAGGGAAGGAGACCTGCTTGCTCAGGGGTTCGGGGAACGAGAGAGCAAACCGGGGAAGGAGACCAGCTTCGCCGCGGTTTGCTCTCGCGTTCCCCGAACCACCCTGCAAACCGTAGGGAAGGAGACCTGCTTGTTCGGGCTTCGGGGAACGCGAGAGCAAGCTGGGGAAGGAGACCAGCTTGATTACCAGAGGCTTCCTCAGGTATGCTGGGATACCTGCTTATTCCACGGAGGTCAAGAAAAGCGCTGGTAAGTGTCTATACTTGATTACCAGCGCTGGATCACCAGCGCTGGATCCTCTACACCCGAGACAAAACGGGAGTACGGCCAGCGCTGCAAACAGGGAGTTGCAGCGCTGGTGGTGCCCTGCAGATGTGTACACCTCCTAAGTTGCAGCGCTGTAACTCCCTCACCAGCGCTGCAACTTTCTGATGTAGACAAGCCCTGAGTCATTCAGCAAGTTCTCTACAACCTTCTCTGGGCTGTAAAAAAAAGAAAAAAGGAGGGAGGGGGGAGCTGTCCAAAGTTTCAGTCAATATTTACCTCTTCAGTTAATAAATTGTGATCCTGACCTCAGCAAAGGTCAATATCTTCTAATCATTATATGTAGGCACTTTCTGCACCTTTCTATTTGCCCAGACTCATCATGTAATAAGCCTCCAGTTTCCACTTGCAACTTCACTTGAATTTCAAATGTCTGAACTGAACAATCAGTCATATCTCAAAGGCACAAACCATAACTACAGCTGCAAAAATGTTAACTTTGTTGCTAATTCTAGTGAACCAGCAAGCTCATGAGCTTATGGGGCAAGGGGTGCAGGGATTAAGTAACAAAAAAAAGCCATTTGAAATCCTCTTTTAAATGTATTTGAGCAAAAAGCAGCAGAGAGCTAGGACCCTAAACAGTACTATTGCATATAACAGAGACTGCAAGAGTGGGAGGAAAAGAAAGATGATGATCTGGCCGGAGCACTGAACTTCTTTTATGGGAGGATTGCTAGTGAGTTTCTTTCTCCCTGCATATAACTTTGAGTGATAACCACAAACTACATGTCTGTTGTAACACATAGAGAATCAAACATGCACATATTATCAAGGCACTGATGAATGTGTTTCACCAGTAAACCAGGCATATGGCAGGTTACATGCTACCTGCTTTCTTAAAAGGTAGGCTGGACTGCAGTCAGAGAGGAAATTCAAAACAATAGTCTCAAGATTATGTATTATTGTATATCCTGCCAGAGATGTGCACTGTGCTTTAGGGGGAAATAAAGCACAGCCTTCCCCAGGAAGCTCATAGAAAAGACGGTTACTCACCTTTGTAACTGTTGTTCTTCGAGATGTGTTGCTCATATCCATTCCAGTTAGGTGTACGCGCCGCGCGTGCACATTCGTCGGATAACTTTTACCCTAGCAACTCAGTGGGCCGGCAGGTCGCCCCCTAGAGTGGCGCCACCATGGCGCTCCATATATACTCCTGCCGGCCCACCCGCTCCTCAGTTCCTTCTTGCCGGCTACTCCGACAGTGGGGAAGGAGGGCGGGTGCGGAATGGAGTTGCTAGGGTAAAAGTTATCCGACGAATGTGCACGCGCGGCGCGTACACCTAACTGGAATGGATATGAGCAACACATCTCGAAGAACAACAGTTACAAAGGTGAGTAACCGTCTTTTCTTCTTCGAGTGATTGCTCATATCCATTCCAGTTAGGTGAATCCCAAGCCTTACAAAGGCGGTGGGGTCGGAGTGAAATGTGGCAGAATAAAACTGCCGAGCCAGAGGCTACAGCCTCTCTTGACTGCTGAACCAGGGCATACTGCGAAGCAAAGGTAAGGACCGAGGACCAATGGAGCTTCGCGACAGGTCTCGTGGGTAGAAACACGAGCCAGCAAGGCGGCAGATGAAGCCTGAGCCCTGGTAGAATGCACGGTGATGTGGCTTGGGGAAATATGAGCCAAATCATAACAAGTGGGGATGTCCGCCATCACCCAAGATGAGATCCTCTGAGAGGAAAACAAGCAAGCCCTCCCTTTGGCCCGCTACCGGGGCAGAGCTGGGGCACCTTAGGAAATGATTCTGTCAGCACAATATAATGCGAGCACTCCACAGATGTCCAAGGAGTGCAACGGTTATGCCCATTGCGTTGAGCTGTGGGTAACATGAAAGGCCAAAACACCTTAGGGAGGAAAGCCGGGTGCGGTCATAACTGCACCTTGTCTTTGTGGAACCTTCGTAAGAGCTCTGATCTCAGAGACCCGTCTGGCCAAGACTAGGTTGAGGTCCCAGGGCGGGGCTGGGCGGCGCACCCGAGGGTGCAAGCGCTCCAAGCCCTTGAGGGACCTCGAATCCATAGAGCGTGGGACACTGAACGTCCATCTTAGCCTGCTGGAAGGTAGGGATGGCCACTGAGAGTGTCCTCAGCGATGATACCGCCAGATCCTGCCGCTGAAGGCCAGAGGCAGGCCAAATAGAGGGGATCGAGACCTCAGCAGGAGCAAGATCGAGCGTACTGCAGCTGTAAAGGAAACGCTTCCACCTGGCTCGGTACGTTGACCAGGTGGAAGGCTGCCTGTCACCCCGACTCAGGTACGCAGGAGCCACCGTGAGGCGAAGAGGCTGCAGGTCCGAGTGACGAAGCCTGTCATTGCCCTGAGTGATGAGGTCTGGGCTGACAGGCCGAGCAATGTGGTATGTCAGTGCTGCCTGGACCACTCTGGAGTGATCATGATGATGCACGCTCTGCCCCTGCGGAGTTTGAGCAGGACGTAACGAACCAGTGGGAACAGTGGGGAGGCATAATGCAGTTGGCCGTTCCACGGCATCAGGAATGCGTCCAAGATCGATTCCGAGGAGAGACCTTGGAAGGAGCAGAACACCTGGCATTTCCTGCTCTCGCGGTGAGCGAACAGGTCTGTGTGAGGAAACATCTCCACTTCCGGAAAGCGGGACGCCTCACATGGGGCAGAGTGATCACTCGTAAGACAGGAAAAACCTGGTGAGTCAAAGAGTTAAGACGTTCCGAACGCCTGGGAGAAAGGACGTCGCCCGCTCCATCGAGTGGGCCATGCAAAAGACCCGGAAATGGATGGCCTCCTGACAAAAAAGGGGGGAGGACTATGTCCCCCCTGAATACTTATGAAGCACCTGGCCCTTGTGTTGGCTGTAAACACCGAGATACAACGGCCTCGCAGCTGCCGCTGGAACCCCTGGCATGCCAGGCGGACTACTCTCATTTTTGGGGCATTAACGAGGAATGCCAGCTTCTTAGAAGACCAAAGGCCTTAAGCTCGGAGGCGACCATGAGCACTCGAGCAGAGAGATGATGCGTCCGCCGTCAGGGGCAGTGAGGGCTGGGGCGGATGAAACCGCATCCCTGTCCACACCAAGGAGGGAGTTAGCCACCACTCTAGGGAGCCTAAGACGTTCGAGGGAACGGTGACTACCATGACCATTGGCTCCCTGACCAAGCGGTACGCCGAGGTGGGCCGGACTTGGAGAGGACGGAGGCGGAGCTTGGCGTGTTTGGTTACAAACTTGCGGGCAACCATGGACCCAGGAGACTGAGACAAGAGCGAGCTGAGGTCGTTGGGAAAGCCTTCAGACCTCAGATGATTGTTGCCCTCGCCTAAAACCGCAGTTGTGATAAGCAGGCTCCGGCTAGGTAGGAGACCAGGATAGCCCCTAGGAAGCCCAACCTCTGCGTGGGAACCAGAGTGGATTGCTCTATAGTAATCATCAGGCCTTGATCTGTGAATAAGACCGTGACGATGCCCACGGCTGAGCGGTTTGTGTCTCAGAGTCTCCTCGGATAAGCGAATCGTCCAGATACGGAAAAACGCATATCCGACATCAGCGACGGAAGGCGGCGACTATGGCCGTAAACCGGGAGTATTCACCGCTGGCTATAAAGCGGAGGCATCTCCCGTGTGGAGGGAAGATGGCACTGCGAAAGTACGCGTCCTTCATATCCAGGGCGGCATAGTAGCCCCCAGGAGGCAAGGATGGAATAATGGTTCCCAGGGATACCATGTAGAACTTCAACCTTATCCTAAACCGGTTGAGTCCATGCAGGACCAGGGAGGTCTGAGACCTGTGTTCGAGTGGGGGACTAGGGCATAACGGGAGTAAAACCCCTTGCCCCTTTCGTCCGCTGAAGGGGGACAGGGCTGGAGCAAATTAAAGGTGGTACCTATGCTCCATCGGGCGCAGGACCCAGCGATCTGAAAGTAACTGGGGCCATGCCAGGAGAAAGCGGGATCGGGATCCCGTCCTGCGACTGGTACACCGCCCTCCGGCGAACCTTGGAAGGTCCGTCTTTGGTCCCAGTGGTAATTGCGAGGGACCTTGACTTTGGCTTTTTAGGGGGCCTGACGTTTGTCTGCAACCACCTTGGCCTTGCCGTTTTCCAGAGTTCTGCCTCTGGCTAGGCACAGAGTATGGCGGCTGGGGCCATAAAGGCCTGCGTTTGGTCGCTAGCGTATACATGCTGAGACGCATTAGGACCCTATTGTCCAGCAGGCTTCGCAGTCTGGGGCTGTCTCTGCCGCGAAGATGCCTTTACCAACAAAGGGTAAATTCTTTCCCCCGTCCTCCAAGACGGCAGCGAACTCCAGGTGGGAGGTTCGAGGGAGAAACTCCTCCACCCAGGTGCTATAATTATCGCAGCTAAGCAAGGCTTGTTGCTTTGCTACCCAGAGGTGCAGGGCCCCTGCAGAGTACACCTTGCATTCGCCAAGGCTCTTTCTGCTTCGGGGCTGGCGCCCGCTGGCCATCATATCAGGATCGTGGTCCTGAGCATAAAATCTGCGCATATGGGCTGACACGGATGCGTGTCCGGACGGCCATGGAGGTACTAAAAGAAGGCATGGGCCGAGTCTCTGACTCACTCGGACCTTGCCCAACTCGGCACCGGGGACCGGCATCGGGAGGCGTATCGGTACCTGGAACGAGATCCAGACCCGCAACCAGAACGGTGTTGGGAGGTCGACCGAGATCTCGAGGCTCGGAGAAGAGCTACAGGAGTCAAGGTACCTGCCCCGGTGCCAGATGTCGGAACGGTGCCGATAGCGGGTCGGCGAACGGGATACCGACCGGTGCAGCGAGTGTGACCAGTACCGAGGAAAACAGCACCGGGACTGCCAGTGGTGTCCGGCGTGCCGACAGGACTTGGAGTGTCTGCGGGACCGTGATCATGAACGGTGCCGCTCTGCTGTACTGACAGGGGACAGTCCCTTGAAGAGACTGTATTACCCGTACCGGCGGTGCCCGGGTCAGGCAGCACTGACTCTGTCATGGCACTGAGAGCCCTCGCCGTTGGTAACATCTCCGGCGTGCAGGGAACAGCAGGCTCAACCACAGTGCGTACTGGGGAGCTGTCAGGCACCGGATTCGACGGCCCTCGTGGGGCCGGGATCCACGGTACCGAGGTCATCAGAGCTTCGGTAGGAGCCGGTGCCGGGCGAACCGATTTAGATAAGCTGTCTGGCTGCGGTGCCGTCAGCACTGAAGCAGCGGGAGTAATACGCTCAACCACGGCGCGTGCCGGGGAGCCGTCGGGCACCGGATTCGATAGCCCTTGTGGGACTGGAATCGACGGTGCCGATGTTGTCGGTGCCTCAGAGGCTTCGGTTGGCATGGAAGCAGCCGGAGCAGGAGCTCAACCACGGCGCGTGCCGGGGAGCCGTCAGGCACCGGATTCTACGGCCCTTGCGGGACCGGGATCGACGGTGCCGACGTCATCGGTGCCGCAGCAGGTGTCGGTGCCGGGCGATCCGACTTAGACTAGCCCTCTGGCCGCGGTGCCGTTGGCACGGAAGCAGCCGGAGCATTAGCTCGACCACGGCGCGTGCCGGGGAGCCGTCAGGCACCGGATACTACGGCCCTTGCGGGACCGGGATCGACGGTGCCGACGTCATCGGTGTCGCAGCAGGTGTCGGTGCCGGGCGATCCGACGTAGACGAGCTCTCTGGCTGCGGTGCCGTTGGCACGGAAGCAGCAGGAGCAATACGCTCAACCACGGCGCGTGCCGGGGAGCCGTCAGGCACCGGATTCTACGGCCCTTGTGGAACCGGGATCGACGGTGCCGACGCCATCGGTGCCGCAGCAGGTGTCGGTGCCGGGCGATCCGACGTAGACGAGCCCTCTGGCTGCGGTGCCGCTGGCACGGAAGCAGCAGGAACAATACGCTCAACCACGGCGCGTGCCGGGGAGCAGTCAGGCACCGGATTCTACAGCCCTTGTGGGACCGGGATCGACGGTGCCGACGCCATCGGTGCCGCAGCAGGTGTCGGTGCCGGCCGATCCGACGTAGATGAGCCCTCTGGCTGCGGTGCCGCTGGCACGGAAGCAGCAGGAGCAATACGCTCAACCACGGCGCGTGCCGGGGAGCCGTCAGGCACCGGATTCTACGGCCCTTGTGGGACCGGGATCGACGGTGACGACGTCATCGGTGCCGTAGCAGGTGTCGGCGCCGGGCGATCCGACTTAGGCGAGCTCTCTGGCTGCGGTGCCGCTGGCACGGAAGCAGCAGGAGCAATACGCTCAACCACGGCGCGTGCCGGGGAGCCGTCAGGCACCGGATTCTACGGCCCTCGTGGGACCGGGATCGACGGTGCCGACGTCGGCGGTGCCGGGCGAGCCATCTTAGACGAGCTGTCTAGCTGTGGTGCAGCTGGCACAGAAGCAGCAGGAGCAGTAAGCTCTACCACGGCGCGAGCCGGGGAGCTGCCAGGCACCGGATTCCATGGTCCTGGGGGACTGGAATCGACGGAGCCGAAGTCATCGGTGCCTCTGCAGGTGACGGTGCCGGATAACGCAACTTAGGCGAGCTCTCTGGCTGCGATGCAGGTGGCACGGAAGTAGCGGGAGCAGGGGGCTCAACCACGGCGCGTGCCGGGGAGCTGCCAGGCACCAGCAGGAATCGTAGACTCTCTCGACCTCGGAAGAAGGGAGCGGTGCCGAGTCGACATCGGTGCCGGCGACGGTCGGTGCCGAAAGGCCTTGGTGGTACCGGCGGGGTCCGGTGCCGAGGAGGCGCTTCTGCCCGCCGCTTGAACATCGCTCGGCGCCCAAGGTGGAGGGATAAGTGAAAGTCCCGCACCTTTTTGTTCTCGGCTTAAAAGCCTTGCAAATGGGGCACTTATCTGTCGAGTGTGATTCCCTGAGGCACTTCAAACAGGAGTCATGTAGATCTCTCTTCGGCCGCGGCTTCTGGCAAGCCGGGCCCCTTTTAAAACCGGGTGAGCCATGCATGGCTCCGGCACTGGGCTCATGGAAGGGCTACTTCCTGAACCCCGCTAACTAAACTAACCATGTTAGCAAAGAAACACGTATAACCATACAAATATATATATAAAAGGGTTATAACTGCATAATTATATACGAGAAAACGAGTAGCTAGGGAAGTGGAGGTCAGCTAAGCCGCGCTCCACTGTTCCAACGACCGACACGGGCGGTAAGAAGGAACTGAGGAGCGGGTGGGCCGGCAGGAGTATATATGGAGCGCCATGGTGGCGCCACTCTAGGGGGCGACCTGCCGGCCCACTGAGTTGCTAGGGTAAAAGTTTTCCGACGAATGTGCACGCGCGGCGCGTACACCTAACTGGAATGGATATGAGCAATCACTCGAAGAAGAACAGCTAGAATCAGTTTTCATTGGTGATATTCTAATTCTTCTCTCTTCAACATAAATGATCTGGAAAAAAGGATAAACAGGGGGGTGGCAAAATGTGCAGATGATACAAACTACTCCAGATAGTTAAATCCAAAGCAGACTACAAAGAGCTACAAAGGGATCTCACAAAACTAGGTAACTGGGAAACAAATGGCAGATGAAATTCAGTGTTGATGAATACTAAGTAAAGCACATTGGAAACATAATACCAACTATACAGATAAATGATAAGGCCTAAATTAACTGTTACCACTCATTGTGAATAGTTCTCTGAAAACATCCACTCAGTGTGTAGCGGCAGTCAAAAAAGTGAACAGAATGTTGTGAATCATTAAGAAAGCGATAGATAATAAGATAGAAAATATCACATTGCCTCTATATATTTATATATGGGAATGCCCACATCTTGAATACTGTGTGCAGATATGGTCTCAAAAAAGATATATTGGAGTTGGAAAAGCTCAGAAAAGGGCAACAAAAATTATTAGGGTATAGAACAGCTTCTCTATGAGGAGAGATTAATAAGACTGGGACTTTTCATCTTGGAAAAGACAGCTAAGGGGGGATATGATAGAGGTCTATAAAATCAAGACTGGTGTTGAGAAAGTAAATAAGGAAGTATTATTTACTACTTCTCATAACACAAGAACTAGGGATCACCAAATGAAATTAATAGGCAGCAGGCTTAAAACAAACAAAAGGAAGTATTTCTTCACACAACAGGGTTCCACAGTCAATCTGTGGAACTCTTTCCCAAAGGATTTTGTGAAAGTCAAGGCTAGAATAGGGTTCAAAAAAGAACTAGATAAATTCATGGAGGATAAGTCCATCAATGGCTATTAGCCAGGATGGGCAGGGTTGGTGTCCCTACCTCTGATTGCCAGAAGCTGGGAATGGGCGACAGGGAATGTATCACTTGATGATTGCCTGTTCTGTTCATTCCCTCTGGGGCACCTGGCATTGGCCACTGTTGGAAGACAGGATTCTGGGCTAAATGGACCTTTGGTCTAACCCAGTATGACCATTCTTATGTAACATCCTCCAATGATTTTAATACAGTTTGTTTTAAGTTTACAAGCTTAATGAAGCTGGAAATATTTCCATATTCACAATTCATTATCCACATACCCTTTTGTAATTGTAAGTTAATTAAGCAGTTTGGTTTTTCCTTGCTCAACACTGTTCTAGGGTCAAATACTTTCTGATGCAAGAAATAAATGAAGAGACTATTATTATCAGTTATGTATATCCCTAACTCAAGCATAGTGATTCTGCAGCAGTAGAAAAATCTTTGATATCAAAAGACTAGAATTATGATTGGCGGGCTGATTATGAGATTTGCTGGTTCAAAAACATTATCAACACTAACACTAGAACACAGCACAGACCAGTGCAAACACATTTTTAAAGGCATGTGTAATATGTCTACGTGGCATTATATGACATTGTGTCCATGCAATATCCCATTTGCAAGCCCAAATGACTCATCGTGATCAGACAAGGTAACATGCTGCATTCCTGGAGAAGTCATAGATTTACTAATTTCCAACTGGAAACCATGTATTATTTTCAGATGGAACATTCAATCCAATTTTTAGCAGCTCAGATAAGCCAATATATATTATCTGCAAATACTTTACTTAAATACTACATCCAAGTCAATGAGGTATGTCTCAGTCGGCAGGAGACAGAATGCCAGGCTGGTTTTGAAGAAAACCACATTGTTGAAGGTAGCATTTCCTTGTTTACTTGACAAAATTAATTTTACAGCTCACTTGTTGAGAATACATTGTACAGGAGACCATCACAGGCAATGGAGCCATTTAGGCAGTTCATAAAACTAACTGCAGCTGATTTTGTGTAACAATCACATGTGAGTTAGACATAGGATCTGAGAATTATAACTTACAGTTTTTAACAGTCACTCAGTATCCATGGGCTCGCGCCCATTGAGGTCAATGGGAATTTTATTATTCACTTAATAGGAGCAGGATCAGACACATTACTTCCACAGCATGACTATATATTTAAGGTGCTACCAGCCCCAACATCACCTTGGTGCCAACCAATAAAACATATTGCAACAAATGTAATTAAATATATGTCATTTAATAGTATGTGCATGGCAAAAGGGAAGGCTGGAAATTGTCTTTACTGAAGACACACATGAAGCTTCAGTAGACTGGAGATTATGTGGATATTTTGTGACCCTGGAAGATTTAGAACATCAAAAGTTATTAGAATATTTAAAACTGACCTAAGAATTAGCAAAGACAAAGGAAGGGAACTGTGGCAAGGTGAGCAGCAATATAACTATGTGTTGTGGTTTCTGAAAATTCAGCATTTCCCAGAGTGGGTGTGTGCTTTAACAAAGCAATTTCAGAGTATTCTGCCTCCTGAATATTTTAAACAGCTTTTGAGAGGCTCCTAGAGTGGCTGACAAGGACAGGACAGGTTAGAGCACTGTAGGAATTTGGCTGTCTATATTTGGATTCCAAGTGACATCATTCAGTGTCAGGCTTTCCTGGCCAAACCAGAATATTTAATCATTTAATGTGAAATACATCCCCGCCTGTCTTTCCATATAATGTATAAGTGATATATTAATTGAATCAATAAGAAAGCTCTTTTGGGTATTATGTAGGCATCAGTGGTGCTGATGTTTCTCAGGAGTGTAAAGTGAATTATTTCTTGTATTCTCAACCAGTCCTGTAACATATCTCAGCAACAAATACGGAACTGCCAGTTAAACACTGCTTGCTTAATAAGGCCCCTATGTAGTACTGGGCAATTTTCTTTTGGTGAATAGTTAATTCTTCAAGAAATATATTTTGGGGGCACCAAAACTATTTCCAAATTCAGGTCTTTCCCTCACTAGAAGAATGAAAAAGGAAACTGCAAATTAATTTGATGTAGGACTGTGGTAGGTGTCATTTTTACTGGAGAAGCAAAGGGGGTGGGGAGAAACATGACAGGAGACAGGATGAGGTCAAACATGTAGGCAGGGAAGAGTTGTGCAGGGCCTGAAATGAGAGAACAAACAGTTTCAATGTGATCTATTAAGCAAGGGAGGGTGTCAGGACTTGATCCAAAGTCCACTGAAGTCAGTGAGATTCTTTCCCCTGACTGCAGTGGGCTTTGGATGAGGCCTTCATATGCAGGTGACACAGTCTGAATGGTGCATAAGGAAAATGAATTTGGTAAGAGCATTTTGGATAGACCAGAGGGGACTGATAAAGGAATCAGGGGAAATGGAGGAAAGGAGTTTGCAGTAAAAATTGTAAAGTTAAGTTGGGGCATGGGTGTTGGTAGCAAAGACACAAGTAGATATAAATGTAACTCACTAGCCAAAAAATGGAAAGCACTGAAAAAACAAAGAAATATATAGTTACAGTGAAAAATGGGTCACATAGAGTGTTCTCCAACGATAAGGCACAACAGGTGCATTGGAAAGCTGGTTAACGAGGTATCATGTGTTAGATATTGCTCATATTTTATCATAATTGTGGCTTTTATAGTTATAAATCATAATGATGACAGTCTTAATTTTTAAATGGTTTTCAGGGTGTTAGATTTCAGTTTTTAAAAAGCATACTCCATGAATGATATTTCAGCACTGGACTAAATTCTAATGCATTGACTAGAATGTGAGCAGACAGAGTTTAAATGTAATAGGTGATCTAAAATATGGATCGATAGTCAAATGAAAGCACACACACAAAATACAGCATGCAGAACAAAATATGTTTAAAATGGTAACATACCAAACCTGACTTAATGTTAGTAACGTTTGGAAGAACTGAACATATACTTTTGCATTACCAACACTTTATTAAATTAAGTAATTCCTTGCTTTGTACAGAAACAAAGATAGATGTAGAGTGAAAGTAGTTTGCAAAAGTTTAACAAAACAAATGCAATTTTGAATTATATGAGCATCAAAGAGTATCTTAAAAATACAGTTTTTTCTTTGGTCTTTTAAAACTCAAAGAGTTTTTCCCCATCCATCCCCAAATTCCTTCTTTCACCCTTCTCAGATAAAAATGGCTCCTACACAGAGATCCTACATGTCAAATTTCAATCTGATGAAGAAAATCTTTTATTGCTGAGTTATACAATAATGAAAATAAAAATTTATGATTAGACATCATCTGACACGAGCTTTAATTCTGCAACATGACTGGTGTGGCTATAATTTAAAAAAAGCCAGGAATTCTATATTAATTGTCTAAATAACAAACAATATAGTTATCATGGCCATATAAGTTTAAATCTTAAAACCATTCCACCCCTATTATCTCCACCAAAAGAAAAATGTTTATAATAATACATATATTGACTTCTGCTTTTTGGTCAATTACAAGATTTACTGCCCTACTCTTCAGTCAATTTTAACCTCTTTAGGTCAACAAATCTCAATATTGATCTCAACAGAAGTCAATACTTGCTTATTACTTACCTCCATGTTTAGACGCCTACCACAAATTCTTATGGGCTTTCCCTTGAAAAGCAAAAGTGTGTACTTTCTGTCTAGGTTCTATACACAATATGCTTACTTTTCTTTCATATACATAGCTTAACAGCCATGAGATTAAACAGATTTTGAAGGAAAAATACTAGCAAAAATCTAATTTTCATAATTAGAAATAAGAGAGGCTTAACTTTTCCTCATAATTTCCTTAAGAATCCACAGGCTTACCTTCCTATAACTGTTATTCAGTGTGTCCTCCCTACATAAAATGTACTTGAGCAATGTGATATTTTGACTTGTTAAAATGTGAAGGTAATTAACAAAAAAATTTTAAAGTTACATGTAAGCAATGTTACACAAACCTACAAAAGCTTGGAAATTCAATATTGAGGATAACAATTGCATTCTCATTATTATTTCCGTAATATACCCCAAACTTAAAAAGCAACACTCTCAGTTTTCATTGTTGCATCTGCATATATAAAGGAAATGAATCAATTGCATACTAGACCATACAAGATCTAATTTCAGACATTTTACACACGGCCTAAAATTTCAAACAGATTTGTTATAATAGGATTCCCAAATCTCAATTTTGGATATGCAAACTGACACCTAAGCACATAAAATAAGAATTTACAGTATGAGCCAAAGGCTGATTTCAGGTTCTAAATATGGGACTGGATACCATGGAATGTTGCCTCATCGGAAAACACAGGATTTTGGTTTGGGCACTAACTTTTGAGAACTGGGCTACTCATAGATATGTAGTATAATGTCACTTGAACACAATGGTGCAAGTAAAGAACACTGACCTTCAGCTTTTAATTTTGTCATCTTATTCTATAATATTATTGTTCATTTCAGAACACATCATTGCACCACGATCTTTGTACTTCTTATTGATTACAAAAGAAAGTTCAGGAAAATGTGTATTAAAACTTAAAGTTCAATATGTTAACACAGATTAGGTAACAGCTTAAAAACCATTGACATCTAGTGAGTAAATTATATGGATTTAAAAGTTATCCAAATGGAAGCAGCAGTAAATGACAGAGAGAAATGGAAAAGACTATTTTCTGCCCTGTGCGCCAACATCGGCGCAGGAAGGATGTTTAAAAAACAAATGGAAAAACCATGCCATTATGAAATAATCACATCTGCTTGAAACCATTTCAGTCCATCAGTATGCAAATGTCTATGTATAGCTTTGTCTCGAACACATTTATCTGATAAACAATTATTTTTAAAAATTATTTATTTTTTCTAAAAAAATCATTTATGAAAATAAAATAAAATTATCCAAAGGAGCAAACTAGAAGTAAATGGCTAATTGCTGAGACTTAAATTGAAAAATTGCAGTTTATTCAGCACTTTGGCAGAAAATCCATTGTTAACTTTCTATTTTCAGCCTAGACACTGCAATTCACATGGCATTATTTAAGGCTTCTGTAGCATTCCATATTCATATTATATTGTCCCATATTATCTGCAATATTTGAGATAAGATGAGGACTTAGATTCAGCTTAAATTTATATTTTATGTATTTATCAATTTAATCCAGACATTTGGAAATTATTTTAAAGTAGGAAGTTAGATGTCATTTACATTCAGATCTGATTCCTGACTAGTTGCATCAGTTTTACATTTACACAATATAAAAATGGTATAATGAAGTAGAGAATCATGCCTTGATTTTCCTAAGTAGTGTATTTGATTAACAAGGTGATCTGATGTGGAATTAAATAGTTTTTCAGCCAGAACAGAATCAATATTATTCATAGGATATGATAGCAGGTCTAACGTTTCTAGCTTCTTAAGAATAGAGAAAGCAATATTGACAAAATGTGTAAAGCATTGGTGAGCTCAGATACATAGTACTGCCATCATGCAAGAGCTCTAGGTTTGGGAGCAACAATAAAACTGCAATTCATCTAATAAGTGCAAGGTTAAAGTAACTACTTTGTGGCTTTCTTGGTCTACGGGAAGATGTCTGCAGGAGGACAATGGTAATTCATTTAGCTTTTCTGCATTTTTCATGATTAGGGTGTGATGGGTTCCCACCAGGGTGCTACCTAAAACTGGGGCATCACTGAGCCCCCCAACCCACTAGCCTGAGCTCTCTTTTGCACCGTACTGCTATGACAAGCTGCCGAGCTCTCTCCCGACTCCAGCCTGCACTTTCACCAGCACACATACAGGCAGGGACACACCTAGCTGCAGTTCCACGCAGATGTAGATTTTAAGTGATTATAAGGGATAGCAAACAGATCAAAGCAGATTACCTATCAAATAAACGAAAAACGCAAACTAAGCTTAATACACTACATAGATCGGCTATGAATAGCAGATTCTCACTCTAAGTGATGATACAAACAGGCTGCAGATTCTTAAGGGGTAAGCTGCACTTGCTTAAACCTTTGAATCCCCAGATGTTCCATTCACAGGGTAAAAATCCCTTTAACCTAGGTTCAGCACTTCCCTCAGTTCAGTATTTGTTCCTCAGGTGTTTCTAGGAGTCTTTTTGGGTGGGGGAGTCAGTGAAGAACCTCAGTGATGCCACTCCCCTGCTTATATAGCTTTTGCATATGGCAGGAACCCTTTGTTTCAAAGCTTGGTTCCCACACTACTCAGTGGAAAAATACTGACATCCCAAGACGGAGTCCAGCACCAGGTGACCTGATCACATGTCCCTGTAGTGTCACAGTCGCCATTACTCAGAGGCTGTCTGTAGCGTCCTCAGGAAGGCTCCCCAGGTTGGAGATAAGCTTCTCCTAAGGCCTATTGTTCTCTCTAATGGCTCATTAATTTGAATGGGCCCTTCCCAGCCAGTCATCTAGACTGAGAATCTTTTGCCTAGTGGGCGTTACCCAGATATAACTACATGTGAGATACAGATACAGTCAATATTTATAACTTCAGATACAAAAATGATACATGCCTACAAATAGGATAATCATATTCAGCAAATCATAACTTTTCCAATGACATCTCACATGACTTATCTTGAATAAAATAAATCATAACTATGTCAGAATCATATCACAATAATATCTCTATGAAGAATATGGAGTGTGGTGTCACATAGGGCATGGAAAAACCTGCATTACTGCTTCAGAGAAGACTATGAAGGCTGTATTCCCATCTGGGTTTAGCTACACAATGACAGTGGGTACCAAAGGGCAGGAGATAATGGGCATAGTGGCAATACCTTCCAACTCCTTTGTACATTCACATTACATTGCACTGATTTATTATGAGCTTCAGTCTAGTATCACCTACACCAGGTTTAATGCCATTGGCCGCTATGGAGATACTCCTGATTTACACCATGAGAGGAAAATTGGGCCCATACAATGCCTTTGATCCAAAACATATTTAGATACATAAACATCAGGGAGAGGGGCAAATCCAGCCCCCCACTCCATGTCAGTTCCTCCATGAAGAGCCCCCGACAGTGGAACTAGTGGGATTCTACTGCTCAAGACAAAGAGGGCTGGATTCAGAGGGAAGTGATGCAGAGAAAGACTACATCTGCGTGGCATAGAGCCAATGTTTGTTCAATCTCTCTGTGAGGAAGTGGGTGAGAGGCCTGGACAGACTACAGGATCTACTGCTTTAAGGATTCTCCCATCCTCCCCTTGCAGAGGTCTATCTGATAGGTAGGCACTATGAGACATTAGACTGCAGTAGCCTCCATGGAGAAGAGAATTCCTCTCCCTGACCCTATATGTGCCCAGAGCCTGGGCATGCTATTCATGGTACAACCTGGGTTCAGGATTTGGTTCTTATGATCATTAGCATTTGGCATAAATGCTACATTTAATGGAATTCAAGCAGTGATGCGGTTCATTTACTAGAACTGGTATTAGCATTACATTCAAAAACTAACAAGTTAACATATTATTTTTAAATACTGCAGATTAAATTTCAGATCGTCTGAAGTTTTGAAAGTAAGGACTTTAGGAAGACCATAAAAGAGAGAAAGGCAATATTCAAAATAGATGGAATACAAATTTCAGCACAGGCAGAGCAGAATTTCAGCAAACGTTCAGTGCCAATGTAAGGCAAGATAGAAGGAAAAGGACCTTTTGAGATAAAAATACATTTCTGGCCTTGACAGCAAAAAGTAAGTTTAAAGAATGATCAGTAACATGCTACTGAAGCCACAGATACTGTGATAATGAGAGCCACAGAAATGAATATGTAACAAAGAAGAAGCATAGATAGAATCAGATGGATGGAAGGAAGAGACAAAAAGAGGGTAAATATAATAATAAAGAGCCAAATTGCCCCTTCGATAGCAAAGGCCACAGGAGGGCTTAAAGCAAGGAAATATCCATGAGGATCTCCTCATGGAGGTTCTCCTGCATTATTATTTGGGGGAAGGGGGGGGAATAGGTTCACCAATGAAAAAGCCACGGAGACCATTCAGAATCTCTGAAGATCCCAGGAGATTAACAAGAAGCCATGGCTATCCATGTGGAGGCCCTGCAGCTCTACTGCAATTCTGGGTTCCCAGCACCACCCCTCTCCTTCCAGTGATATCCCTCCAGTGAAACAAGTTGTGACAGTCTATACCTCTATGTTCACCCCTTTTACAAGAGTATGATAAAGTTTGTACAAAGTATTCCATGTGGGGGTATCATTTGAAAACTCATAATTTGCTGATCATTATTGTCCTGGTAAAATATATGTAGCAATATTGTATGTAAAGTTACAAGATTCTACTGTAAGATATTATTAGGACATGTTCCAAGTCTGGAAAGCAGTCACAAACCACTTCCCCAGAGACGAATGGCTAGCTGTTGCCTCGTTCAGGTGCCAATAAAATCGAATGGATCATTACCTGGTTAAGTGGCTATTCTATGGCAGGAAAGAGGGTGTGGGCAAAAATCTACATCTTGACAAAGAAACAGCTAGGGGTTCCTCTCTACACAAACTTTCTGTCTCCTGAACCTCAGCTACAGATGATTCTCAAGGAAGAGAAAGAGCTATAAAACAGGAGAGCAGATGCCTCCATTTCTCTTTCTAGCTACAGCATCAATGACCCTTGAACCAAGGAAGCAGCACTGGACTGGGGGAGGGATCCTGATTGAAAGACATTTAAAACTGCTGAAACACGTGGTGTGAAAGACCTTTGTTTTGAATTTCCTTAGCTTGTTAAATTAGGCATTAATTGCATTTTACTTTTATTTTCTTGTAACCATTTCTGGCTTTTATGCCTTATTACTGGTAATCACTTAAAATCTATCTTTTTGTAGTTAATAAATTTGTTTTACTGTTTTATCTAACAATTGTTTGGACTAAAGTGTTTAGGAAACTCCATTTGGGAGAACAGGATTTGTGCATATCATTTTCTATTAATAAATGAGGGACTTTATTTGAGCTTGTATTGTCCAGGAAAGAGCTGGATAGTACAAGAAATACATTTCTGGGGAAAGTCTGGGACTAGGAATTTGCTGTTGTTTCTCTGTAGCATAATTCAGGAGTGGCTGGCTATAGCATTCATATATAACTGAGAGTAACTTACATGCTGAGGGTGTGCGTGAGCAGACCAGGAGTGGTAGCTCTCACAGCAAAGCAGTGTAAAAGGCACCCCAGGTTGGACAACTGAGGGGACACAGCTATTCATTGGTTCAGATTGTATCCTGGGTAATGTCACACAAATATACATTAAAAACCTAAGATTTATCATTAAGCCACTAATGTTTCAGACTTAGGCTATGTCTATTCTACCACCGATGTCGGCAAAACTTCTCCAGTGGACATAGCTTATGCTGCTCATGAGGGGTGGGGGGGGGGTTATACTGACAGGAGATCTCTCTCCCATCAGCATAAAGCGTCTTCACCATGCACACACACTAGTGGCACAGCTGTATCAGTACGACGGCACTGCTGCAGCGCTGTGTGTGTAGACATGGCCACAGGTTCCAAAGTATTTTCTCTCTAGTTCACTGGTACTTTTATGAGCTGAGAGAAATCTTGTTGTGGGTTGAGTAAAAGCATCATTCAGACCGATGTGTGAATGTATCCTTCACTTAAGATACTTGTAAGAAACACTTAATGGGCTACACCTAACAAGGCCTAGTAGAGTCTCCCCAGAAACTAGAACTATGTGGTGGGACTGGGGGCAGGACACACAAACCTTCACTTGATATTGTGACCAGGTGTGTGTTAATTTTAATTTAAAATCTTCAGGTGAGTTAAAGGCTCTATGTCAGACTTTCCAATGACATGGCCTAGCTGTGTTGATGGAGCTATTACTGAAGACAAATTTTAAGTGGGGATCTAACTGATAGGACTTCTGTTATAGGAATCTCTTAAATTCCACTGTGTATTTCACTGGCCAAAAGCAAACTCCTTTTATCGTGTTATGTATTCAATTTGAGTTCACTGCTTGAAAATACTTATGATTGTCATCCTTGACCAGGTTTAAATTGACATTTTTATCACAGCATTGCTGGAATGGTACTGCAAGTTACTTGCTTGTGAGTAGCTATCAACTGGCAGAAATTTAAACAGTGGTTGGTTTATTAAAATTATATGCCAAGAGTGATACTGGCAGCAAAATAGCCAAAGTCAGCCAAGGTAGCAAATATTCTATAATTTTTCAGCAGAAAGGGGGCATATATGCAAAACAAGGATAAATACCACATCTTAATTTAATACTTTATCATCAAAAAGCTACTAATTAAAACTTTGCAGATTCAGTTGGTCAGGTTTTACAGCTGAGTGCCCTCTCTGAGCATGCACAAACCAACACTTACAAGATTAATTTGTAAACTCTTCAAATTCTGAATCCCCAAGGTTTAAGCTGTCTGTACGTTGTTTGCATAATGCAGTTTTATACTGCTAAAGCACTACCTATAAAGGGATTATTTTCATATTCAGCACATTAAAGATCTAGCACAATTCAGATATCATACTGTGTTTATGCCTGAGATAACAGGTAAAGAGTTTCTCATTCTGATTATCCATGAAGCAAACTAAGAATATGAATGTTTTTGGAGAGAATGTTCCCTTACTGAAATTAATTCCCCAATGGTTTTATTAAAGTCTGCAAATTGCATTATATTCCCATCATATTTGAAATATTGCACTCCCTTAATGCCTGCTCTAACCCATGGCATGCCATCTTCCCTGGAGTGTCTAGACATGGTGTCTTAGATTTATGTGTATGATCTCAGTGTGTTACAACATCACTCCTGACTAATGCATTATTACAATACTTACATATATTCCCAAGTGCCACGATATGGATTAGAAAATCACCAATCTGCATATGCACACCATCTGTGCTACTGACAGCAAAACATGCATGGTAACACTTGCCTTATTTGTAGAGAAAATTCGGAAGCTACTCTAAGAACAAATGGGAACACAGTCTTTATGTTTTGTTTGTAGATTGATAAAAGAAGACAAATACTAATTTTACAGAACAACAGTCCATACCTATGAGAGTTTAAAACAGCAGTGTTCCCTTGAAAACCCTGTAGAGAGAGAAACAATTGGCAACAATATGCAAAGAGACAGCCTAGCAATTTTGAAATTGCAAATGATATGGCAACTTTCAAATGGCAGTGAAGGCTACCAGTGCCATGAATTTTAAAAATCTCAGCTCATATGCAACTCTAGTTTTGTAGCAAAACTGCCTGTAGTCAGCAATGAATTCTCTCTCAATTATAAGCTGCAAGAGTGCTTGCAAAAGATGAATGAGCCTCTCTCTTACTGGGGTGAAATGCTTTTAAAGGACAGGAATCTGCTTATCTTTGATTGATTGCTCAGTCTGATACTTTCCTTTATAAAGTTTATTGACTACAAGCCCATAAATCAATGAAAAACAAATCACAGGTTCAATTTTGGGGGCACTGACATCCTGCCATCTTTGCAGCTGCAACTCAGAAGACAAGGAGCAAAAAAAAAAAAAAAAATAAGGGATTTATGAGACAAAAAAGACTGTTTTGAGTAAATTATCACTTGAAATAGTTTTAAATGTTTGTAAACAAGTACTTGGGTCAGGTTGATCACTAATATGTTTAAGTAAATGTAAAAGTATAATGAATACAAATATACAGGGGAAGGTTGTTTGTTTTAAGTCACTAAATGCACCGGAGATGTAATTAACAGCCAAACACACTTCTATTTTGCTATCAAGATCATTCTTCTTTCTACTCCTACTAGTGCACTAAAGATGTTAATTCCCATTCCCTGCCCCAATAAAAATGCAGCATTTTTCATTTAAATTACTCAAGCAAGAATCTAATTACTTCAGGGTGAGTTGAGGATTAGTGGCAGTGGGTTCAAAACCTCTACCCTGAAAGCTCCCCCATGTAGAAAAATACTTGTACCCTAACAAGGCAAAAGTCATAGGTCTTGTTCATATGTAGGATGAGGCAGAATGTGACAGCAGAATAACACAAATTAATCTGTGCTGCTGACCCTGACATAAAATCCCATTGTGTCCTCTTTTAAAGTCAACATTCAGGTCACTGGAACATCTGGTACTTTGCGGGTTTGTTTGTTTTTTTTAAACAAAATTTCCCATTCTGAAATGTTAAATGTGTGAAACAAATGGCAAAGTATTATCATTACACAGCACAGCCTCTCAGTAAGGGGTCTAATTTCAAGGGTACCCTGACTGAATTACATTATTATTAGCACTTTTATAATTCATGTCTTGCTGTAGTACACAAAATGCCTACATTATCTAAAGCAGCTTTTAAAAAGCTGGTTCATGTTCTGAGTAACCAGGAGTGACCATAGTTTTCTTTTATCTCTCTACAGCTTATGTTAAGAGCTCAATCTGTGAGCTGCTCAGCACCCTGGCCATGATCCAGAAAAACACTTAAGCATGGACATACTATTCTGCACGAGTACCCCCCCTTTATTTGAATGGGATGTGCTTAAAGTTATGCACATGCTCATGTACCTTCCTGAATCATAGCTTGGGGCCAGAGTTCTCAGCACTTCACAAGATTGAGCCCTATAAAATTTGCAGCCATTTTCACCATTATATTTCTTGTCTATTTAGAACAGGGGTGGGCAAACTACGGCCCACGGGCCAGATCCAGCCCGAGGGCTTTGGATCCGGCTGGTGGGATTGCCCCCCGTGGTGCCATGGGCCCCACGTCACTCTCAGAAACAGCTGGCACCATGTCCCTGCACCCCCAGGCGGGGGGGCTGAGGGCTCCGTGAGTTGCCCTTGCCTCCAGGCACTGCCCCCCACAGCTCCCATTGGCCAGGAACGGGGAACGACAGGCAATGGGAGCTTCAGGGGAGGTACCTGGAGGCCCGGCAAGGGCAGCACATGCGGAGCCCTCTGCCCCCTCTCCCCCAAGGGCTGTAGTGTTTCCTGGAGCGGCATGGGGCCGGGGACAAGGCAGGCACGCAGGGAGCCTGCCCTGGCCTGGGTGTGTGCCGCTGCCACCCCAGAGCCGCTTTAGGTAAGCAGCGGCGGGCCAGAGCCTGAACCCCTCCTGCACCCCGACCCCCAACTCCCTCCCCTAAGCCTGCTGCCTGCACCACAAAACCCTCCTGCACCCCCACCCCATGCCCTGAGCTCCCTGCTGCACCCTGCACCCCTGTGCACCTCAACTCCTTGCCCTGAGCCCCCTGGCACACCCTGAACCCCAACCCCTTTCCCTGAGCCCCCTCATACACTCTGCACCCCTCCTCTGTCCAAATCCCTTGCCCTGAGCCCCTTCCTGCAAACCACACCCCCTCCCACATCCCGCACTTCCTCCCGCACTCCAAGCCCCTGCCCCAGCCCTGCATATGATTTCCCCACCCAGATGTGGCCCTCAGCCCAAAAAGTTTGCCCACCCCTGATTTAGAACTATGTTGGGCTGTGCCTGAAGGGAATGCAAAGTGCAGGATAATGTTAATGCATTCCCTTAAGAAAAGATTGGGTGACAGAAGGATAAAGACTGAACCCTTGACAGAGTGACAATCTGTGGCAAAGTGTGTGCATAAACTCATAGACTTTAGGGTCAGAAGGGACCAATGTGATCATCTAGTCTGACCTCCTGCACAAAGCAGGCCACAGAACCCTACCCATCCACTTCTATAACAAACCCCTAACCTATGTCCGAGTTATTGAAGTCTTCAAATTGTGGTTTGAAGACCTCAAGCTGCAGAGAATCCACCAGCAAGTGACCTATGCCCCACACTGCAGGGGAAGGCAAAAAACCTCCAGGGCCTCTGCCAATCTGCCCCGGAGGAAAATTCCTTCCTGACCCCAAATATGGTGATCAGCTAAACCCTGAGCATGTGGCCAAGACTCACCAGCCAGCACTCAGGAAAGAATTCTCTGCAGTAACTCAGATCCCATCCCATCCCACATCCCGTCACCGACCACTGGACATACTTATCTGATGGTAATCAAAGATCAGTTGCCAAAATTAAGCTATCCCATCATACCATCCCTTCCATAAACTTATCAAGCTTAGTCTTAAAGCCAGATATGTCTTTTGCCCCCACTACTCCCCTTGGGAGGCTGTTCCAGAACTTCACTCCTCTAATGGTTAGAAACCTTCATCTAATTTCAAGTCTAAACTTCCTAGTGTCCAGTTTACACCCATTCGTGCTTGTGTCTACATTGGTACTAAACTTAAATAATTCCTCTCCCTCCCTAATATTAATCCCTCTGATATATTCCACTATCCTCAGGCCTACTGAAAACAATCCATTCCCTCCATCCCACCCCCAAAATTCAACAAGTTTTTTGGGATTCAAGTTCAGGAAACACTGTGCCAAAGTTCTTGTTCTCTCTGCAGGTTCCCAAGGAATCTCAGAAAGCCTTCACTGGAGCGACTATCACTTCCTAGTGGTATAATGGCCTTTAATTGACTTTAAACAGAGCATGGTGCCAACTAGCATTTCATCTTACCCAGGCAGGCAACAAGACACAACACAAGATGCATTAATTGGCTGTGATTGTGGGACATGGTGGCCTTGAGTCTGCACTGCCTTGTACATTGTGTGGTCATTTACACCTTGCAAAGTGAGTGTAGAATGCTCCCACTCTGATTTTACACCCACTTTGCAGAGGTATAAATGACTAAACAAAGGGCAAGGCAGGGCCGCCCAGAGGATTCAGGGGGTCTGGGGCAAAGCAATTTCAGGGGCCCCTTCCATAAAAAAAATTGCAATACTATATTCTCGTGAGGGCCAATGCAGGGCCCAGGCAAATTGCCCCACTTGCTCCCCTGCCATGGGTGGCCCTGAGAAAAATAAACCTTCAGCATCTCAGCACAAACCCAGTTTTAAGAAAACTTCTTTACAAGGTATCACTGGTTCTCAGCATCAGCTAGTGCTAAAAGGCACTAAAGCTCATTAAAAGGGTTGGACAAATATTTTCATTCAAAACTTCTTTTGGATCAAAAACTAGAGGTTTTTAAAAAGCAGAAAAAAATCATGGACAATGTCTGCTTTCCTTCAAAATTTTTTGTTTTTTTTTTTAATTGAAAAGCTGAAATTAGTCTACCAAAACCTGAATATGGTTTGGGGTTTCAGAAGTCTGTGGCCAAATATTTGCTGCTTGCTGTGTTTGATTGTTTAAAGAAACAATAAAAAAAATTCTGCTTAAAAAAAATACAAAACTTTTGAACCATCTCAGCTTGTGACCAAACGCCTGAGCCCATCTAGTCAGAGATTTTTCCAGGTTTCTGATACTCTGCTGGCTTCCTTAACTCACATGTCTCCATAACTTTGGGTTCATTTAGCTTAGAACATAAGAACAGCCATACTGGGTCAAACCAAAGGTCCATCCAGCCCAGTATCCTGTCTACCGACAATGGCCAATGCAAGTGCTCTGGAGGAAGTAAACCTATCAAGTGATCTCTCTCCTGCCATCCATTTCCACCCTCTGACAAAGAGAGGCTAGGGACACCATTCCTTACCCATCCTGGCTAATAGCCATTAATGGACTTAACCTCCATGCATTTATCTGTTTCCTAGAGACTGGCTCCATGGTGTCTTTAGTATAGCGTATGTACATACTCCACTAACTGAGCATTTGAGCTTGTTCCAGAATCTGGGATGAGCCTATGCTGTGAAAACTGAAATGCTCAAAATAGCACATGCATGTGAATGGACACAGGGTGCTAAAATTAAATTAACCCAGGAGTTCTCAAACTGGGGGTTGGAACCCCTCAGGGGGTCACAAGATTATTACTGGGGGTCGTGAGCTGTCAGCCTCCACCTCAAACCCAGCTTTGCCTCCAGCATTTATAATAGAGTTAAATATATTTAAAAAGTGTTTTCCATTTATAAGGAGGTGGGAGGTGTTGCACTCAGAGGTTTGATATGTGAATGGGGTCACCAGGACAAAAGTTTGAGAATCACTGAATTAACCCCTCTGAAGCCTCAGGGAATGCAGGGGAGGCGGGGGGGGGGGGAAATCTCCCTTGGTAGAGTTGGGAATGAGGTAGGTGGTGCAGGATATTGCTCTTCTTGTGTGATCCCTCCCCCAGTGGCTAATTTTAACCTCCTCTGACATGAATCTCCCTATGGCACTGAAATAAATATAGACTATAATTTGGCATTTGAGAAGTGAAAGGGATGGTAGCCCTAATGGAAAAGCTAACAGCTTGGCTCTTCTGCAAGCCTCAAACTGCTGAATGAGCTTTAGAGTAGAGAAGGCTGTGCCTCCCAAACAGCCTGGCCCTGCCCCCTATGTGACTCCCACCCACTTCCTGCCCCCCAACTGCCCACCCCCTCAGAATCCCTGACCCATCCTGTTCCTTGCCCCCTCACCATCCCCCAGAGACGACACCACCACCACCACCCCAGGACCCCACCCCTGCTCCCTGTCCCCTGACTGCCCCGACCTCTATCCACCTCACCGCTGAGCCCTGACAAACCCCCAGAACGCCCACAATCCAACCCCCCCATTCCCTGTCCCTTGACTGCCCCCCCTCCAAACTCTGTGCTCTCCCTGTCCCCGGGACTTCCTGCCCCTTATCCAACCCCCCTGGCCCCAGCCTCTTACCCCCGGCTCTCCCTATCACCCGGAGCCTCAGCACGTCCCATCCAAGAGCGTCCCTGAATAGCGGTGCAGCTTGCCTCCGGCGGGGCCTGAGCTCCCCCCTTTCAGAGCCTTGTGGTAAGGGGGCGGGGCTGCGAGCTCAGGCCCCGCTGGAGCTCGCAGCCCCGCCCCCTTGCCACGTGGCTCTGAGCTCAGGCCCCACGGGGAACACGTTGCAGGTGTTCAGGGAAGCTCCTGGATGTGCTGAGGCTCCAGGAGAGGGGCGGGGTTGGGCTGGGAGCCTCAACCATTCTCTTGGGGGCCCCTGTGGAGCCCGGGGCAAATTGCCCCACCTGCTCCCCTCTCTGGTTGGCCCTTGGGCAAGGCAGAGGGGAAGGCTCCAATGCCTTCTAGCACCCAAGAAATGGCCCATATCCTGACTCCGCTTAATGCTACTATTAGAGTATGTTTTTAAAAACCCTGCAAAATAAACCAAAGAGGTTTTGTTTTTTTTAACTTTGAATGAAAGAACCCAGCAGAATTTTTCTGTGACTCGCAATGCCAGGAATAACAGTTCTTAAAGAAAGAAAACAAACTTGAAGTTTTAAGAGAAGGAATCATATGCAGTAAAATAGGTGGCATCCGACTGTGAAGAAAGGCAGTGAGTAGGTAACAGGAAGCTGCTAGCTCTTTTTTGGAGCAAAGCATGTGTAGAGAAAAAGGCTTTGTCACACAACAGGGCTGGTGGGGGCAGCTACTCTGCTGCATGTTAGACCAAGGTGTAGTAATTTCCAGTTATTTTAAGCGTGATTTCAGCCATGAGGTGTCAGCTATTCACCATTAGAAGTCTGTCCACAGCTACTGAAACAGCAAAAAAAACCTAACTGGTCAATGAGAACATAGCACTGGACAATCAATATCTAAAGATTTAAGCTCATTAACGTTTTCCTAAGAATTCACCTGTCAGTCTGTAATTGGCAGCTAGTGGAAAGTTGAGTACAACGAATTAGACATCTTTTAAACATTATTTTTCGAGCTATCTTCCTGATCTTTTATACTTGTTTGTTCTGCAGTTTCTTAGATGTTATAACTGCTGGAGTAAGTTGAAAACCCGAGGGAAAAAATTTAACCTGGTCTTCTATGCAGCTTCATGCTGCTGAGGTCGGTGATTAATAAAGACAAGATCCTACTTCAGGGAAGCTAAATGGAGTTCATTACAGGCATGAGAGTTAGAGAAGGCTAAAAGGTGAGAATATGGGAATCAGGATGAAATAAGAGTCTAACAAGTGTAGATTTCACTTCCTTAGTGTGACAATAACGACAGCTTTTAACTACCAACTACTCTTAAAATTATGGATAATAGTGTTTTAAAGGAAATATGTTATGGGAATATGATCACTGATCACCAAAATATGCTAAATATATTTATATAAAATATATTAAATCATGTGTGTACTTGGGGAAATTAATATTCCAATGTATTTTAATTTGTCATTTAAAATTAGATTATGTTGTGCTAATGTTGGTAATCATTATTGTAGCAATTTAAATGTGTGCTTTGCATTTTTCTTGAAAAAGAGAAGTAAATCTTATTTAATTTGAGAGACTGACTCACATTGCCCAATAGATGCTAGCCCTCTACGTAGACTGAAAATCTCAAATATTTTAAGATATTTGTCACTATTGCTGAATTTTTGAATGGCAATAGCAGTACTTCATGGAAGGATTTCCCATCAGGAAATGTTTCACAAGAACCAGACTGTTTTTATCAGGCTACAGAGTCTAATACTGAATCCACTGCCTGGGGCTCTACTAGCTCTGCCTGGTCATAGCTCCACCTTCACTGCCTACCAGAGTGGATCAGGCTGCATGTCTCTGAACAGGCCCTGACACTTGAGAGGAGTTTTTTGGGACCTAAGGTTCTGGATGTGGCAGCCTTGGTCTCATTGGCTTCCAAAGGCATTTTCTGGACTTAACAATGCTGAGCGCCAAGATTGTATCCACTAAATGTTGCAGACATGCACTAGGAGAGTCTCTCATAATGTGGTCTATTTACTCACAAAACTGACAATACACTGATGCCCTCCCATATCTACTATTTTGTCTTCCTGTAGATCAGGCCTGCACAACATGCAGCGCGTGGAGGCTCACTGTGTGCCCCGCAGCGGGAATCAAAGGGCTCTGGGCTGCCCGCGGCCGCGGGGAGCCCAGAGCCCTTTAAATCCCAGCCGCAGCCGGGATTCAAAAGGTTCTGCGCAGCAGCGGGGAGCCCAGAGCACTCTAAATCTCAGCCGGACCAGGATTCATAGGGCTCTGGGCTGCCCGCAGTGGCGGGGAGCCCAGAGCCCTTTAAATCCCAGCCAGCCACAGCCGGGATTCAAAGGCTTTGGGCTGCCCGCAGCCGCAGGGGGCCCAGAGCCCTTTAAATCTCAGCCATGGCCGGGACTCAAAGGGCTCTGGGCTGCCCACAGAGATTCCCGGCCGCGGCTGAGATTTAAAGGGCTCAGGGCTCCCCTCAGTGGCAGGAGCTCTGGGCCCTTAAAATGCCTGCCCCAGCCCCGCAAAGCTCTGGGTTCCCCCAGCCGTCGGAGCCCCAGGCCCTTTAATTTGCCCCTGAGGGCTCCCAGCCACCTCTTCAGCGCCCCTGGTTGATTTAAAATCAAGTATCATCTCCCCACTCCTAACCTTCCTTTTTGGCCCATAGCAGTTTTGGTTGGGCTGCACTGGGGAAGGAGGGTTTGTTTCTGCAGGGCTGGGAGGTCCTGGCGGGAGGTGTTTCCATGAGACCGGGGGGTTTTGGCCCTCAGCTGTTTTCTTTGGAGTAATGTGGCCCTTGCCGCTTTATGAGTTGTGCAGGCCTGCTGTAGATCATCCCCAGTGATCTGATTTTCTCTTGGGTCTGATTAGTGGTACTGGGAATTCCATGCTTGGTGAGATGTCTTGAAATTCCATCATTCCTGTTGCAGTTGACAAGGTTCTGCACTGCCAGTACCCAAGCCCAGAAGGCAATCTGACCTTTGTAATCTGCTACTGGCCATCTGAAACCTGCTGGTAGCTCCTGACATCAGGTTTTGTAGATGTAGAGTAGATAGATGAATAATGAACAACTATGTATAAATGGATCCGACACCAAGAGAAGTTGGTCAGCATGGAAGCAGCTCACAAGTGGGGCTCACTGGTGAGAGGAAGCAAGATGGGCAGGTGGGACTGAAAGACGGTAAGCACACTTTCAAAATAACTTGTGAGATTATAACAGTGGGACAGGAAAAACAGAACCTAACCTGTTATACAAAGCAGCAAATCCAGTCCTGAATGGATTTGGGCATGATGCAATGGGCTTTATACTTAATAAGAAACCACCGGATCCTTCAGAGAATGCATATCTGTGCAAATACCTTTGTTAGTGAGGAACGGGGGGAAACAGATCAAGTATCAAAAGTATTACTGATGGTGTCCTGGCAGACTAAAGGGGGAGGATGAAATGAGACACTTGATACTGGAGACTAGGTCTCTGACATGGTGTTCTGCAAAAGGCTCAAGGGAGAACAGGAATTGCTGGGAAGAAGATGGACATTTGAGAATAGTAAGATTTTTTTCTTACTCCCCTAAGTAACAACATGAATGGTGTCTATGTAGAATAGATTTTTCCAGAAATTCAGACCTTTTCTTTTCACAATTTTTTTTCATGAAACCATAGTATCCAAGGCCAGAAGGGACCATTGTGATCATCTAGTCTGAATTCCTGTCTAACACAATCTATAAGTTCCCCAAGATAATTCTTAGAATATGTGTTTTACAAAAGCATCCAATCTTGATTTGAAAACTACCAATGATGAAGAATCCACCATGACCCTTGGTAAATTCTTCCAATGGTTAGTTACCCTCCTGTCAAAAATGTACATCTTTAGCCAGAATTTATCTAGTTTCAACTTCCAGCCACGGGATCATTTTATACCTTTCTCTGATAGATTGAAGAGCCAATTATCAAATATTTGTTCCCCATGTAAGTATGCATAGACTATAATCAAGTCACCCCTTCAATCGTCTCTTCGCTGAGCTAAACAGACTGAGTTCTTTCAGTTTATCACTATAAGGCATGTTTTCTAATCCTTTAGATTATTCTCGGGGCTCTTCTCTGAACCCTCTCCAATTTAACAACATTCTTCTTGAATAGTGGGCACCAGAACTGGACACAGTATTCCAGCAGCAGCCATACAAGTGCCAAATACAGAGGTAAAATAACATCCCTAATTCTTCTTGAGATTCCATTTATGCATTCCAGGATCTGATTAGCTCTTTTGATCACGTCATAACATTGGGCACTCATGTTCAGCAGACTATCTATCACAACCCCCAAATCTTTTTCAGAGTCACTGCTTCCCAGGATACAGTCCCTCATTCTATATGTATGGCTTAATTTTTTTGTTCCTAGATGGATACGTTTACATTTAACTATATTGAAATGCATATTGGTTGCTTACACCCAGTTTACCAAGTGAACCAGATTGTTCTGAATCAGTGACCTGTTTTCTTCATTATTGATCACTCTCCTAATTTTTGTGTCACCTGCAAACTTTATCAGTGGTGATGTTATGTTTTCTTCTAGGTCATTGATAAAAATGTTAAATAGTGTAGGGCCAAGAACCAATTCCTGTAGGATCCCACTGGAAACACACTCACTTGATGATGATTCCCCATTTACACTTAGCTATTGAAACCTATATGTTAACCAGTTTTTAATTCATTTAATGTATGCCATTTTAATTTGATATCATTCTATTTTTTTTAAATCAAAATATTGCATAGTACCAGGTCAAATGTCTTACAGAGTTCTAGGTATATTATGTCCACACTATTACTTTTATCAACCAAACTTTGTTATCTCATCATAAAAAAAGATATCAAATAATTTGACAAGATCTATTTTCCATAAATGTATGTTAATTTGCATTAACTACTCTCCTTAATTCTTTTTTTATCAAGACCTGCTCCATTATCTTGCTTACAATCGATGTCAGGATCAAAGGCCTATAATTACTGAGATCATCTTTTTAACCCATTTAAAAAAGCATTAGGTTGCTTCCAATCTTCTAGAATTTCCCCAGTGCTTCAAGATGTATTGAAAATCAACATTAATCATCCAGCAAGCTCCTCATCCAGCTCTTTTAAAACCCTCGGATGAAAGTTATCTGGGCCTGCTGATTGAAAAATGTCTTACTTTAATGGCTTCTGTTTAGCATCCCAGAGAGTGAAATGGGAAGTGTTATCATTACCTTACAAGGAGACTATAGCATCTGTTTTTTTCCCCAAAAAAACAGAACAAAAATATTTATTGAACACTTCTGCCTTTTCTCCATTATTATTGATAATTCTACCATATCCATCTAGTAATGGACCAATATCATTGTTAGGATTCTTATTGTTCCTAATATATTTTAAAAACTACTCCCTATTGTCCTTAACTCTGCTGACCACAGATTTCTCTTTGTGTCCCTTTGCTTCTCTTATCAAGTTTCTGCAATTCCTAATTTGTCATTTAAGTCTTAAATTTTTTTGAGGTAAAAATCTTTGATATTTACATTAAGAGAAAATGAGAGACCAGTGGGGATAAAATCTGTTTGCATAGCACAGCTAAGAATAGAGCAAGAGGAGTCAAATGCTAAATAAAATTAATGTGGCTATTAATCTGGAATAAAACAAGAGGAATCAAATGCTAAACAAAGTTAATATGGCTATTAATCTGGATCTAACAGCTGCCAAGGGAAGTGAATTGCATGGAAAGAGCCCAGCACCTGAAAAAACACTGTCAGAGGTCACAGAATGGAGACTTCGGAACCTAGTGACAGCATCTGCCAACTGACCTAACTGTGGTGATGGGCATCCTTAGCACTAAAATCAACCTCAAAATAGGTGCTCTTGGTGGTGGACTCAGAGAGGACAAGGGCTGACTGGGCCTATAATGATCCCTCACTTTAAAGTGAGGAGGAAGACAACTCCACCTAACTACTGCAGGCAACAATAGATGGATCCACTGGTTGGGACAAAGCAACAAGCAGTCTATAGCCCACAGCCTCCTGTGTGGAGCAGATAGCAATCAACAGGTACAGGCCTTCTGGCTAGGGGAAGTGGCCAGTCAACCTAGATGTGGGGTTAGCAGCTGGGGGGTCAGTGGCAGAGGGTCTTGAGGGAGCCTGTTAGTGGTGGGTGGTCCTGCCACTGTATTGACAGGAAAACGCAAACACACTGCCTTGCTTCCTGGCAGCACAACTGGACCAAAGTCTGGTTCCCCTGGGCTACTTCCTACCCAACTCAGCCTGCGTGTCTCCTGTGATAAATGAAGGGGGAGTGGGGGTAACTCCCTTTTATGGACACCCAACCAGCCAGTAGCTATAAAATTCCTCTTAGTAGCTGTTCTCTAATTGCTCTACCTGTAAAAAGTGTTTAAAAGTCTCACTGCTGCATAGATAAAAGGAAGTGAGTGGGCACCTGGCCAAAAGAGCCAACGGGAAGGCTAGAACTTTTTAAAATTGAAACAAGACTTCCCTTGGGGAAAAGCTTGGGCTAGGTATGAAAAATCATCAGTATCATACCTAGAAACTACTCATTTGAAACCCCAGATATGTAAGTAGATCAGGAAATGTCTAGGAAGAAGCGATTAGGTTTATCTCTTTTTATTTCTTTACAGTTTGTGGACTCCTCTGTGCTAACCCCAGGTGCTTTTGTTTTGCTTTAAGCTGAACTTCAGGAGAGCTATTCTTATACGTTTTTTTTTAATCTAGCAAAAGCCTAAGTCCCAGATGTATTTTCTTCTTTTTTTTTTCAATAAAATTTGTTTTTTTAAGAACAGAATTGGATTATTGTATCTTAAGAGGTTTGTGCACACGTTGTTTAATTATCTAGTGGCAACAGCTGATTTGCTTTGTTTTTCTTCTCAGCTCTTCATGTGGGGGGCGGGGAGAGAAAGAGGGAGAGAGAAAGAAAGGGCTTGAGGGTACCCCACAGGAAGGAATTTCCAAGTGCACCTTCCTCAGTTCTCAAAGGGGTTTTGCACTTGGGTGGTGGCAGCATCTACCATCCAAGGTCAGAGAAAAGCTGTAACCTTGGAAGTTTAATACAAGCCTGGAGTGGCCAGTATTAATGTTTAGAGTCCTTGTGTGCCAGAATGGGGAATCAGCTTTGACAGCTCCATTGGCACTGGGCTCCATCTCGCTGCTTCGCAGTCAGGCAGCATACTTTCTCACAACTCCTCAGAGTCCTCTGCCTCTTAGTTCAGTAGGGTGTTGGTCTGCTCGGCTGCTGATCCAGGATCTTGCAGAGGATGTGGCTCCCTAGAACAGTGGTTTTCAAACTGTGGGTGGTGACCCAGTATTGGGTTGCAGAATGGAAGGCATTGGGTCATGGTGACTGTGGCCAACACCACTGATGGGGCTGTTAAAAGTCCTGTTGGCGGTGCTGCCAGGCTAAGGCAGGCTAGTCCCTACCTGTTCTGACACCACGCTGCACCCTGGAGGTGGCTAGCAGCAGCTCCTGCTCCTGGGGTGGGGGCTCAGGTCTCCATGCACTGCCCCCACCCCGAGCACCAGCTCTGCACTCAGCCAATGGGAGCTGCGGGGTGATGGTGGTACCTGCGGGTGAAAGCCACATGGAGCTGCTTGTGTGCCTCTGCCTAGAAGCCTGACCTGCCCCAGCCCTGAGCCCCCCCAAACCCAGAGTCCCTTCCTGCACCCCAAACCACTCATTCCCAGCCCCCCAGTGCCTGCACCCCCAGCCCAGAGCCCTGACCCCCTTCTGCACCCAACCCCTTGCCCCAGCCCTGAGCCCGTCCCAAACCTGGAACCCCTTCATTCCTGGCCCCACCCCACACCCCTCACCCCAGTGCTCTGCCCCAGCCCTGACCCCCTCCAACACGCAAAACCCCTCTGCCCCAGTTCCATTGGGTCATGAGCATCAATAATCTTCTTCAACTGGGTTGCCAAAAAAAATTTGAAAACCACTGATCTAGAAGAGATGTCTGCCTCCTTGCCTGTTCCAACCCCAACTGAGCTATGGGGCCCTCCTTTGATACTTCCAGTCCTGCCTTGGTACTTCCAGTGAGAAACGCAGGGTGGGTTTGGCTCTGCCAACCATGGGGAAGGTAGCATTCCTTCGCTATCGAACTCTGGAGGGAGGTCACTCTGACTCAATACAGGGCCACAGAGATAACTGTGGTAAACCAGTTTACAATAAAATAACTTCCCTAACACAACCTCAAACATTTGCCCCCTCCTAGAATTAAGCTTGAATCAAATCTTCCTGAGAACACTTGACTCTGGCAACAATTCTACAGCAAGAGATAGGAGGAATGTCTCCAAACAAAGCTATCTGTGATTCAAAGTACCTAAACATTCAGGTGAATATTTGGCTTGTAGTAGCATAATAACCACCATGCCAATGAATGAGTAGATCTCTATTTTGGCATTATCTGTATTTTTGCTACGTTAAGCGTGACTTCTTGACAATTTCATACTTCACATTTTGTCCTGTTACCTGTTCCCAGATCTTGAAGAAAAATCAAGAACCTAAATTATTGTTTTGCTTAGATAGCAATTATAATAGATTAAATGCCAGTACCATGAATTGATATCACGATATTACTAAGGCTCAAATAGCAGTCTTAGTATATAAGCAAAGAAGTCTGAATAAAAACAGAGAAAGGGCAAAATATTTTAAATATATCATTACTACAGATAAAAGTTTGAATAAAGTGGAATTCAATGTTAAAAAGCCAGTGAAAATCATTAAACATCTGTGTTTTGTTATGTACAGAAACAGCTCTTGATAATGCATTAGCTTCAAAGCCTATCTTCATGTCAAAATCTACAGCTTTTAGTCCAGGGCCCAGCTTTCAATCTTCTTTTTTTAAAAAAAAAAGAACATCTAAATGATAACATGTTTCAAGCAGCTCTTTCTGTGGAGTTGAACAAAACTAAAGATCAAAGTTAGTGCAATCTTGTTCAAAGGTGAAGAGGTGAAATCTTCTGCGTTCTGGAGGATCAGAGAAAATGGAAAAGTACAGTGCTTCTTATTGGACTTCAGGTGTCACCTTTCATTTAGGCATCTCATTTTCATTTAAATTCAGCCTGTTTCTCATCTTACAGTAATCATAAGAAATAGGACAGGACCATTTTGCAAACAAAACAAAACCAAAAAAAAAATTCAAAACACACCAGTAAAGGCGAAAATCATCAGGGGTTTTTTTAGAATGACTAAGTTCTCCACATTAAGTTCTATATTCCTCCTTAAGCAGTACCATTTATGTAATTGAGGAAGATGCAATCATTATACAGTTTTTCAAGTTTCACAATGCTTTTGGTAAAGTAGGGTATTTTGTTAAACCACCACATTTCAAAGGTTGCGGTGAGTGGGGGCATCTGAAAACGGCATTTCTTTCCTCCATCAAATCTTCGTGTGAGTGATGTGCCCTGGCATAATATATCACAATGAAATGCAGCTGCCTAAAAGGAACTTCAAATGATATCCTTTTTCCAAAAAAAAAAAATGATAAGAAAATAGGCACCTTTTCAGCAAAAAAGCTTTTAAAGCTTTAAAAGCACTGCAACTGCAAAAAGGGTTTCAGGTAGAGGCTTCTTTACTCAATTTAGTCTAAGTATCTGGAAACTAGATGGGGGGGAAAGGAAGAATAAATGGGAGATAGTGCTTGTACACTGAGAGAACTCGAGTACCCCAACATAACACAGGATACCCAATGAATGACCTGTGATGTGATGTCACTTCTATATGTATTATCTCTGGATGACACAGTTAATGGAAATCATGCTACAGCACCAACAGTGCTGATCTCTGAATGTTTTAACACTGGGGTCATGTACATGGCTGCATCTGAATCTAAATTTCATTGCTGGCGCCGTGTCCACATGTGACCCCAACCCTGAAGTGTGACTTAAGTCTTGCTTGCTGTTTGGAGCAGTTTCTTCTCTCTCAACCAAGAGGTATGGGTCCTGCGTTCTGTATCTTGGCAACCTAGTCAGCCTGCTGCCCTTTCAGAAAATGGTTACAACCAGATAATATACTAGGAGTGTAGTCCAATACATAAGGAATAAAATATCTACTGATCACAATGCCCAAAGTAACAATACAGAAACAAGAGGGACTTTATTAGGTATGGAGATAAGGATAAGGGGTAAGGAAAGAATAAGTGTAACTAGAATAATAAAATAGCAACAATAGCTTAAACCCTCCCCCTTCCAACATTTACCACCCCCATTCCCTCTCAGCACCTGCCTAGGCAGATAGAGAGTTGAGAATCAATTCTGTACTGAGTGTTTCAGTTTCTTGGCTGGCTTAAAATTTACAAGCAAAATAATGAGGCATGGGATTTCTTAGGAGGTCTTCACCTGAAAAGAGCAGTATCATCCTGAGGTTCCCCAGTCTGGAGTCAAATGGAAAATTAGAATAGCTCTTAGTAGAGTTACCGGGAATCACTCCTCAGCCTCTTGGGCTGCTGGTCTCAACCCAGTAACTGTTAACAGAATTCAAAGTTTCTTTTTGGGTAGGTATGGGAAGTTTAATGGGGACCTCCCAGGCTGTGATGCTTCTCTCTCTCTCTCTCTCTGCTCCATTCCAACACAACAGCTAAAACCAAAAGTAAAACTAAACCTTTTTGTCTCTGAATTCTGGGTTATGATAGGTTCTGGAAGTAACTTCCAACCTGTTCTATTGCCACCCAGGACTCTAGACAAGCTGAGCCTCTCTAATCATTGCTGCTATAGTCCAGCCCAAGTCCCATAGAGTCTTAGAATAATACATATCCAGAGGGGATTAAATCTATAATGAGACAAACTACACCTTGGTCTCAACATTCATCTCTACTTGTGAGTCCTCTAGGGCCCTACAGAGCTTGTTTGCACTACCTACTTCCAAAAAGCCAATACCTCAAAGGACGAAGAACTTCATACTCCCTTCCATATTCACTTGCCCTCCAGATTTTCTTTGCACCAACTAACCCTACAAGAGAAAAGAGATGTATTGATACATGTGGCTGCTGCTTTTTTTTCTGCATACCGTGGAACCCTCCTTGGTGAGAAATTCAAAGAATCATAGAACTGGAAGGGACCTCAAGAGGTCATCTAGTCCAGACCCCTGCAATCAAGGAAGGACTAAATATTATCTAGACCATCCCTGACAGGCGTTTGTCCAACCTGCTCTTAAAAATCCCCATTGATGGAGATTCTACAGCCTCCCTAGGCAATTTATTCCAGTGCTTAAGCACTCTGACAGTTGGGAAGTTTTTCCTAATGTCCAACCTAAACTGCCCTTGCTGCAATTTAAGCCCATTGCTTCTTGTCCTATCCTCAGAGGTTAAGAAGAACAATTTCCTCCCCTCTTCCTTGTAACAACCTTTTATATACACCTCAACCTCAATATAACACGACCCGATATAACACGAATTCAGATATAACACAGTAAAGCAGTGCCCCAGGGGGATGGGGCTGCACATTTCAGTGATTCAAAGCAAGTTTGATATAACACGGTAAGATTTTTTGGCTCCCAAGAACAGCGTTATATCAAGGTAGAGGTGTACTCGAATACTGGAGATAGCTGCGGCAGAGGAGCCCTTGATGTAAAGCACATACATGTGCCATGCTTGTAGGCTAGGCAGAAGTTGATGGGATTCAGCAGCACATGTAAACAATGGTCACCCACCCAGATGCAAATCTTAGAGAATCAGTTGGTTAAGGATTAAAACTCCCAAGTCACAGAGTGTTTGTGTAATGGGAATTAGGGCTGTAAATTAGTAGTGGACATAGACAGATGTGACCATCTCTAGCATAAACCATGCTTGACAATACATAGGATACTGCTGGACCCTTCATCGTATTGCTACATTACACCTAGGCTTGGAAGGATTTCATTTTTTAATAAATAATTGTGGAAAAATGTCAATTTCACCATAAACACACAAACCAAAGAAAAACTATTTCCATTGATATCAATCAAAATTTACAGATAGGCAAAGAAAGAAAAATGCTACGTGAGAACTTAGAGATTGATTTAAGGCTATTACTTTGTATATTTTGAACGTGATGTTGATAATTTGTGTTTAAATGGTTAAAAAGTTTACATTTTTGAATCTCAGTGTTTACTATCATTAAATAATAATTACATGATCCCTCCATAATTTCCCATAACTGTGAAAATTGAAATAAATAAAAAAAAGTTTAATAATAAGCATGGATATTATCTGTCAAAATTATAAAAAATAAAAATCAAATTCCCAAGCCTAATTCTACCAGGTGATATACTCTGTTGTCCCAAACTTTGAATAAATTTGCTGGAGTGTCAATTAATTAAGAAAAAATCATAAATCTGCTCTTGGATACATAGGCATGCATCACTGCTGGCCTTCTGAAGTAAGCCATAGCGCATAAAAGCAGCAGCACACTGACCAGGATAGCCATGTGAATGAAGAAAGACATAGGGATGAATTTAAGCAGCAGGTTACAACTTTATTAACTGAAAACTGGGGAGGAGCTAAAACGGGGCAAAAAAATTGGCTAAAACTTTTTTTGACTTAAATATTTTGCAAATTGGTGTCAATTGTGGCAAACTGTTGAAATGAAAAAAGAAAAAAATCAAGAAGTGTCTAAACAGATCAACATTATCAAATGTTATTTTCTGAGCTAGATTCACAAGAGGATACAGGCACCATCTACAAAACCAAAGAGGAGGTGGCGGTGGCAGCAGCTGCCTTTTTATAGCCAAGTAGTGAGGGCATTTACCTGGGATTTCAGAGACCAAAGTTAAAACCCCTGCTCTGGGACAAGATTGGAGCATGCATGTCCCCCTCCCAGGTGAATGCCCTAATAACTTCACTACAGAATCACTCTCTCTCTCTCTCTCGCCTACTGGACATATTAAGAGGGGTTTAAAATGTCCAACACAAAATATTTAGTTTTGGGTTGAACTAAATGTTTTGTTTGACCTGAAACTACATTTTAAAAACTTTTTCAATTAGTTGAAACTTCTGAAAATTTTTCAGTTAGACCTGGGCTGAATATTTTCAGAGCTTCCAGTGACTGGAACAATCAGCTATTCACACAGCTTTGTGCCCTGCCTCCACTGTCTGACACATACCAGACATTTAAGTGGGTACAGTGCAGGGGTTCGAGGTCCCACACCATATAACCCATAACTCAAGGAAGTCTCTTCTCAGCCTACCCCTACTGAATCTTCCCACCCTCCCAAGGATAGAAGGTATCAAAGAACAACACTGGTCTGTTAAGACTTCACCTTTCCCCTTCTCCCATAGGCTCCAGGTCCACCAGTGAAATCTCAAGTCTCTTTTACCACTGAGCATAGGTAGCACGTGAATGTGCCAATGGGTGGGGGGCTAGCCCCAGGCTCCTTCCCCTCTGCCCAAGGCCCCGCCATCCCCCTGCTGGAGCCCAGAGCACACACAGACACACACCCCATGACCGACGGTCCACCCCCATCCCCAGGAGCACCAAACAGGCAGTGCAGCCAGAGCACCCCCAGCTTTGGAGCACTGGGCAGGCATTGCACCCAACTCCAGATGAGTGGCTGGACATGCAGCACGTCATTGGCCCAGCTCCAGCATCTCCAGCTCCGGGCCTTGTGAGCACCAGTAGCAGCACCAACAACCCAAGTCTCTCCACCATAGAAGAGCAGGAAGGGAACTGGAAGCAGGCAGGAGGGAGCCTAGGGGCAAAGGGTGGGTGGGGCCATGCCAGGCTGTTTGGGGAGGCCTATGCTACGTGCTTCCCATGCCTCAGAGACTTGACCCTTGAGGCTTTAAACTGGACACCAGCCAGACTTTGTAATGAATTAAAAAAACACATTCTTACAAATTACTAATATTAATTTCTAAACCCTACTGCTATTTGACCAACTATGTATCCATGATTCTGCAAGGAAGGCAAAAAATCCCACCAGGTCTCTGTCAATTTGGCCCCAATAAGAAAAATTTGTTCCTGACTCCAAAACAGGTGATCAGTCAGACATGTATTATCTTAAAAACTCAGTTTTTATATTACAACGACTAGGAGGAAGGGTGGGCCAGATAAAGGGAGAAAAAGCCTGGGCAGGGTTCTAAATTAATGAGGGGAGGGCAGTGAGGGGCCAATAAGCTCCCATCTCCTTCTGGAGAAGGAGGGGCCCATGTCTGTGTTCCCAGGCATACAGTTCTCCTCCTCCCTCTGTAGCTCTCCACACTGCAGGTCTGATCAAGTTTCCCACCTGGTAAGATAGGCAGGTAGCAGCAACTGATCTTAAATGAACCACATCCATGCAGGTTCACATATATGAGCACAAGTCTAAACCATAGAAATGCAGTCCTTGTTGCCATCTGTTCACCAGTGTTTGAGATCACCTTTTAATTTGCTTTGGGGTTAAATATAAAGAGACACCAAAGAACTGATCTAATGCCCTGTGTTTGTTGCTGATCTCATGGGGGTTACACTGAATGAAGGTTCCTCTGGAGAATGCTCCATGGGAGCTAAAGCTTTATATGGAGGATCTCAAATAGGAATTTAATGTGGATTTTATAAGAAGTTATATGCTTAATAGATGAACATTTTGCAATATTTAAGGAGCAACCTTTATGTGAACTATGAGAGACTAATTTGCAGATATGGATTGACCAAATCCTGCATTTCAATGATCAGTTTGGTAGGCATATAAATGGTTTTATTATCTGCTTAAAGGATGGATTAAAATGTCCAAATATGGAAATTTCAACTTTCTTTTAAAGTACTTTTGCCTGAAAATTGGGCTAAATTATTCATCTTGGAAAATAGAGCCCCTGGTGACAGCTTTGTTTAGCTGAACATTTCAGTAGCGTTTAGCAGTCCCAGTTCAACTTCTACACATCCCTAGGAAGCAGAATCTTATGAAAACAACTCACTGATGTTGTAATGGCTATAGCAGAAGCTAATATTCATATTAGGCTATAACCAACAGTACTTTTTTTTTTAAGAGACCCTACCTCAATTAGCCAGCATGTCCCTCACAATTTTCTACATCCTAAGTGACTGCTCCATTTTGGGGCAATGGAATGTTGAAAGCCATAGGCAGGGCACAGGCTGCCTCTTAAAAAGGGTATAGTCAGTTACTATACTCCTGCATACATGACAGAGACAAAAATCTCATAAAATGGAATAGTAGGTCAGATGTAGCATACTGTTATTGTTTTGTTCTGTATTTGTATTTGTTATGGACTATAAACTCTGATGATCCAATAAAGGGCTGTGACTATGAACTCCAATTGGCTGCATAGTGCTATTTCATGGAGGGGCGAGTCCAACCGTAATGAATTCACTCAACGTAACGATTTTGGTTTCACAGCATTGCTCTGTTTCCTGGGTACCTGCAGGAGATAAGCGAGTGTATCGCGGTCATAAACTCAGACACATATACAACATTAAAATATCTTATGGAACGCTAAGTCTCTCTGAAATGTCAGAATAATAGATATGGTGACCGTATTTTCTATTTGCCAAAAATACTAATTAACTAGTAAAAGTTAATAAAAATATATATTCCTAAAAATTATGCAACAGCCAAAATATCATTTTTATCTTATTCATAGATGTATGAATACAAAATGCCATTGATTCTTCATCTTTAATACCTAAGGGATTTATAAGCATATTGCCACAATAAAACTTGGTTCATCTGTACAGTACACAGCCCAGATATGCATATTTAATTACTTTGAAAGTAATTTACTTCTACAGATGGCGGTATTAGAGGGTCTTATTTCAATTTAAGTTACTTCTATTTGAAAAACAACATTATTTTGGTATGATTCTCCAGTAAAGAATTTGTTTCACAACAGATGAATAATACTTGACAATTATAATTAACATACATGATTAATCAGATACAGTCACAATAAATATTTTGTTTGAAAGTGTAGATAGTAGAGGAGGCAGTTCCCTAGCATCCTAAATTCAAAGTTCTAATTTTTATGAAGCGTTAGGCAATATTTCTTAAGTAGGAAAAAAATGGGCCAAATTCATTCATGGTGTAAATTGATGATATTCCACTTAATTTAGCCCTGGGACTTAGAAAAAAATCTGTTGCAAAATTGTCTACTCACCTATAAAGGTTAAATGGATAAAGCTAAAGGGCTCAGTTCAAAACCACCAGTTATAATTGCAGGATTCTTCCATGGCAAATAGTTGCACATGCTTGTACATGTGTGAACTGTGCACAAGGTAAAAATAAATTAAGTAAATACTATGCATAGCACAATTATGAGAAGGTAAAGATAGGCATTAACAGCAGAGAAATCAAAATATGTAAGTAAGATAACACCTGGTTTCTCCTAGACCAATTTATTGATAGTAAGTTTTCCTCAACAAAGTTACTTCTTCCTGTAGTCCACTGTACTAACAAAAGGGTAATAGGACTGAATGTCCATCAGCACTGCTTTTCTGCCTGCAATACAGCCACTCACCATGCTCATTCCATTCAAACAACAACAATATCCAACAGCACAAGTGTACGGGAAAAAAGAAAGCCTTATAGCATATTGTATTAATTATTAAACAGTTACTGGTAAACCATAAATGCTTCTTAAAGAAAGATTATTTTTTGGTAAAACATTGTAAAAAGTCCAGATTTGCTAGACTTTCTTCCATAACTGCCTGTCTTTATTAAAGTGACATGTGTCTCAGAGGTAGCATATGTACCATTTGCTTTTGTGGTTGCTATGGTAAGCATTCATGTTTTATTGAAGAGTAAATGGCCAAAACCCACACAAAGGGCTCCCAGGTGTCCCTAAGATAAGCCACTTGTCCTCCCCCCCCGGAACTATTTTTATTTTATAATGAATATGCATATTCAGGGCCAGATTTAGGGGTAAGTGACTCAGGCAATGGGCTGGGGTTCCAGGCCCAAGCTGCTGTTTTTGTTGTTAGAGACAAAAGGGAAAACAGAATGTTTGAAGTAACATGCTTCAGGTATTCCATATGTTGATTCATTTCTCAATAACCTTCTAGAATGTTCTGGACCTGGTAGAATCTTGTGGAACCTTCCAGACTGTATGAGAACTATGTTTTCCTCAAACCTCCTAGAATGTTGTCAGCCATGCCCTTGCAGGTATACAAAACGCGGGGCATTGGCAGTCAGTCAGTGAAATATAAGAATGGACTGAGGTCAAGCGAGAGCCCAGCTGTTACATTGTGAACCTTGTTTTATTGTGAAAGTGCACTTGTGTTTTAAGACTTGAAAAATATAAGTAGTGACTAATAAAGAACATATTTTATGAGACACCAAAGATATCTATTGAACCCCGATCTACTCAACAATATAAATGAAATACCATTCTTTTGCCATGCTTTACATGTAATGTTTGATGACTTTCTAAGACTGTGGAACATAGACTTTTGCTCTCCCTAAAACTCTGTTTTCCCCTAGAGAAAATAAAAGATACCCCTTGTAAAGATGCGGACTCACCTCTGCGGCGCCTCCAGCTGGTCATCTATGGGAATTAGCTCACCAGCCCTCTGGAGCACTCTTTGTCAGCCAGTGATCCGCTACTGCTGGGGCCCTGTGTCCCTCCCTGGATCCTCGTGCCCCCACACTCTGGGTGTCCCCAACCGGGGAACCCCCACCCACTAACCCCACCTCTCCTCAGTGTAAGGCTACTGCCAGTCAACATCTAGCCAAACTCCCTGGGGCAGACTGCAGTATATGCCACTCATCACAGGCAAGGTTGGGCTGGACCTGCTGCCCCTATAGTTGGGCTGCCCCTCTGCAGCCCCGGTACTGGTCTTTGGCCCTCAGCCTGAGGTTTTCCTAGGCCAGAGCTCCCCATCTCCCTCTAGCCTTCCACTCCCAGTACCCTGCTCAGCTCCCTAGCAGCCAGGCCCTTTCTCTACAGACAGAGAGAGAGTCCTGAGCTTCTGGCTGCCCTGGCCTTCTTATAAGGTCCAGCTGCAGCCACTTCCCCCAATCAGCTGGGGCTTTGCTCCCTTCCCCAGCCCCAGCCCTCTCCTGGGCTGTTTCAAGCCCAGCAGGGCAGGAGCAGGTAACCACCCATTACACCCCTGAAGAAGCCTTCTGGGGTTTAGTATAGGAAGCGAAAAGCTCAGTTGCAATCTAGTTTGCAGCAAGGGCAAACTTGAAGGGTCAACATTCTAAGGCTATTCTAACACTATTCAACACTGGTCCATCCATTGTTGGTGCACAGTTCAATTTCTTGATGTTAGTACATTTCAGTTATTCTTAAAATTAAAAAGTTTCCATAAGCTTAGAGGAAACATTTTTATTTGCTTATATATGGCATGAATAAATACAGATTTACAGATCCTAGTATGCAAATTTATTGTCTTCTATGACGTGGACAAATCATGCATGCAAAACATGAAATGGGCTACAATGCAATAAAAATACGGTATTCAAAAGTTCAACAAGTAGAGCATGAGGGTGCTGGAGACATTCCTCACCTGGGTCATCATATGATCTATGGCCAGCTCTGTGCATGTTTTCCTATCTGAAGTAAAAACCTTCCTTTTCTTTAAGGTAAGTGATGTTGTCTTCATTTTGGTTTGCGATCTACAGATTAAAAAAATATTATGGGCCTGATTCTGGGAGGTGCAGACCATCTTCAACTCCCATTGAACTCATTGTATTAACTTATGCCTTATGAAGAGTTTAGTGAAACAGACTGCTAACGTCCTCTTGCCTTTCTCCTCCTAATTACAGAAGAAAGTCTCGGTATGATGGGGAAATGACAGGCTTGCTGCAGTTAGCATGCCATCATAAGACTGATATTTTTAATTTCCCCTCATAAAGAAACAAAATCCTCCTGCTTTCAAACTTTAGGTTTACCTACAATCCTCACACGCTGTCTGTTCTAGAACCTTGAACAATTATTTTTGTTAAAAAAAGGCTTTCAAATTAGCTCCTTTTAACATTTTTTATAAATTCTCAAAGTTTTCTATGTCTCTCAGACTCCAGCCAAATTACACACCAGGGCAACATTTGAAATGTAGATAGAGTCTGACATCACCCGCTACAAGAGGCAGTTCTTAAGAACAGCAACAGTAAAATATTAAAGAAATAAATATTAATTAAAAATTGCGAAGGACTTGAGGGCCCCACACTAGAGCTGGTGCCACTTGGCAACTAGGCAGGAACAAAGTGCTGCCCCGATATTCCCTGAATCAATCAGCCAGCCTCCTAGGCAGCTCTATTCCAGAAGCCACTTAACAGCTCCTGCTGATGGCCACTCTGACTCATAGACTCATAGACTCTAGGACTGGAAGGGACCTCGAGAGGTCATCGAGTCCAGTCCCCTGCCCTCATGGCAGGACCAAATACTGTCTAGACCATCCCTAATAGACATTTATCTAACCTACTCTTAAATATCTCCAGAGATGGAGATTCCACAACTTCCCTAGGCAATCTATTCCAGTGTTTAACTACCCTGACATTTAGGAACTTTTTCCTAATGTCCAACCTAAATCTCCCTTGCTGCAGTTTAAGCCCATTGCTTCTTGTTCTATCATTGGAGGCTAAGGTGAACAAGTTTTCTCCCTCCTCCTAATGACACCCTTTTAGATACCTGAAAACTGCTATCATGTCCCCTCTCAGTCTTCTCTTTTCCAAACTAAACAAACCCAGTTCCTTCAGCCTTCCTTCATAGGTCATATTCTCAAGACCTTAAATCATTCTTGTTGCTCTTCTCTGGACCCTCTCCAATTTCTCCACATCTTTCTTGAAATGCGGTGCCAAGAACTGGACACAATACTCCAGTTGAGGCCTAACCAGCGCAGAGTAAAGCGGAAGAATGACTTCTCGTGTCTTGTTTACAACACACCTGTTAATGCATCCCAGAATCACGTTTGCTTTTTTTGCAACAGTATCACACTGTTGACTCATAGTAAGCTTGTGGTCTACTATGACCCCTAGATCTCTTTCTGCCATACTCCTTCCTAGACAGTCTCTTCCCATTCTGTATGTGTGAAACTGATTGTTCCTTCCTAGGTGGAGCACTTTGCATTTATCTTTATTGAACTTCATCCTGTTTATCTCAGACCATTTCTCCAATTTGTCCAAATCGTTTTGAATTTTGACCCTGTCCTCCAAAGCAGTTGCAATCCCTCCCAGTTTGGTATCGTCCGCAAACTTAATAAGTGTACTTTCTATGCCAACATCTAAATCGTTGATGAAGATATTGAACAGAACCGGTCCCAAAACAGACCCCTGCGGAACCCCACTTGTTATACCTTTCCAGCAGGATTGGGAGCCATTAACAACTACTCTCTGAGTACGGTTATCCAGCCAGTTATGCACCCACCTTATAGTAGCCCCATCTAAATTGTACTTTCCTAGTTTATCTATAAGAATATCATGCGAGACCGTATCAAATGCCTTACTAAAGTATAGGTATATCACATCCACCGCTTCTCCCTTATCCACAAGGCTCATTATCCTATCAAAGAACACTATCAGATTAGTTTGACATGATTTGTTCTTTACATATCCATGCTGGCTATTCCCTATCACCTTACCACCTTCCAAGTGTTTGCAGATAATTTCTTTGATTACCTGCTCCATTATCTTCCCTGGCACAGAAGTTAAACTAACTGGTCTGTAGTTTCCTGGGCTGTTTTTATTTCCCTTTTTATAGATGGGCACTATATCTGCTCCCTTCCAGTCTTCTGGAATCTCCCCCGTCTCCCATGATTTCCCAAAGATAAGAGCTGGAGGCTCAGATACCTCTTCTATTAACTCCTTGAGTATTCAAGGATGCATTTCATCAGGCCCTGGTGACTTGCAGGCATCTAACTTTTCTAAGTGATTTTTTACTTGCTCTTTTTTTATTTTATCTTCTAAACCTACCCTCTTCCCGTAAGCATTCACTATACTAGACATTCCTTCAGACTTCTCAGTGAAGACGGAAACAAAGAAGTCATTAAGCATCTCTGCCATTTCCAAGTCTCCCTTTACTGTTTCCCCCTCCTCATTGAGCAGTGGGCCTACCCTGTCCTTGGTCTTCCTCTTGCTTCTAATGTATTGATAAAAAGTCTTCTTATTTCCCTTTATTCCCATAGCTAGTTTGAGTTCATTTTGTGCCTTTGCTTTTCTAATCTTGCCTCTGCATTCCTGTGTTATTTGCCTATATTCATCCTTTGTAATCTGACCTAGTTTCCATTTTTTATATGACGCCTTTTTATTTTGTAGGTCACGCAAGATCTCGTGGTTAAGCCAAGGTGGTCTTTTGCCACATTTTCTATCTTTCCTAACCATCGGAATAACTTGCTTTTGGGCCCTTAATAGCGTCCCTTTGAAAAACTGCCAACTTTCTTCAGTTGTTTTTCCCATAGGAACTTGCCTATCAGCTCTCTGAGCTTACCAAAATCCGCCTTCCTGAAATCCATTGTCTCTATTCTGCTGTACTCCCTTCTACCCTTCCTTAGAATTGCAAATTCTATGATTTCATGATCACTTTCATCCAAGCTTCCTTCTACTTTCAAATTCTCAACAAGTTCCTCCCTATTTGTTAAAATCAAGTCTAGAACAGCTTCCCCCCTAGTAGCTTTTTCAACTTTCTGAAATAAAAAGTTGTCTGCAATGCAGTCCAGGAACTTATTAGATAGTCTGTGCCCCGCGGTGTTATTTTCCCAACATATATCTGGATAGTTGAAGTCCCCCATCACCACCAAATCTTGGGCTTTGGATGATTTTGTTAGTTGTTTGAAAAAAGCCTCATCCACCTCTTCCACCTGATTAGGTGGCCTGTAGTAGACTCCCAGCACGACATCACCCGTGTTTTTTACCCCTTTTAGCCTAACCCAGAGACTCTTCACACTTCCGTCTCCTATGTCCATCTCCACCTCAGTCCAAGTGTGTACATTTTTAATATATAAGGCAACACCTCCTCCCTTTTTCCCCTGTCTATCCTTCCTGAGCAAACTATACCCATCCACACCAACATTCCAGTCGTGTGTATTATCCCACCAAGTTTCAGTAATGCCAATAATGTCATAGTTGTATTTATTTATTAGCACTTCCAGTTCTTCCTGCTTATTACCCATACTTCTTGCATTTGTATATAGGCATCTAAGATACTGGTTTGATCTTGCCTCCCAGCTTTGCCCTGACCCTCCTTTCTCTCTGCCATTATAGCCCGTGCTCCCTCCTGTTTCCAACCCATCTCCCAGGTCTTGTTTCCCACTTACCTGTGGGCTTTGCTCACCTGTCCCCGTCAAACCTAGTTTAAAGCCCTCCTTACCAGGTTAGCCAGTCTGTGCGCAAATAAGGCCTTTCCCCTCTTCGAAAGGTGAACGCCATCTGTTCCTAGCAGTCCTTCCTCGAATAGCATCCCGTGGTCGAGGAAGTCAAAGCCCTCCTGGCGACACCATCTTCGCAGCCAGGCATTCACCTCCACGATGCATCTGTCTCTGCCCGGACCCCTACCTTCAACAGGAAGAATCGAAGAGAATACCACCTGCGCTCCAAACTCCTTAACCCGTACTCCCAGAGCCCTGTAGTCACTCTTGATCTGCTCAGTGTCACACCTCGCAGTATCATTTGTGCCCACATGGATGAGTAGCATGGGGTAGTAGTCAGAAGGCCGGATAATCCTCGACAATGCCTCTGTAACATCTCGGATATGGGCCCCTGGCAGGCAGCATACCTCCCGGGATGAACGGTCAGGGCGACAGATGGGTGTCTCCGTCCCCCTTAGCAGAGAGTCTCCAACCACCACTACCCTACGTTTCTTATCAGTGGTGGCAGCAGACCTCCCAGACTTAGGGGTACGAGGCTTCACCTCCTTAACTGCTGGGGGTGATTCCTTCTCTCCTGTATCAAGAAGAGCATAACGGTTATCTTTTACCACAGCAGGAGGGTTCGCAGCAGCGGTGGAGCACTGCCTGCTGCCAGAAGTAACCAGCTGGCTGTGTCCACCCTAAGCCTCCTCCTCCACTGGTGTGTCAGATACACCCTGAGGCATCTCCTCCTCCACTGGTGTGTCGGTAGTCCTGTGAACTGGGACAGCTACGTCAGCTGTCTCAACATGGATACTGTCCAGGAATTGCTCATGGATATGGATGTTCCTCAGCCTAGCCACCTCCTCCTGTAGCTCTACCACCTGCTGCCTGAGAGATTCCACCAGTAGGCACTTTCACATTGGATGCCACCCCCAGCCTGGATATCAGTAAGTGGAAATTGCAAATTACAGTCTTTGCAAGCCCACACCAGAATCTGGGTAAAAGCATCCATGCTTTGGTGCTCTGTCTGGCTACAGGCGCAGGTGGAGGAGACAGAAGCAGTGCTGGCACAGGTGTTGCGGGTCCTCCTCACCATTGTAAGCCTCCCTCTGTCAAACTCTCTCAAATTCCCGTCTGCAGCTCTCTGTCCGCTCTGCTCTGCTGTAAACAAAAAGGTTTTGGATGTGGCTCAGTTTATAGGTTCAGGGGACCAATGTGTCACAGATGAGACCGACAAGGGACCCCCCCCCCCCTTCCTAACTCCCTTGCAAAACTCCCTGTTAGCAGCTCCTGTTCGCTAAGCTCCCTGGTCGCTTGTGCGCAGCTTCATAAAGCCCTGGCCTGAGTGAATGCCCCGCCCATTGGTTAAGGCTCAGCCAATTACCAGAGGCTTCTAGCTTTCAAACCTTCCTAGTAGCTCTGCCTCTAACTGCCAGCTACAGCACACGGTCCCCATCCCTCTGTTCCTACCTCCCCTGGTCCTTCAGTGAGAGCCCCACCAAGAAAGGTGAGTGTGAGGAGAGTCCCAGCGACCAAACACCACAGCTGCCTCCACTGACAAGAGCTTCCTCCAGCACTGCACACACCAGCCCCACGTGTTTCCAGAGGTGCCACCCAGAGCCACTAAGACTCTGATCCCTGATGGTGGCGCCACTGCAAGCAACAAGGCAGTACATCTCTCTGCCCTCGGTAAAAGCTATTGAGGAGCAATAGCTGAGCGCTGCAGGGAGAAGCTGCAGCTTTGCCACCCCAAATCTCCACCCATGCTTTGGAGGCTGTTGTGGCCACAAAAAAATCTGCTAATGCCTGCATGCGGCTATAATGGCTGCATTTGAGAAACACTGCTATAGACCTAGATAAACAAGGACAATGAAAGGGGTTTCCAATGACCCTGCCAATAAAAGGCTGAGAACTCCTCCGTCCTTGCCAGTCCCCTGGGCAGAGTGTGGGCAAGGTTATGTCTGGATGTGACATATGCAAGAATGCAGGCGATAAAGGGTAGGTGGGTGAGTGAGTGATAATGAATGAAAGAGTATGTGAGTTGATGGGAGTTTGATGCATGGGCAGTTGGGTGTGTTACTGTGTGTGGCCACGTGGAAGCTCATGGAAAAGAGTAGGTGAATGTCAGTGTGAATGTCAGTGAATGCAGGAGTGAAAGTGTAGGGGGTCAATGTAAGCGTGGACAAATGGGAGCGCGTAGGTGAATGCAGAGTGTGTGTATATATACACACAGGATGGATGTGCAATTGGGTGGGTGCAGTATGGGTGTGTGTTTAACTGTATGTGGTGTAAAGGTTGGATGGAATGAGAGTGTGTAGATGTATGTATTGAATAAGCAGGAGTGAATGGAAGGGACTGGTTATATATGGGGATGGGAAATGAGAGAGCAGTACAGAAATGTGTGTAAAAGTGGGATGCGGTAGCAGTATAAGTGCAGGATTTCTGTTAAGCCACTGTTAACATTAACAAAAAAAAATTCACAGAGGAAAAAAAACTTTGCAAAGCTGTAGTTAAGGGCAGACAGACATACTGCACATCTTTTCTAAAAAGGCCTTCTAATATTTTTTCCATGGATAAACACAAAGCTTAATTTTTAAAAGAATGGAAACAAAGCTAAAGGTTCTATTTTATAAGGCACAAACACAACCCAAACTCTGGGGAAATCATCTTAAAAATCAGTTACTCTATCTCCTGCTTTCACATTCATACATATTGTGACACGGTCAGGCCAGATGGCTACAGGAGAGTGTTCCTATTGGGAACCAGGAAGTGGGCAGGAAGCAGAGCCTGCTCACTGCTAAAGGACCTCCCCCCAGCCTAAGGGGAAGAGCCACAGGGCCTGGAAATCAAATGATTCCAGGGGACAACTAATGAGATAACAGGGACAGGAGTGAGGTCAAAGGGTCAAATGAAAGGAACCTGATGGGGACACCGAGCAGAGAACCCCGGACAGCACCCACTGCTCCTCGAAGGCGTCACGGGAGCCAGTGAATGCCGCCCAGAGGAACTCTGCCCGGATGCATGAGCGGATGGAGGATTGGAAATAGGCCCCATAATCACAGGAGTTTCCATCAGCCAACCTCCTCTCCTTGGTTTTATAAATGGCCGTTTTAGCCAGGGCCAGGAGAAGGTTGACCAGGAGGTCCCAGGGCTTTGTGGGGCCACGGATGGGGAGTGCATAGATAAGGAAGTGAGGGGAAAAGTGCAGCCAGAAGCGTAACAAAATATTCATGAGGAGCCAGAATAGGGGCTGCAGCCTGGCACACTCCACGTAAACATGCACCAGGGTCTCCCCCACACCGCAGTAGGGGCAGGTGTCTGGCACGGGGGTAAACCGTGCCAAGTACACACCCGTGCTCACAGCCCCATGAAGGAGCGACCAACTGATATCCCCGGCGGACCTTGGGACCAGGGCAGAGTATAGGCTGGCCCACTGGGGCTCCTCACCGTCTAGTGGTGGCAGAAGGTCCCACCACTTTTTGTCAGGGCGGGACGCGAGGGTGAGGAAGTGAAGGGTGTGGAGCATGAGTGTGTATAGATGTTTCCTTGGCACGGTCTGGAACCGAACCCGCTGCAAGTCGTGCAGCTGGCTTATGGAGAAGGGGCAGGGGGCCGGTTGGGTCCACGGGGCAGGGGCCCAATGAAAAGAAGAATAGATAACAGAGAGCAGTGAGAAGGCAAAAATCCTCTTAATTGTGTTAGACTCTATGCCTTTCTCTCTAGCATATTCTTCTGCTAACCCACACTGTGTAAAGCATTCTACAGATGACTCAGCAGTGGCACATATACAGCTGTGCTTTACATCTGAGGCATACAGAAAGTGTCTGATATTGTATTTATGAACAAACCATAGATCAGACATCTTTTTTTAAGGAAGGAGAAGGAGAAGTAAGATTTAATGACATTTGGAAGAAAAAACACTTCATCTATGTTAAAATCACATTAACCACCATTACTGTTCATCCTCATCCTCTGAGTGATAAATTAAAAAGGCACATATATAATTGGTAGATTTTTCATTATTCAGCTTTCCATAAGTGAGGCACGGAAGACTGGCTGAACTAAATCAGGGTTCTTCTCTCTGTCATAATGATACTAAAATAGTGAAGAGCATGTATTCTGAGGGCATGATGGATTGTGGATAATATAAGGAAACAGTAGCAATTATTGTTAGGCAAGTCAAGACCAACTTGCCAGTTCCCAGTCTAGTGCAGTATTTTCGTTTGGCTCAAGAAAAACTTACCTGTATAAAATGTCATTAGGTTGTTGGGTTTTTTGTTTTGTTTTTATTTAATTTTATTTATTTATTTATTTTTGCAAAAGCAAAATTGACAGACTATGTCCAAAGCCTATCATTGAGTCTAATCTGATACAGGTCATGTGAATGAAAGTCATTACCACTGGTTAGCTGTCTAGTGGCTAATCTAAAATCAGTTGATGGTCTCAGTGTACTTCCTAGCAGACAGGTATCCATCTACTTCACAAAACCCTCAGCCAGTTTGGTACTAATTGCCAGCACAGCAGCATCTAGTCACCTACTTAACAGTCTCAGCAGAGAACAAAGACATTGAATGGATATGGAAGCCAAACCACCCTCTCCCACAGAACTGATCCATCCTCAAACAGGGCTGAGGAATGTAGTTGTTATGTGGAAATATGTAGGGCTTTGGTTTCCAGTCTGTCACTTTTTATGGGCACTAAACTGCAGAGAATATAAAAGGTTTATTTAGAATCCCAATGCCTGGAAGAAACCACTTTAGGAATCCTGAGCTTTATAAGTCATTAATGGGACTACCTGGCTTCCCAGTTACATCCTCCCAGCTGACTGAATGCCAGAGGTAGAATTTAATATACTGTAATTCCATTGGTGATGCGAACTAGCAATGTGCCTAAAATTTGCTAGTTATGCTTTGGCTGTGGGATTGTTCACTTAGTTCTACATTAATACAGAATTCATGCACTTTTCATGGATAATCTTTTTGTTTCTTTAAAGTGAATTTAGTGTGTTATGAAAGGTAATGCCTTCTTGACAAGTTGGAGACTGAAGACCTCCACAACATGTATCTGCAAAACAGGCAGCAGCGGTGAAAGCTTACACAGAGCATTCTCACAATGCACCTTGTACCTGACAAGAAGGGACCAGTTACCAGGGCTGAGAGGGTGGGTCCAGGCCTAGATCTGAGAAGGCAGTTTGGTCTCTGTGGCTCATTCAATTGGACACCACCAAAGCTACTGTCAGAAAGATGTGCCAACTGTGAAATGTTTTCAGAGGCAGGAACATCAGTCCTGTAGGAACTTGACTATGACTGTCAGTTTATGTGAAAAAACGCACAAAGAGCATTCTCATTCTACAAGCAAATATTGTATTAATTTTGGAGTCTGAGGATAGTTTAGCCAGTGGGTATCCCAGTGAATGTGGTGTTGCTATGGCAGTATCACCTTTGTTTTAAAATCCACCTTGTATGCTTACCAGTAAGATTTTTCAAATGCCTATTAAGAGGCATCACTAGGTTTATACTTGCACATACATTGCTGTCTTCCTCAGTGACAGTTGTTTTACTACAAATAGGGAATAATATTCTAGGAGCAGAAAGAATATAATCATGCTGCCTTCCATATCTTTTGCTTCTTGACACAGCCTTTCAAGTATGTAATAATTTAACAGGTAAAAGCAAAACTGAAATCTCCCGCTTAAGATAAAAAGGGTTTTGGAATGTTATTTTCTTTTGTAGGCCAAAGCTTGTGGGTCCTTATTCAGGAAAACTTCAATTGACCTAAATGGGAGTTTTCCTAATAAAAGGCTGAATAAAGACTTCAGGATTTGGCTCTATAGATTTAAGGCCAGAAGGGACCATTATGGATTAGTCTGACCTCCTGCATAACACAGGCTATAAAATTTCATACAGAGTTCCTGCATTAAGCCTATTACTACTGGCTGAGGGGCTATCTTGTAGCGGAACATCCAGTCTTGACTGAAAAACTTCAGCTGACAGATAATTTACTATTTCCCATATAGTACATTGGCCAAACAGTCTCTACGCAAAAGAATAAATGGACACAAATCTTACAACAGGAATCATAACATTCAAAAACCAGTAGGAGAACAATTTCAATCTCTCTGGTCACTCAATAACAGACTTCAAAGTGGCAACTCTTCAACAAAAAACTTCAAAAACAGACTCCAATGTGAAGCTGCAGAACTGGAATTAGTTTCAAACTGGATACCATCAGATTAGGCCTGAATAAAGACTGGGAGTGGTTGCATGATTACAAAACCTAAACTTAATTTCCCCAATGCTAATTTTCTCCCCACTGTTACTCACACATTCTTGTAAACTATCTGTAATAGGCCACTCTCTTACCAATTCAAAAGTTATTTTTCCTTCCTTGGTACCTTGCTGTTAATTGATTTGTCTTGTTAGACTGACCTCACACTTGGTAAAGCAACTCCTATCCTTTCATGTATTTATACCTGCTCCTGTATTTTTCACTTCATACATCCGATGAAGTGGGTTCTAGCCCATAAAAGCTTATACCCAAATAAATTTGTTAGCCTCTAAGGTGCCACAAGGACTCCTCGTTTTTTTTTTTTCTCTCCATGTAGGTACTTATAGACAATAGTTTTTGATGAACTGAGTAGTCCTCAAATCATTTGTGTCCAATTTTTCAGCATCCTTTAAATGGGACACTAGCTATGGTCTTACCAATATACACAGGAAATGTCACCCCCCTCTACTCCCATTTTGTTGTGGTCTTTATTAGCACAGGACACTAAGTAGAGTTCAGCAGAAATAATCTTCACTTGTAATCATGCTCATTTTTCACTCAATGACATTTTTGATGAAATGGAAACAAATCATTATGAATGTGAGTTTTTCAATTTGTGCTATGAGAACAAATAATACTTATAGGACATAAGGGGTGCTGATTGCAGGGAGGAAAGGAATGAGTGCTGGATAGAGAAAGTGAAGGGGTATGTGTTTGTGTGTATGCACATGTACACAAGGTCTGAAGACAGGAAATACCTTGGTTAAGCATATGAACTTTTGGGTGCTTCTTCAGAACAAATTTCGGAACCTTTTAAGGTCATGACTTATTTGGTAATCAGTAATAGATTACTTTTATGAAAAAAACATTCAATAATATTTAATTGATTTTTTTTCAGATTTACATAACTGTCATTTGTAACCCAGACTACCTCTTAAGATAACTTGGGGTACATAGCAGTATCCAAGAGCGTATATCCATACATGGACATTTCCCACTGCAGTTAAACAGCCCATTTGATGCATCTTTCTTTATATTATTGGTGCTGGAAGGTGAAATTGCATACTATTTTTATACCTGTATACGCAGCATCTCTCCCTATCTCTCACACCAATTTTCCTTTTTAGAAGATTCACTATACAATGTCTGATATTGTGCTACCTTCACCAGTCAGAAAAGGGTCAGTCACACAATACTCTAAAACCTCTCTGTCAACTGAGCAAAATTAAAGGGCAGAAGGCTACAAGTATTAGTATTTTGATTACATGAATCAGAACAAAAATCACTTACAAGAGCGAACAGTGCAAACTTTAAAACATGCCAGCTTCACTCTGACCTTAAATGATGTTACAAAGTTATACTGAAGGATATGGTACACAGTACAAATATTTGCTGCAGACCAAGTGTTAGTGTGTTTGCAGCTCTGCAACATTCATTTCTAAATGAATTACCTTATGGGGAAAAACCAAAAAGCAGAAAACTAAGAAATAGGGGTCAAATTCCTCCTGTGAGATCTACCTTGTAAAATTATCCAGAATGTAATAATACCATGTTATTGACTTAAGCACAGTTCCCTGTGACATGCTGCAGCTGACCTGTAATTTTTATGCTACATGTTGCCAGCACTATTAAAATGACAGTTGTGAATGTAAATTAAGCTCACAAAGGGGACAGATTGTATGATTCTGGTTTCTCTCAGATGCCTGTAGGCTATCACAGATTCCATATGTGAAGTAATTATGTTCACTGAAGGAAAGAATAAATGCTGTCAAATTGTGTACTGAGAGAGAAAGCAGCTATTATATTTCAGTAGTCACTGGAGCATTGCCTCAGACAGTGGTAAGATGTATAAGAAAATTCAAAAAATGAACAGTTTTATATTAAATATCACCTTTAAATGAGTATCTGCTTTTGAATATATATTATACAAAGCTGGTATTTAACTAATAAAAGCATTTCAACTCTTTTAGTCATATTCCCTGCACCACATTTAGAGTGTACAGTACAGAATATTTATAAAAGGAATAATGGATAGAAATACTATCTTTCAGATGTTAATCATTTTCTTAATGCAAGGAGTCCCCAGCATCCCGATAGAAACCTGAAATACTGCCCCACCATTTGCTTCCTTCTTCACCATCACCACCTTAATGTCCTCTTTCCCTCAAGGAACTGTGCAACAGCCATCATCTTTCCAGCTGTAGGGGACTGATGGAGTTTCTCTTCAGAGCCTGCCATCGCCACTCCTTGATCAACCAAAAGTTTCACTGTAAAGAGATGTGAAGCACTGCCCTCCACCTGAAAGCAAAGCGCCAAGTACTTAAGCAGGTTACTAGTACAGGAGAGGAAATCAAACCCAGGCTTTTTTCATAGCACTGTAACACACTTCCAATAGCTCACATGGATGGGCTTTGTGTTTATTTTTTGTTAGTTTGGGACAGTGTTTCTATACTGTCATGCTTCGTCACAGTTTACTCTGCTATTAATTAAAATTTGGAAATTGATAAATAAAAATTATTTTCTGTAAAAAGTAGTAAAAATATTCTTTTTTATTAACCTAGGCCTATGTCTCATTATCATGAGCATCAAAATACGTGCTTTCCTAAAACATTCACATGGGCTATAAAGAAGCCTCTGCTGGCACTTGCAAACTTACTTTTTTAAGAGCATGACAGCTCTGATTCTCTCACGTGGCTTCCAAGGAAGACCAAGATCTAAAACTGCCTTAACATCTGACCACAGAACTATTAAGGAATAAAGTGCTTCAATCATGGAGCCGACAGAACTACTGAAAGGAAAGGAACACTCTGCTCATCTTCATGGCCACGGCACAATCTTACTTTAGCGTGTGTGAGGTAAGCTTAACCTTAGATTAGTGAAATCATCTGTGGCCCTGACTCACAGAGGAGAAAACATTCAGCATGGAAAACAGCATTTTAAAAACCTTTCATTCAAGAAGAGCCAGGGATAGCCAGAGAGGAGAGAGGTAAATTCTCAATTTAAATGCTTGCAGGTTTGGGATTTTCATCCAAATGCCAGAAAGAAAGTTAAGATTGTCTGAAAAGAGCCTCTTCAGCCACAAATAAGGAAATATTTAATATTTTGTCTTAAGTTTTGAGACAGACTATTACAACATTTACACAGACCTTGTGAAAAACTTCACAGCATTAAGAAAACCAGTAAATTGAATTATTTTATGTCGTTATTTCCATTTGGCAGAAGAGTAAAATTCAGTTTGTCACTCTGCTGTTTCATGAGTTATATTTTCAATTAAAAGCCAGGTTTTCTTAGTAGCCTGGTAGCTCTAATCCTGGGCACTGCATTTCTAGGCCTGTCTAGATTATAAAAAAAGGCTAAAGGGAAATTCATTCCAATTCAGCTGCCCTTCCAGCTCCCTACAGTACCTGACTGTCCTGCTGCTGTCAGAGAATCCTTCTTAACACTACTATGGGTATGAAGAGCATATGTTTTAGCCATCAGGATTTACTACTGAAAGGACTCTCAGAAAGCAGGTTGGCTGGAGCAAAGACATGGCACATTTGTTAACTGTTCGAGTACTGAACTCAGCTGAGGCCCACATCCCTGTCTGCAGCTTTGAGCCATCTTTGTGCTAACCTAATTCTGTGCTGTAGGTCTATCGGGCCGGTTCCCTTAGGCATTTCTAAGCTGTCACCTAACAATGGTTCCAAGGGTCCAACATGGCATCAGAGATTGCAGGTATACATGGAAACTAAAGAAATATCCCCTTTTCCCAGCCATTCCCTCCTTGCTAGGAGGATGATAGGAAAGAAATCATGACAACTCTTGAGGTTCCTCCTACAGATGGATGGTTCTCCTATGACTGGCTACCCTGACATCAGTGTGTTGTTCAGGTCAGCTAAACTGTAGCCCAGGTTTTGGCATGATTCTGCTCAGGCTTCTAGAAACTTCTAGTTTGCACGGAGCATGCTTAGAGGCTCAACACAGACATTATTGTAGTTACTCCAATATTAATATTCCATTATGTCTATCTTTACAGCCACCACAAGTAAATTTTCTATTGCTGTGCTAGTGAGAAACATCACAGTTGGACACATCTGCTTAAATCAGGTTTTAGTTTGTGCAAAATAATTCACACAATTTGTGTAAAATTACATTCCCCCCCACCCAATTCTGTGAAAAGAGAAACATTCTGCAGATTCTCACCCACCCACCCACCAAGTTGTCTAAAAAGGATAAGGCAGTTTTCAAAGACAAAACTGATATTATCTTAAAATTCATCCTGAAAATTTTTTTTGTCATTTTTGCAACCAAAAAGTTGCATTTGTTTACCACAGAGAAGACATGGGAGATAGTTGCAATAAATGCAAAATAGATTCTTCTCAGCACACAGAGACTTAGTTCTCCATGCACCCACTTACACATTCAACCACCCCTTCCACATGGAGCATTGTACACAAGCTCATTCCGGGATACCTTCCTTGCACTTTAGCTAAAACAGCCACTTTGCTTTCTAGCTCCTCTTCCCATTCTGAAGAAAGATCAGCATCCCAGGGTTATTTTGGTCACTGCCTCATTTTGCATCTTGGCCCCCACCTCTGTTCCTGAGGTAACAGAAGCAGCACATGGGCAACTCCATTGCTTTCCTCCCTCACTTAAAAAACCCAGCAGTAGTGAGGTGCCTCCGTTCCCCATTTCCCTTCCCTTAAAGGTTCAATGGCTCTCAGGTCTTTCAGCCCTCAGGCTTTTCCCCTTCCATCAGGGTGAGGAGTCCACTGCATTGTCCGCTTTCTAAGTCAGCGTACTCTTCTGCACCAAGTTCCTGTAATATGTAAAGACTGCAGATGTGGGTGGAGGGCCCAGGATGATTTTTCCACTGCTGCACCTAAGGGTAGGGCACAGGAATCTTCACACATAGCATGCTTTCCCTAGACTAGCCCAATTTCAGGCAGAGCTGGAAGCTGTAGTTCTCATCTGGGCTTCCCTCATTCTCCAGGCTCTGAGGCTGTAGCAGGTACAACAAGGGAGCGCCACTGGAAGAGCATAGTGCAGAGACTGCTAAAAGGTGCATGCAGCCACACCACACACGTGTGCACATTAAAGGAAACCCTACCCTGAAACCAGTCTGCAAATTCTAGACAGAAATAACAGTTGGTCCTTTTTCATTCGATCTATTGGAAATAAAGTTTGTCATGAAAATTAATAGAAAAGAAGCATGTATACCAGGGGTCGGCAAGCTTTGGGAAAGGGTGTACCAAGTCTTCATTAATTTAAGGTTTCGCATGCCAGACCAGCAGCGCGGGCCGCAGACAGAACCCCAGACCGGTCCCTGCCGACTAGGGTCCTGGCCGCTGGCCCCACTCAGCCCACTGTCAGCCCGGGGTTCCATCCATCCAGGCCAGCAGCAGGCTGAGCGGGGCTGGCAGCTGGGACCGCGGCTGGCCAGGGGCTGGTGGCCGGAACCCCAGACCGGCAGCGGGATAGCCCGCTGACAGTCTGGGGTTCCATAATCCAGGCCAGCAGTGGGCTGAGTGGGGTCGGCAGCCAGGACCCCGGCTGGCAGTGGTGTACCACTAAAAATCAGCCCGCATGCTGCCTTTGGCACACATGCCACAGGTTGCCGACCCCCGATGCATACACTCCATTGTGAGCATAGAAACCGACATGATGTTAAGTGAAAAACACTAACGAAGAGCAAAATCTGCCAAACTACCCTTCATCTCTTCTTTAAAGTTTGCCTTGATTTCAGGCAGGCTTCCAAAATAAATCCTGGCTAGCTGCTTTAATTTGCATTCTTTTACTACTAATATTTGTTAACATTTGTGAGTAAGTGGCTCTGTTATTAAGGGCCAAATATACCCAGGCAGCACACAGCTCAAGTACTGGGCTATACAACAGACAGTTTACAGGACTGTTGGGGAGGAACTCTCCTCCAGGCCACAGAGCAGTATCACCCTGTGCTATTATATGTTGTGAGAAAAGGAAAATTTTCCACAGCAGTGAACACTCCTGCCTGCTCCTCCTATAGTCCCATACTCACCTACCCCAATCCCTGCTGCAAACATTCAGGGCACCACTGCAAATCTCAGCTCTGTGCCACAACAGGGTGTATATATCTCTTCCAATCCCCCAAGAATTCATCCTTCCGCCATCATGTCCCAACACTGATCCTGCTGGAAGAGAAGCCTCTGCAGTTACAGAGAGGGGGCAATATTTGCTCCTAAATGAATCGGTCCAGTCTGTAGAATATTAATATCATTAGGTCATTCATGGATGGGTGGATGGAGGATAGAGAGATTGTATTTAATTGAAAACAAAGGCAAACTGCTATTGTAATTGCACAATACGCTTCATACTATTGTTACTTTTCCTTTTATACAAATGGAATAAGCTACCAATTTCCTAGGCAGTTCAAAACTATTAAACAATTGTATGCAAAGTAATTTATGTCATGTGGGAGGCAGAAATGGAATGCAGAAATGAGAGGTTCTGTCTAGTTCACAGCATTGACAGCAACTGTAATGTATGACTCTTTTGGATGCACTGTGGCAGAAGCAGAGTGAGGATCATAGTGCTGTTCACCAGAGAAATTGCTACGCACAAAAAAAGAATCAAAGATCTCAGAATTATGGAGACAGAGAGAGTAGAGAGTGTGTGTGTGTGTGTGTGTGTGTGCGTGTGCGTGTGCGTGTGCGTGTGCGTGTGCGTGTGCGTGTGTAAAAGACAGGCTTTGCTGCCACAGTTTTTACAGGGTTTGGAGGGATAATGTTGTGTAAAGACAATAAAGTTGGATCTTTAATAATAGTAACTAAAATCAACTTACCACTTTAAATGACCTTTCAATATTCAATATTGTTGTCCCTTATAGTTTACTAAATGACATTTACTTCATGAAAGATATTATGCAACTCTTTTTTTTTTAAATTCCAGTAGTCAAAAATACGCTACACTGACATTTAGAATTATCTCAAAACACTTTTAAGATAACTTGAATTATTTCCATATGATTAGAATTTAAGATTTTTTAAATGTATTTTGAAACCATTTAAAATAATAGTCAGTGATTGCTTGGGCATTCAGGTTATCTGGTAATGATATTAGGATTTCTCTCGACAGCTGAGTAATTACTTCCTTACTATGCTCAAGGCGAGTTTGAACTATGTGCCCTCTTCAAGATTTAAACCTGCATTGGGCAAGGTAAAGTGGTATTCAGCCTGATAAATGACATATCAAACAGCTTTTTTCCCTTTTTTTTTTTTTAACAATAAGAGGAACATCTGTGATACACTGTCTTGATCAGCTGTGAAATAAAAGAATGGGAGCATCAGAATTATTCCACAGTATGTGGCAATGTGGGTCATAGATACTGCAGCAAAGGCAGGTATGTTCATTCTGCAGTATGTCTCCTTTGAATAAGAACTCTGTTACCCTCACCAAATGTCCCACTCTCACCTCCATATTCATTCAGCTTCACAATTTATTTTAAAATAATGCCAAACACAATAGGAAATAAATATTTCCTATAAGGAGCCAAATTCTGTGGTCCTTAAAATCAAGCAGAACACAAAGGATCACTCAGTGAAAGTGAAAGGCAAAAATAATTGCTCTCTTTCTCCTTAAAATTCCACACACTTGTATTCAGTGACTTCAGTTCCACACTGATGTTCTGTCCAACTTGTTAGCAACACACGTCCTAGATCAACTATCCCATCCATCTGCTGGGGAGGAAGCAGGGCAACAGGAGATGCTGAACATGAAAAGAGAATCTGTGAATCTGTGCTTAAGCCAAGACAAAGGGAGACTAAGGCTAGGTCTACACTGGGGGAAGGGGTCAACCTAAGATACACAACTTCAGCTACGCGAATATCGTAACTGAAGTCAGCATATCTTAGGTTGATTCACCTAGCATGTCCCTTGTCTAGCAGGTGCTACTTAGTTGATGGCGAGTCTCTCTGTCATAAAACAGTTTCATTGTCCTTGATTCACATATTCAGGATAACAACACTTTATTCTTCCTGCCCCAATAACAGAGAAACTGGGGATCCCACAGCAGCCAAAGTGGCCATTTGGGCTCATACTAGGCAGGGTGGGTGTGCCTATGCAAACAAGATCAGCCCTGAAGTTCTTTTCCACAACTTGCCACAATTCATCACCAGATGTCAGGGTAGAGCTCATCCTGACTCTGCTTACAGATGTGATGCAATTATTTCACATATGAGAGGCAGATCCACGCCAGACCATACTGTCATCAATAGCCAGAAATGCAAAAGATGGGAACATATCACAATAGTTGCATCTCTTTCCAGACTTGGAGGGGGTTTTTTTGTTTGTTTGTTTTTTTTAAAGGCTGTGATCTTTTCAGCCAATACAAAGACTCTCGACATACTTCCTGCTTAGAGAGATATATTTGATCATTTCAATCAGCTCAATCTTCCAAATATGCAAGTTTGGCGAACCACTGTAAATCCTGAAAATATGCTGCCAGAGGAGACTTCTTTTGACCCAGAAAGGTTTCAAGTTCACATTGCAGTTCATACACTCAGCTTAATACTTTGCCATGGGATAACCACCGCACCCCTCAGCATGTAAGAATAAGTGATGGTGTTCAAACCCCATTTCTTCATTGTAGCAAAGAGGCAAGAATTGAGTCCATTTGCTTTCACAAAATTCACAATTTTAATAACTATACTGAGGACATCATTAGGTTCTGGAGATGACTTCTCGGCTGCCAAGTCCTCTCAATGAATAAAGCAGTGTTGCTTGAGTAGTCAGTGCAACTTCCATCACTTTCACCATTAGACCTGAATGTCTTCCTGTCATTGCAACCATTCCACCCATGCAAATGCCAATGCAGTGGTCGCACTGAAGTCCATGTCCTGTCACATACTCATTTAGGACCCAGAATATTTCACCATCTGTTGTATTTTGTGGCAGTTCTTCACAGCAGAGTAGCTCTTTAAGAAATGTGCCTCATAGGCATAGCAGACATAAACAATAAGAACTGCTGCATTAGAAATGTTTGTTAACTTATCCAAATCAATTGCAAACCAGCTTGATGCTCTCACCCTTTCTACCAACTGAGCTTCGATATCTTCTGCAGTATCAGTGATTCAGTGTGAAACAGTATCATTTGACAGTGGAATGCAACTCACTTTTTTGGCAGCTGCCTCACCCAAGACTTTGCAAAAGGAATCTACTACTAAAGGCATGATTAGTTCTTCACCAACTTTAAATGGCAATTTGCCTTTAGCAATCCATAGGCACAGCAGAGATGATGCTTTTAACACACCTTCATTTGATGTTGCAGTGGTGTGCAATAGTTTCTTTTGCCCCTTCACTTCATCTTGCATCCATTGGAAGAATTCCACTTGCTTTTCTTTGAAATTCGGATGTTTGGTTTCAAAGTGTCAAATCATTTTTCAAGGTTTCTTAGCATCATTGCTCAGAATCATGCCACACACAACACAGAGAGGTTTTGGGCATTCTACATCCTCACTTGCAACAAAGAAATAAAACCATACTTAATGTAACACTAATTATATTTCTGATTGAAAGACAAACCATTTCCTTTTCTTTTCTAACCCTTCTTCTTTATCATATTCAGAGTCACTCGCATTTCTATTATGTTTTTCTGAACTTCTGGAGTTCTAAAAAAATGGATCCAGAGGTAACTTCGTTGACAATGACCTTGTCTGGTTTAGCTAAGTAAAACTTTTACTAAAATTTAAATTTTGCTCACTGCTAACTACTTCCTTCCAACAAATGCATGCAAAGGTGCTTTGCGTATCAGGACCATGGCAACCGATATCAACAAAGTCTATTTGTTTATTTATTAGTTAAATGTTCAGAAATAATTAAATTAATACAGTGATGTAAAATGCAAGTACAAAAAAACTTTACATTTTAAATATTAATATTCTGTATCAGGGAAATCTCAGGAAACAGCAAGGATGCTGCCAGAGACTGGCTGTTGAGAAACTCTGACTTATGGGACAGAATGTGCTGGGAGATGAAGCAGGATAGTGCCAATGGTGGACATAGGAAAAATGATATTGTATAAAGGACAATAAAATTATGAGAGGCTTAGAAATGTTTCCAATGCCATAGGAAGGAACATTAAAAATATTAAAGAATCCTGAGGCACCTTATAGACTAACAGACATTTTGGAGCATGAGCTTTTGTCGGACGAAGTGGGTATTCACCCACAAAAGCTCATGTTCCAAAACGTCAGTTAGTCGATAAGGTGCCACAGGATTTTTTGCTGCTTTTACAGATCCAGACTAACATGGCCACCCCTCTGATATTAAAAATATTAGTGCCAGCTCTTGAGTTAGTGTAAATCTATATAGCTTCACAGAAGTAAGGATCTAGCCCTTAGTATATAGAGGAGATGGATAACTAGGGACATGATCAAGACATGCAAAATAATGAATGGTGTAGAGAAATTCATTGAGGTGCTCCTTTTTATTCATGCTCAGAATGAAAAAGCAAGGGGTCTCTTTTTAGGAGTCAATAAATTTAATACCGGTTAAAAAATACACACATGCATCAGAAAAAAAATAGACTGAAAATTGTAAGAAAAGTCACTCCTGTGAGAATTCTAGTGTTTCCTAGTGTCATCTGAAATAAGGAAAGGCAAAGACATGCAAGAAAAATGAATACGGAATAAGTAATTAGAAGACAAAGTACATAAATAAAACCTATATTATTTCTTTAAACCCAAACAATTTTTTAGCTTTAAGTTACTTGGAGATTTGGGTACAGGTTCAGGTTAGCTCTTATTTTCATAGAATCATAGAATATAAGGGTTGGAAGGGACCTCAGGAGGTCATCTAGTCCAAACCCCTGCTCAAAGCAGGACCAATTCCCAACTACATCATCTCAGCCAGGGCTCTGTCAAGCCTGACCTTAAAAACCTCTAAGGAAGGAGATTCCACCACCTCCCTAGGTAATCCATTCCAGTGCTTCACCACCCTCCTAGTGAAAATTTTTTTCCTAATATCCAACCTAAACCTCCCTCACTGCAACTTGAGACCTTTACTTCTTGTTCTGTCATCTGGTACCACTGAGAACAGTCTAGATCCATCCTCTTTGGAATCCCTTACAGGTAGTTGAAAGCAGCTATCAAATCCCCCCTCATTCTTCTCTTCTGCAGACTAAACAATCCCAGTTCCCTCAGCCTCTCCTCATAAATCATGTGCTCCAGCCCGCTAATCATTTTTGTTGCCCTCCGCTGGACTTTCCAGTTTTTCCACATCTTTCTTGTAGTGTGGGGCCCAAAACTGGACACAGTACTCCAGATGAGGCCTCACCAATGTCAAATAGAGGTGAATGAGCACGTCCCTTGATCTGCTGGCAATACCCCTACCTATACAGCCAAAAATACCGTTAGCCTTCTTGGCAACAAGGGCACACTGTTGACACATATCCAGCTTCTTGTTCACTGTAACCCCTAGGTCCTTTTCTTCAGAACTGCTTCCTAGCCATTCAGTCCCTAGTCTGTAACAGCGCATGGGATTCTTCCATCCTAAGTGCAGGATTATCTAAACTATTTTGCCCATTTGTACTGTTAAGGAGACAAACTTAATTTTTAATCACATATTACGGTCCATTTCAATTCAGCTAGCAGCAACATATATGCAGAATACAAGCAATAGACTCCACTAAAATGCATGAGATGACTATAACATCTTATTCCAGTGAACATCCCTCCTGTAAATGCTCACTTTATCAGTACTACAGCTTCAATTAACATAAAAAAATCCCACCATCTCATTCCCAATGTCTACATATTTGTAATCAGGGACGGTAAATTCTAGGTCAGATATTACATATGGCTACAGAAACATGAATCATATTATACATTATTTTTGTAACAATATGAGAATTACACAATAAATTATACCCATATAGTAAAGGAAACAAACTTTTGTATTGCGCTTATTGCTGGTTATTTAAAGTTGGTATATGTTTCAAGGCAAGTGCACTTCAAATCTTACAAATAAAGCATCTGTTTTATGGTATTATCTCATTTTGAATTCTGTTTGTTTATATCTCTGCAGAGAAACCATATCGTTATTAAGAGTGTCGTTATAATAGAAAAATGCATTAGCTTTTAAAATCCTGTTCTATTTTATGTGTATATAAATAGAAACATTATGATCATATAAGATTCCCATTTGTCCTTGCAGCACTCTTGACTATATGCTAAACACAGTCAAAATACCAATCATTCACCGGTATTGAAAATGTTGCCCCTTCACCTCCCTGTACAGACACCTTTTCTCATTTGGGGATGGAAAAATCTCACAATGCTGATCATGCAATTAAAACAGCTTGTGTTGTTTCTCTTTTTCTTTCATCACAAGCACGGTCCAAGGGCCTTGTTTTTAAGATACTGTACTTTCTTTCTTCCTTTTACAGCAAAATGCACTGAATTCAAATAATGCCTTAGGCCATTAAGGGCCAAATATTTAAGGCTATTTAGGCACTTACAGATGCAGACAGGTGTTTAGTGGGATTTTCACAAGTGTTTAGGCATTTAATTCAAATTGATTTCTATATGAGCTAGGTATGTGTGAAAATCCCACTAGGTGCCTATCTCCATCTTCAGGTGCCTAAAATCTGCTCCTAAATGTTTTCAGTTTGCAAGGGAACTTCTTTGCCTTACAGTCTCTCAAATGATGTGTATATGTTAAGACCAGAGCTAGAAAAAACACTTTATCCAAGTTGATGCAAAAAGCTAATCCATAGGATCTTTCATTTGTATCACAACCATTTGTAAACTGCATCATCTCTGGTTTTGAGATGTGTCCTCTGACTTATATCATCTTGTGTAATCAGTGCAATTCTGTTGTACCTTATGGAACAGAATGGAAATACCAAAGTTCTCTGTAACATTTTTAGGGCTAAAGCTTCTTTACCAAGGAAGTGGTGCTACAAGGCACTGAATGCAGTAAGAGGAAAGTGCAAATCTGCACTATTTGGGGAGAGCCCAGGTACAGATAGAGGAGATGCAAGGGGGAATTTGGGGTGATGTGGGAGCCAGGGAAGGGGTAATGTGTGTTAAATTCATCCACACCTACACAGATACAGTAGCCTACCATCAAATATCGTGGGCTGCCATGTAGGTTATTATACTCTGAGCTCTGCACCCAGGTAAAGATGGAAGATTACGCTCCTCAATCCTGAAGAACATCTTTGTTCAGATTTTTATATAGCCAAGCTATGCAGGCACTGGGATCTGGCCCTTATGATCTACTAAGAAAGACTACAGCATAAACTCTCCAAAACTACTGCGTGCAGGAATCTTAAAATTAATGATAGTAATTACATTGTAATTGCTAAGAAGTCAGACTGAAGTTAATATGATTCCATGGAGATATACTACAAAGGTAAAGTTGTTAATTTTGTGAATAATTATTTTCTGAATAGAGTGGAATTTGTATTTCATACTCAGAGTATCTCAAAGTGTTTTACAAAGACATGTTGGTTTCTTTCTTCCAAGTTGTAATAACACTAGTTCAGGGAATGAAGTAGGTTTGTGCAACTGTGTGTAAGAACAGGGCTATTCTCAGTGGATGCACCATGTAAATCAGTGGTAATGTACACTGTTACCAGTTTTTGCTATAATGAGAGAACCCACAAAAGTCTAAGAAGTTCTGGTGAGTTGGAATAATTGCAGTACTAATCACAACCCACTGAACTAAAAACAACAGTCTTCTGCTTATATAGTATTGAAAGATTGACAGTATATAAGAAACTGCAATTTTGGACTCGTTTAGTCACCTAACATCTGGAGAACATTATTACAGAATCACTATTTTTTGGCCCGTGCCCAAACATTTTTATGTTCTGTTTTTCTCCTTCTGAATTCCATCACAGCCTTGGTTAAAGATTTTATTTATATTTCACTGTTCTTGAAACATTTTCTTAAGTAGTTTTAATGTTACAAAATCTGGATGGAGCAAAACCAAACCACTTGTTTCTGTTTAGAGGCTGAACAAAATTTGAACAAAATAAGAAACCCTATTCTAGGCACTTAATTTCAGCAAAGAAAACATTGTTTATAAAATACCATAATAATGACAGCTATTCCAGCTATTTAAATAATATAATTATACATCTCATTTCAAAGTAGAGAAGCAAGAGTTAGTTTACTAGTTAAGCTAAAATTTTATAAATATATACAGGTAACCTATCACTAGTTACTGCCAATTATATAAGAACCATAATTTGATCTTCATTACAGTAACTGTGCTTGAAAAGATCTTTACTTATGAAGAACCCTTTTCTCCCCTTCCTAAAATAATGAAAAAACACAGTTGTCAGCATAATAGCCTG